>NC_142201.1:60922187-61225859 GCF_049639895.1 Pseudopodoces humilis
TGATAGTAAAGCAGGAGGTAAATCTCATACATATGCATGCAGCTGCAACAATATCTATGTAACATATTCTAATACAACTTTAAAGTTGCTAATGTTAAAGTTTGCCTTCAAAGAATGTGTGGGGAAATAATGGAATGAAAAGCAGAAACATACATTGTTCCTGTACATATTTCCATTATTTAAAAATAATTAAAATACTTAATTAATGGGTCAAGAGTAGAAGACAAATTATGAATAGGCATTTTATGTGTGTAGGTTCATCCATAGAGGGTAAGAAGAGGGAAAATGGAGTCTTTGTAAAGATTAATACCTCTATCAGGAAGTTCTTTTATTGAGAAACACCTCTCGTCATTTGGTTTTGCCACAATAAAACGTCAAAAACATTATGATGATAGTATTTGTTGTCCTCACCTTTTCCACATCCTCTGGAAGCATGCAGACGTCCTGCAATGAACGATTCAAGGGTATAGCACTTATATTCAAAGGAGAAGTAGAAGCTGTGGGTATAACAAGAAGCTTTATTAGTTACTCCTTTCTCTGCAGCTCCCACGATGCGTGCAGGGACTTCCTTAAAGCAAAGCAAACTTTTTTTTCCCAAAACTGAACACCACTGGGGCTGGAGGCTGTGGTAGAAGCTACAGAGGAGAAAAATGTGAGCAACACACTGGTATTTGAACTATTCTGGCAACCTGAAGCATGAACATCAACTACCAGAGAAACACAGTTTAAATGCTGTTCTGCGACAGCAGCACTGCCCTCTCACACCAGTTCTCTCCAAGCTACAGCCTGAGCTGCTGGGGACAACCACAAACAGAACCTGAGGCTGGATTTGCAGCGATGCTCTGCAGCCAGCTAACTGCACTCTGCTCATTCACAGTTGCCAGAAGAAACACAAATCTCACTGATGTCTGGGCATGCAGAGATGCACCAGCCTTAAAAGATTCCCCGTATCAATGCTGGCATTGTGTTTGGAAACATTAAGTTTGGAAAACATTTTGCCATTATCTTTCCATACCCCGAGGAAATCTCCCTTCTGCTTCCAAATGCAACACATGCTGAATGGTAGTACATCCAACTGTGGAAATAACCACAATATTCCTTACTTCCTAGAATTGAAGTTTTGTTCTCCTGGTAGTCACTGATGAGTATGAGAAATAAATTTAAATCTCTTTTTCCCCAATAAGAACTTTTCACTGCACAGCAGGGCACACATCAGGTTTTTAATGGTGTTTACTGCCTCTTCTTGGACCTTGGAACTCACACAATTTCTGTTTCACTCTCATGATATTTACAGGATAAAAGAGACCATATGTGGTGGAAAACGGCCACCACACAGACACCATTTAAAGCCTTTGCAAATAGCACTGCTTAATCAATGGATTTTAATTTTTTTAAAAAATGCCTTTCCTAAATTTGTTTAAAAGTCACAGGGTAAAGAGCTCCCACAAAATATGGTCATAATTTATGTAAAATCTTTCTCCAGCTAAGGGACACTGGCTCTCAGGCCTAGTTTGGATTATTTATATTGCCATACTTAGAGAAACCATGTTACGCTGCCCTGAGCATCGATGACATCAGGCTGTAAAGTCAATACTGTGCTCGAGCGTAGCGACACAGATGGAGAGTTTCTGTACAGAATTATTAATACCTCCATTGTGTATTCCATGAAGGAAAAACGGAAAGGCTGACAACATGACTTTTCAAAACACATTTAATGGGCTAATTAAGTTATTTTCATACCTACCTGATGATTCATCTTACTAGGTAAGCTCTAGAGCTTGGTAATAAACTACATTCTTGTCAGTTAAGATAACAAATATTACTCTCTAAACTAAAAATAATAAGCAGAAATAAGGAAATGGGACAATTATTACTTTCTCTTTAAAACAAAAGACGCAATAAATAGCTTAAATATAATTTTGAAATCTAATGTGAGCTCTCTCTCTTACAACCCACTTTCATCTTTAAAGAGAATGTAAAAAATGCACAGGAAAAAGCCCAGCACATCCAGCAATGGGATGCAGCTCTGGGTCTGATGTAGAAAAGTTATCTGATTGCCCTTCTGCCCCTGAGCACTGTTGCCTGGAGGCTGCTGGGACTGGGGAAAGAGCCCCAAGACCCAGAAAAGGAAGGGGCCTTGATGTACATAGAGGTTAAAAGCAAGAACAAGCCTGTGAACCCAGTGACACACTGGCCACAACAAAGCCCCCAGAAAACACTAAACTCAGTCACAAACTCTTCATTAACAGTGACAGAGCCTTTTCAAAAGGTTGAATGAGGGCCATTCTCTGGTGGCCTCAAACATAAGAACAAGGCCTACTGGGAATTTCAGGGGACCAGAAAAAATCCCACTAAACAAAAATTAAATTCCACCTAAAGAAAAATTCTGATTTAAGTGATATTACATAGTTTTCTTGTACCTTGTGCATCCCTCAGCAATTCTGTGAGAAACCACCATCTCTGAGACAGCAATCGCAGAAGAATAGCAAGTCAGGAAATCCTATTGTGTAATTCCTGTCCTCAAATTACACATTATATTTATTCTTTTTCATTTCACTATTCACTTTTCACATCCTCAGAGTACTGGACAGTGCAGGAGAGAATGAGACCTCATTACCCAAGCTACCCAATAGCATGTTAATGGTTAAAAGCAATGAGGAATGGAGAAATGCAGAAGTTTTCACTTTGTACAGAAAAGGCCTTAGTCTAAGGCAGACAGAACATACCACAACGCGAAGTGTCTAACAGGATCCTGCCTCTTATGAGGACTATTTTTTAGTAAAAACAAGGATGCTGTTCTTCAATCACCTGGCTGCCACATTCCTCGCTCCCTTTGTTTTCTGGAGAGCCAGCAGCGCTACTACCCCAACACAAGCTTGTGACACATCCGACTCGTGCCAGAAGGTCGAGTCACGCACGATGGATTTGTTCTTCTGCACGTGTCTCACAGTCCCCGCTGACCCCGGGAGCCTGGGCTGTGTTTTCCAGACCCAGCTCCCCAAACACGTGTGACTGGCCTCAGCCAGCCCCAAATGCTGGGTGCGGTTTTCTTCTCCCTGACGGGCACTTCTCGAAGGCAGGAAGCCAGTGCAACACCCAGCAGCAGGAAACAGCCATAATCGCCCCATACTAACCGATGACAAGAGCCTGTCCCAGAGGACAGAGGTGTTATTAAGAGCACGCAGCCCTGCAACAGCACATGCCAGTTTAAGACCCTCCTGCCAACTCAAACCTTGGAGTTCTGGGTGAATAGCTAGAAAGGATTAGAAACTGGAAGTGGAGGTTGGTAGAGTATCACCACTAGGACTACCATTGACCAAAGGGAGAAGAAAAAAACCCAAATTGAAACAAACCAACAAAACCTACATTTTGTATTATTCTTTTATAATACAAAGGCAAGATGAACACTCCCTGCTCTTTGCCTTTATTCCAGTAGAAAAATCAGACCTCAGCTGCAACATTTTTCTGAAGCTTATAATCTATCATCACAGAATCATAGAGGGGTTTGGATTGGACCTTAAATATCACCTTGTTCCAAACCCCTTGCCATGGGCAGGGACACCTTCCAATACACCAGGTTGTTCAAAGATCACTCACTAGACCTTGAACACTTAAAGGGATGAGGCAGCCACAACTTCCCTGAGCAACCTGTTCTAGTGCCTCAGCACCCTCATAGTAAATGACTTTTTCCTAATATCCCATCACCCTTCCTATTTTTTTATAAAACACCCTCTAAGTACTGCAGGGCTGCTACAAAGTATCCCTGAAGCCTTCTCCAAGCTGAACAACCCCAGCTCTGTCTGTCATCACAGATGAGGTGCTCCATCCATCTGAACATCTTTGTGGCCCTAAATTAAGTTCTTAGATGCCACTAATGCCCCTTATAAACAAAACCAAAACGTTTCACCTTGCTGTACCAAAGGCTGCCCCTGTCAGTATGAGCTGTTAAACAGGAGGGGACTGTTCTGCTGCCTCAGCCAAAGGGCAGGGACCCCAGCCTGCAGCCCAGGAAGGCTGGCACATCTCATGGAGGCACACACAGCCCCAGGGCCAGGCCAGCTGCTCCCCCAGCCATCTCAGGGACATGTGCAGCACTCTCCCACTGAACAACTCTTCACCTACAGGCCTACACTGCCCAGAGCCCCCTGACACTGCAGGGACAGAAGGCACCCTGCTCAACGTCTCTACTAGCAGCCCTCAGCCAGTCCTCTTCACAGACAACACACATTATCAACAACACAGGATTATCCATATGTCAGAAAACTGGGGAAAGGTATAAAGAACCTGTTCTGCATCAGATGGGCGTTTGTGTCTCCAAAACCTCAGGTGCACTTGGAAAGGGGAAAAGAAAAAACAGTCCTACTTCAGAACAAGCCAATTTAGTCATAATAAACTGGATGATAATGCCTTGCCTCCAAAACCCCAGAATCCAAGGATTTCCTGTCCTCCAGCTCCTGCCAATCACAACATGACCCCACACACACCAATGAATCACGACCCAATGCCCAGATTCATGGTATCTGATATTGGGAAAAGTGTAACAGTGAAGACAAGATAAAGCTGGCAGAAAGCTCAGCCAGTGGACATTCTACATTTCACACAGCTCAGCAACTTTTACATTTTATCAACAGTTGCATATTATAGAAGCATTTCTGCATCCTGAGAGATGCCTACTGCAAATGTGTGAGCACCTCCCATTTTACCAAGTCCACCCCTCTAGTTCTCCTTGGTTTTTAAGCTCTTTCTCTCCTCTCTACTATTTTGGAAGACAGCATCTGTTTTATTTGTTATCACCATAAATAAGGCCTGCTTCAATTACAGTTCTTTCCAGAGATCTTTCAACAAAAACGCACCTGTGACGTTACCTGTCGGATTGACTGGCTCTGACTGGGAAAGGCCACTGGGAGAATCGCTGTTGCTGTTGCTGAGAGGCACAGGCTCCACGGCATAAGGGTATTTCACTAGATCTGCTTTACCAGAAGGTGAATCTGAAAGCAACCTTGTGAAAGCCAAGTCTCTTTCAGGGCAGGTATAAGATTCTTTACCAGAATGCACAACAGTGGATGTGACGGTGCCGCCTGTTAACGTCACCTGGGTAAAGCAGTCACGCTTCAGAGGGGACATGCTTGAAAGGGTAAAACCATTCAAGGAGGAAGCAGCAGGATCTCCACCAGTAGAATGTGGGCAAGGGAAAGTATCCAGGGAAGGTTTGGGGGAATCGCAGTCTGTGTTGTTCCAACATGCCCGGGGCCGTGTAAACCGAATGTCTGTTTGTGTACAGGCAGAGCTGTGATGTACAGAATCACTGTCGCTGTCATCATGGCTGTCCCCAGCGCTGCTTTCTTCCCACTGTTCCACATCACTGTCCGGATGCTCAGCTCCCTGCATTGTGCTCTGCTCCAACACCAAAGAGGGCTTCAAACCAGATGCATTTAAAACAGACATGAGAATGTCTCTGATAGCTTCAGCACTGCCTGGGTACGATCCAAAACTTCCAGCATGTCCAATCACTGCTGGCCTTGAAGATTCATCTGTTCAGAAAATAGAAGAAAACAAGAGGTTAGGAAACAATACTAAGAAAAGGTTAATACACAACTTGAATAAAATGTATAGTATTTCTTGCACAGGTGAGAAGACAGGTAACAGCTGAATTCACTCACCACTCACTGCTGCCTCTTCCTGCAAGAAAGCTCTTGCTTTCTGCACTCAGGAAGCAATTCTGTCATTGATAAAGGCTAGGTAATAAACCAAGAGTATTCTGCTACTATCCAAACACAATTAGCTAAGACTTTAATGGTGACTGATTGTCAGTGTGATCAAAACCATCACTATTCTACAAAACATGAAAACAAAACTATTCCTGATACAGGTACTGATCCTATTGCCAATAGGAGAGAAGATTACATTATAGCAAGTCATATGGAAGATCAGTAGAGCAGAGAGAGTAACAAAAAATATACTCAGTAACATGAGGTCAAGGTGCCTGCATGTTTCAGTTCAGTCAGAGTGGAAATGGCTAAAGTAAACTTCAGTCCATTATTCATGGGGTGACAACACTTAGCCAAAACCATAACAAACAGCTCTGTCACAGCAAGATCACTATAATGCATCTGAAAGAAAGAAAAACACTGCCAAGGTCCTATGTAGCTTGACAAAAAAAAAGGAAAAACTGCTTTTAGTGGCCGACATAGCAACATTACCAGCACACAGAAAAGTGCACTACAACCAGAAGCTTTTGAAGAATAAACTGAAGTCCCATGCCTTGAACAAAACAAACAAACCAACAAGCCCCAGAGGAACTGCCATAATCCAAGTAATTGAGAGATTAGACACAAAGTCTATGTTCAAGAAGAAACCATTGACCACATCAACACAATTAAGTTAACAATTATCTCCTTTGGGGAAGATAAGTAGGTTGTAAAATTCTAAGAATAGATACAATCAAGAACAATCATGTCCAGGACAAAGAATTCCTAGTTAGGACCACGAGGATTGTTAAACACTGCTGGTGAAAAAAGCAGCAAGTCTTGCAGACTCCAGACTTTGCCCAGAGGTTGCTCTCCTTGGACATATTTCATTGGAAAACAGTAAACTTCTCCATGAGTCTCTCACCTGGAAGCTTGCAAGCAGGCAAACAACATAATAAGAAAGTTTACTAATGAAGGGATCAAAACCAAAACAAAACCCCCCACGTATTTTGGAACAGCAAGTCCATATGAAGACCAGCAGTCATCAAGCAAAAAGCTGAAAAAACTGATAACATCACATATAACCAAAACTTTAAGAGCTCCTAGCAAAGCTATCCTAGTAAAGCCAGGTCAAAATCAGCCAGAGTATGTCAGTAATAGGGATCAGTCACCTGCCACTTACCAGGACAAAGCTCTTGCAGAAATAGCAGAAAAACTGCACATTCTACTGGCTGCACTTGCAAACAAACATCTTGTCAATGTAGCCAGCCATAGCAATATAAGGACAGGAATGGGAAAATTAAAACTAGCTGACTTTCAAACAAATATATTTCAAACTTTTCAGGGAAAGATATTTTGGTAACTACTGACATTTCAATTGCACAGCAATACCTCAATTTTGGCTGCAAACATCATCTTCTCTATGCAAAACATTTAGTGTTGCAATAAAAAAAATAGTAAAATTTTATGGGCTGAAAGGGGCCTGAAAGATCATCTACTTCCAACCCCCCCGCTGTAGGTGGGGACACCTTCCAGGAGACCAGGTTGCTCAAGCAATCCCTTGAACACTTAAAAGGATGGGGCATCCACAACTGTTATGGGAAACCTGATCCACCCTCACACACCCTCCACACACAAATGTCAGCATTAGGTAAAATGGCCAAACTACCATTAAAAGGCAAAAAACACCTATACTTGCAAATTGTATCAAGTATTTTGATGATGTGCCACCCTCAAAGCCAATAAACAAGGAACCCTGGTCAGACAAACTAGACTTGTTTAGTACACACAAACACCAACAGCTTTTGCTAGCGCTGCAAGCACCAGTAAAACTCCCCAGTGGGAGACAATTTGGAACAAACTGGCATTACCTGAGAGAACAGAGATTTGAGGCGTCGGAGCAAGGCAGCTAATCCTCACCGAGGGATTTGAAGAACACGCTGAGTCAGTGAACGCCACCTTTAGGCTTTTGTGGTTTAACTACAATGAGAACAGAGAGGCAGACAATTTGGTTATAAGATAACAGCACTCTGCTAATGATACCCTCAGTCTCACAGTCATCCCAGCAGGAAGAACACTTTTCTGAGGCTGCTGACAGTGACCTAACCACTACCTATATTTCTGGCTGCCTGAAAATTTCCCCAGGATCATGCATTGTCTGGAGAGCACTGGCACCTCAGCTCTGCATCTCTGATTTTGTTTCAGAAGGAAGGTGATTAAAAGAAACTCTCTACAGCAGGAGGATTAAATATGTGCATAAGGCAAAATGCTGAATAGGATGCCTGTGTACCTATCAAAACAACAGCAATGGAGTGGAAAAGAATTCAAGGAATCACCAATTTTTATCTGGAAGCATCTATTTAGAAGTACACAAGTTATAAGCTAAATCTATGAAGATCCAACTGCACAAATATTTCATCCATGTGCTGCTAAATCTCCCAGCTATAACAACTGTGATCAAGTGCGGTCATGTCACCTAATTTGACAGAATACAGTACATGTGGTTCCTATCACCAATGTGACTGACCCAGCATAACACAATAGGTGACACAGATAGATAATACTCGACCTGGCATAGGAGCCTGCCAGTATAAGCTGACCAAAATTTTGAAAGCATTTGAACTGCCTGAGCAGGTTTGCACCAGATCAGCACTTCACCTTTTGCCGTCATGATGCTTCCAATTCAGTATTTCTGCCCTCAAACCAGGATTCACCATACTGTCAAACCAGTGTAAGCTGAACCAGGGAAGCAATTTAGTGCAGATACTCAGGGACTAATTCCAACAAGAGACTATGACACACTCAGGACAGCAAAGCAACAGGTATCCCCCCTAAGCTCATAAATCCTTTGTGAGGACCTAAAATTTGTCCCCCCACCTCCCTACTGCCTCAGGTATGTCATGGACCTGCAGAGCACATCACAGAAACCAGGGAAATGAAAGGGATGCCCTGCTCCGACATGGACATTGTTAAAAGGCACTTAACCAAGGTGTTATGCCTTCCCCCCACATCAGTGAGAATGTCTGCACACTGAAGCACGACCAGGATTCCTCTCACCCTCCCCTCAACTCTGTGATGCCATACAAAGAGAAGGGAGTTAAAGGTATGCTGTCCTCGGCCACCCCAGGTTGTTGACCTCTACACTCCCTACGTGGAAGAGCGAGGTGACTCAGAGTACAGCTCTTGTCCAGATACTCTTCAGACTCACGGAAAGCAGAAGAAATTAAAACCCACAGAGAATTTCCCTTTTAATTGAAGAATAACGTTTCAAGCAAAAAATAGTTTTGTTTAATTTAAAATATTTACCATTTGATTATGCCAATGCTTAGAAAATACTCTTTTCAGTATCTGCTAGCGTTTTCTATCTTTTCCCCCTCTGCACTGCTTTAGAGAAACTAGCATTTAGGCAGGCTTTATACATATAAATATCACATGTCAATATCAGTGGATAAAGAAGGAACTATTTTAAAATTATTTTATTAAATTTTTAAGCATTGTTTTCAATACAATTAACAAACTCTCAGCAATTAGCAGATTCTAGGATGCAAGTATCCCAACTGCTCAGCAAGATAAATACAAGTACGTTATCTGTAAGCACAGCTATTAAGGGTGCCGAGTTTTAAGACTTTTATCTTTTTCTTTTTTTTAAACAATGCTCCCACTTCTCGGTTCTTATCAGAATTCAGGGATTTCAACTACATCATGGGGGGAAAAAGCCATACAGCTGTCCCTCCAACAACCACAAAAAAAAAAAAAAAAAAAAAAAAAGCGATTAAAGAGCAGTGATGAGGAAATATAACAGAAGCACATGGAAAGCACAGCACACTGCCATAACAAAAACAAACAGAAAAAAAAGCCACTGACAATTTGACATCTTCCTGCTATAAAAGAAGTCTGCCTTTTTCTCCCCCCACATCCAATATTAGGACTGTGTTTCCCAAGTACACCAGCATTTAAAAATAACTTACTACGTCCACTGACAACTAAAAGCTGGTTTTTGAACCAAGATCACGTCTGGCTAACGAGCACACTGAGCCACTATTCAGAGGTCTCCCTTGCCTCACCTTCTCAGAGCAGGGGTGCTTGAAGACTTCTGTTCTGCTGAAGCTGGCGAGCGCTACTGCATGGAGAGACATGATGGGAAAGCTTTCATTTTTTGCTGTTGTTAAGTACCTAGAAGCAACAGAGACAGAATTACAGTCACCACCATGTTATCCCCACTTCTCCATCTGTTTTGCAGACTCTACAGTTAATATTCTGAACTGTTTTCCGTCCCGGCTTGGCAGGCTTATAGAAGCTTACCGAAAAGCAGAGCTCAGCAACAATGAAAATGTGCTTTTAAAAAGCGCCTAACTCAGAGACGTGGGGTTTGTTTGCCTGATTCTTTTTTAAATAACACAACAGGAACGCCTTCCACATGCATAAGAGGAAGATTATTGATCTGTAGTACTTCACAGTTTGCCGTAAATGAGGAAGAGAGGCAGCGGAGCGGGCAGCAGTGAAGCCCCCGTGCTCCGGCTCTGCAGCAGAAGCTGCTCCCCCCACGCCGGGTGCCAGGCAGGGCAGGCAGCGGCGATGACAAACGCCGGCGACGTCCCCGGGACGCCTCGCAACCCTACTCACGGCAGGGCTCTGCTGCCATCACGGCTCGGCAAGCGCTGAACGCGGAGGGAGAGCCGGCAGCTCCCGCCGCCCCAGCCAGGCGCGCCGTGCTGCCCGCCAGCCGCCGACCGCGGCTCCGCTCCCACCTGCGGCCGCCGCTCCCGCGCCTCCACCGCGCCGATGGTCCCGATGCCGCCTCCTGCCCGCCGGGACACCGCGCCGATGATCCCGCTGCCGCCTCCTGCCCGCCGGGACACCGCGCCGATGATCCCGATGCCGCCTCCTGCCCGCCGGGACACCGCGCCGATGATCCCGATGCCGCCTCCACGTCCGTCCGTCCGTCCGTCCGTCCGTCCCTCCCTCTCTCTCTCTCTCTCTCGGCCCGCCTACCCTCCCTGCCGAGGCGGGGCCCAAACCAAATGAGCCCGAGCAAACCTGAACAACAAAAAGCTGCTGCTGTTGCGGAGTAGCGTGGGGCTGTGGTGCTTGTCTGGTTTGTAGAATAGGAGGCTGAGGGCCGGCGATGAGGAGGGGACGTGGAGAGGGAGGGCTGAGCTCTTCTCGCTGGTACCCAGTGGCAGGACTCGTGGGAATGGTTCAAAACTGCTCCTTAAGTTTACGCTGGACACTGGGAGCCGTTTCCTGGCCGAGGGGAGCGGCGTTCCTGGAGGTGGTCAGTGCCCCAAGGCTGTCCGTGTTTGAGCAGCATTTGGACAAAGACCTTATCAGCACGCTTTAACTTGGTCAGCCCGCAGTTACTCAGGAAGTTGGTGATCATCGTATGTCCCTTCCAGATGGAAGAGTCTATCCTACAACCTCACAAACCCAAGAGGAGTCAATTGGGAGTGAATGGAGGTTGTTCACTCAGTCAGTGTGAGCTGGGATGGGGTACACGGAGGCTTCCAGGCAACATATGCGGACACAACTCAAGAATCAGCTGTATCCGAGGAGTTGCTATCAACTGGCTGATTAGAAATGACAGGTCCATTCTCGCTAAGCTTTTGGAAAAGAATTGAGCCATCTGCGAGGCTCATCGACGAGTCAGCTGCCCTAGCAGGCTGTGGTTCCTAGTAGCCAGTCTGAGCTAAAAATAGAGTGAGGGAATGCTGAGCTGTATTTGTGAAGCTACAAAATTGCTGATTGTCCATAAAATGCAAAAAATATGTGCAGGAACTTAGGAAATTGCAAATCATGAGGAAGTAGGAAGGAGATAGAGTCCAGATGGTACCATGCAGAAATAAGTAGAAGCATTTAATAGAACGCAAAACAGAGCTGCAGCTGAAAATGTGGCTTTCAGATATTCTGGAGTAATTGTCTCCTTTTTAAGCACAAATGATGACTTAGCCAGTAAATAGGACAATGGAAATGGGCTGTGGAAACTTAGGAGGACCTTCTGGCCACGCTGCACAGTTGCTTGAATTTAGTCTGGATGGGGCTCCAAGCAATCCTGATCTCATTGAAGATGTCCCTGCTTATCCCAGGGGGGGTTGACTAGATGTCCTTTAAATTTCCCTTCTAACAGAAACTATTCTATTCTATTCTATATGATTCTATGTTATCCTATGGTGCGAGTTTCAAAGCCCCAGATATAGCACAGCAATTTCACACTATTATTTGTCAAAATAAATTCTACATTTGAGACATATTCATGTCAGGAGAGGCAGGTAGTAAGACGGAAAGGTTATAGATTTATTTGTAGTTTTTACTACAGCCTGGAAAAAGACGTGCTAGGGAATTTGTGTTTTATTCGCATAAAGTTTTCCAAAATCGTTACAGGAAAAGAATTATACAAATGAAAGCCACTAAATATGTCTGAAAGCAACACAACATTAAAAAAAAAAAAATTGTGGTAGCATTTTCACATCCAATTAATGTTTTTTTTCCCCTCCTTGCTGCACTCTTTCTACATATGTGTGAGTGTGTAATGCCAGGAACTCTTGTATCAGACCCCTTGCTCAGGATATGATTAAAAGCACTTTTTGCAGATGCCACCAACAGAAATATTTAAAAACTGGACAAATGCAAAATCACAAGCAAAAAGGGGAAGAAAATGTCAGACTGTTTTTAAAGTTGATTAAGTGGAAACTCAACAAAGCTAGGGTGCACCAAACTGGCATCTCACCCCAATACCAATATCACCCAAACTGGCTAAGGAAGAGGGAAACCCAATCTATTTTGTCTGGTATTTATGCCAAAACAAAGCATCAGCAAAAATGTGTATCAAACCTTCCAGCAGAATGTCAAAACCCTGAGATCAGGAGCAGAGACAACAGACTAAAAGCCCATCAAAGGCCTTCTGTAGAGGAATCTTCCCACTTCCTGTATCTTGGAATACATTGAAGTACATGTCCTGTAAACTTCAGGGTATTACCATTGAGATCTTTGAGATATAAAAGGATACTGGGGAGAACTAAAGCAGATTTACCTGGTGTCTCTAATATAGTTTATTTGTTTTATGTTAACGGCATTGTTCCTGACAAGGACCCAAGAGAGTCCTGACTCTGTAATGTTTGTATCAAACTTCCTGAAAGTAATCAGGAAGAGAAGGATTTTTAATCATACATAAAATAGCTCAAAGTTGGCAATTATTTGGAAGACTTCTACATAGAATCCTCAAAGGCTTTATTTTTCTTTTTGTTTTTAATTTTAAGAATAATGTTGCAGAATGACTCAACACTACCCTACCTTTTGAAAAGACTCAATATTTCTAATTCTCTAGAAAAGAGCTACCAGGAATAGCTTTAAAGTTAAACATGTAAGCAATATAAAAGGGGAAGTGTACAAGTAATTGCATGTAAAGCCAAAATAATTACAAGGATAGGAGAACTATTCCAAGCCAAATGTACATCCAGGAAGTTGGTAGTCAGCTGACCTTCTAAAGAATTCCAAACATGCTGATTTGCAGGTATCCACTCAAAATACAAAATATGTCTGAGGGTGTTTGCCCCCTGGCAGAGGATGACAGCTTGAGACAGCGTCCTCAGCTTTCCACCCAGCTGGGTGTCTGGCTGCACTGCTCCTGAGCAAGCTACCAGAGCCTCAGCCTGCTGGTAGACCTTACAGTGCTGTGGCACATCTCCATCAGAGCAATGCACATCCTGCTCTTTTCCTTTTTTTTTTTTTTTTTCCTTGTAGATACTTATTTACAAATACATAGTAAATTCTAATGCAGCCAAAGATCACAATTTCTGTGGCAATGTCATTTAATCCTAGTAGTTTAATAGATGTTGATGAGTGGCTCAGCCACCCAAGTCAGAAGGTCAGGAAGACCAAAGGCATTTTAGTCATTCCTGTTCAGAAATTCTAACTCTGCATTACTGGTACTGTGTAACTGCCATAATTGGCACATATTCATATTTTAGCTGTGTTTAAGCCTTTTTAAAAACCCTGTAATGAGCTAAATGGTTCTCAGTAAAAGACACAGTCAAGTATCCTTCTAAGCGTCCTTTTAAACATTGAAAATGGAGCAGAGAAAAGGAGAAGAGTGGAGCTGCTTTCAGGAGGAGTAGAGCTGGATTCTGAAGGCTGAGGAAAGAAAAAATGGAAAGACCATGCAGTTTTCCATTAAAAGCAGTCTGTAAAGGCTTTCCAGTGTTGTTCATTTCAAGGCATATGGGAAAACTTGGCTTCATGGGAAAAGGCTAATCCTTACAGCTATGAACTGAACATCGGAAACAGTTAAAAACACATCACTTTTGGATGTTTTTAATAGTAAACTCTGCACCAGTACAACTGCTGAGGCAAGGACTATACAGGGTATTTAAAGACAGAAAGATACCATATGTACATTCATATTTCAGTAACTTCTGTTTTTAACCTCTCGTTTTGCTGAGGATGCAAATATTCCTCATGAGTACAACTTTAAAAAACCCTCAGTAATGTGGGAACACAATTTGCATAGCAATTTCTGAAGTGAAGTCTCTGTGGAAGGGTAGATCATGGAGAAAAAGGGAGAAGAGTGAATCACAGAGAGGTGAAAGACAGGAAATAGAGACATTTAAGAGCCATCTCTCTACTGTGCTAAGTTTGGTGGAGAGGTGGAGAGCCAAGCTCATACAATGCTTACCAATGATGATGGGGTTTTTTGGCATAAATGTGTGACAGAAAGAACAGATATTGTTAAGCTGGATCATACTTCTCCATATCCCATCTGGGTAGAGACGTTGGATACTTCCTAGGATAGCAAAAGCGGCTTAAGTAGTTCTTGTTACTGTCAGGTGTCTTGTCTCATAGCTCTGTGTTCCCTCGTCTAGTCTGCAGTGCATTGCTCCTTCAGTTGCCACTGCTACTGTAATTCAACTATACATTATAAGGAAGAAAACTAACAGGAAGTATAGCCTATTATTAAATTTAATTATTTGGCAATCCAATGTACAGCATAGCTGCACAGGACTGATACAGATGAGAAAGCATGTATATGAGAAGAAAACACAGATGAGGGCAAAATATGGGGCTGATTGCTTGTGAAACCATTTTTCTTTTCATAAAATAAAATAGAACAAGGAGCTACAGCTGTATCTCTAGACCAGTCACCTTTAAAGAGATGGTTTTTCCTCTTGCATTTTGCTCATCACAGATGCTGAGTGGTTTGATATAAGGAAAGAATTGGTTCTCCTCACAAAACTTCAGTAGCAAGTCATTTCACCTGCATTAAATAATTCAGAAAAGCACACAAAATAAAATGCTGAGAACCATAGTTGCGAAGACGGAAGGTGAAAGGTCAAGCAGGATTAGTCACTGAAAGTCACTGAAGTAGGCATGCCTGATAGGCACAGCTTCTTTTCCTCCAGTCTTTGCTGGGAAAACTGTGTGAATCAAATCAAAATGTGAAGCTGATGCATCAAATTTACAGTAAGGTCTCTTTCATTTAAGCAGAGCAAATGCATGGCCTTGGCTCTTTTTAATTCAAATGTTTAGCACTCAATAGAAAGGTGATAGATGTTGTGTTCACAGAATTGCAAGTTAGACTTCTGATGTCTGAGCTGTGTAGCAACTGTAGTGGAGAGCTGCACAATGAGGAAATGATGCTTCATCTGTTCTGGTGAGACGCAGTTGCTAGGCTGTCTGCTGGAAGAACTGAGAATTTTCCCAGGATGTCTTACCCTGAGAAATGTTAGCAGGTCCATTTGTCAGAGACTGACCCTCAAAAGCTTTCATATTGTAATGCTGAAGAGCATGCTGTAGTGTCCTCTCATGCCACTTCCTTAGCCTGCAGGCTTGCTGCTTAGATCAATTTCTCAGATAAGACCTGGTGATATTTGCTGTTTGTCGTGGAATTAAAATGTATGAAAACACCATGGAAAAAAAATGACTGCTGAGTGATTGAGCAGCAGAACCAAGACAAATGATATCAGACTGCATAATATTTTCAGTTGCTTCAAGATAATTTTGCTCCTGCCTCTGTCATCAAGCTTCTAGGTCATTTTCTACATAGAAAAGTACACAAAATGTGTACCAATTCAATAAAAATGTTCATTTTTGCCTCCAAGCATTCAGTGTTCACAAATGATGGCAACTTACTTAGCGTGGGTGCATTTTATCACTGTTAACACTGGACATGCAGATGTTTGCAGTTCAGCATCTTTGAAACAGATGAATACTCATTCACTTACTTCTGCCTTCCAGTTTTAAACAGGGGTTCTGCTATTTAGACATCCCATGTCCTTTCAACTGTAACATGAACCAATCAGTGTGCAAAGCTATGTTATGAACTTCTGCTTTTCAGTATTTGCCACAGTAAATTGTTTTAAATAAACAAATTGTGCAAAAGCAGTTCAACTTTCTCTCAAGGAGAGTTGTGCATTTGTTTAATTAGACTGATTTACAAACAGTAAATCAGTGTTTGTCTTATATTTGTGGTCTTGGTATTGCAGGCAGAGCCAGAAGTCTCATTTTTGAAACAGCATCATGCTCACAGAGTTCCCTGGAAATCTTGAGGAGTATAAGGAGGCACAACTCTCCACCCAGACAAACACAGTGGGAGCAATCCAGTTGAAGGCTTCTTCCTGGAGAAGTTTCCTTGTTGCGAATCTCATTTGTATAATGGACATTTTCTGCTCACATACTATTCTGGTGATAGAAAGAAATCAGAAATGTTATGATGCTCTTTCAGGGTGGGAAACGTTTGAACTATCAAGTGGTTACAAGTGAGAAGCAATGCCTACACTGAGAAGTAGTATCTTTTATTAGACCAGACGATGCAGTGGTGAAAAACAGGCCGGCTTGCACAAACACAAAAAGTCCTCCATCTTATTGAGGGTGGAGGCCCAGTTCATGGAGCCTGAACAGTGGAACCATCCAAGGCCATGGTTCCACATGATGAAAGGCTGGGTCCTAGGGCACAAAGTACAAGATCACAGCCACTGCAGTTACTTGACACACAGTCATACAGCCTCATAGTGCCAGCTGAAGTGTAATATGTATTTTGCAGAGATAATTTTACAGTGGATCAGGTATCATCTGTCAGAATCCAGAGACCATAACACAGGTGTAAACACTATGTCCTACACTTTAACATGACAGAAGTGGTATTGTGGGCTGGCACTTCGTATAGATGAAATTTTATACCCTTAGGTGATGCTGTAGCACAAATCTGGTATCAACGAATGAAAAACCCCAGTCTAAATCAAAAGTGCTTGTTTTAAATTATTTCGTATTTATGAAAGGTTTTCTGTCATAAACACAGATTAAATGGGCATATCCACACACTGAAATCCTTTGATACTTCTTGGTGAAGTGCTGGTTTAAAAAAAAAAAAATTAAAATTCTTAAACTCTGTAGTTCTAACTAGACATGGAAAAACTCTTCTGACCATCACCAAATTTAGTAATGGCAGAGAAAATTAGGTTTTCATGTGAGACAAAAGGAACGCATTTAGTGAAGTTCACATCTTACACTGATACTTTCATACATGTGAAACTACATAAGAACATTCAAGCAGGACTAAGACATATTTTTCAAATATGGGGGAGTGGTGTGCAGTAGAAAAGTATTGTTACAGAGCTAAATTCCTACCACACAGACCCTTTTATATGATCTAGGATAATGGATATGTGCCTGTCTACCATGAAACACTATGAAATGCTGCTGGAGGAAGAGTAGAAAAAAAATCCAGAATTGTCAATGAATTCAGAATTCCAAAAGGATTATCTCAGAGCTAAGCCATATGAATACACTGGCATTAAAGTTTTTCAGCCTTACTTTCACTCCAGTCTGTATTTTTGCCAGTGGGTCAAGGAGAGAATTTGATAGGTCCCATCACAGGGAAAAACTGCTCAGCCCATGTGGTTGTAATCACAGGGATTCATTAATAATTAGTCACTAAGTTATTAATGTCACATAATGACATGGTGGCTGGTTTGCTACACATATGGAATCTGTGCCAGTATTACAACAGATAAATCAGAATGTTAACAAACACCAACAATTTTTGAACACCCTTCTATGAGAACTCCACAAAATTTCAACCCCCTTCCAGGTTCACAGAGCTACAGGCACCCGTAACTCACATAGACCATGGCATGATGACTTGCATTGTCAGGCCAGGTTTGTCTTCCCTCATCGTGAAGTTTAATACTTTGTTTAGACTTCTTTTGAAGCTGACTTCTTTTTCCTTTTACTTTAGAAGTCTCTCGGTAATTTCCTGGTTACTATTTAATCCAGCTGATGGCCATCTCCTAAGCAAACTTCATTATTGTTATTTTCCTCTTTAATGTGACCTGTTTTGGGGCAAATGCCTTTGCAGGTGCATTTGGGGATTCTGTTCATTCACACTTTTCTCAGTTGCATGTTATCATGTCAGCAGCCATTACCCACCTCATACACTGAGGTGGGAGCCCTGCACATTGTGTTTCCCAGGTGAGAAGCCACACATTTCACCCAACACCTCCATCCCAGTTGCAAATCCTCTGAGCCAGTCATCCTCAGCCAGGCCAGCACTTGTGCACATTTAGGATGTGATTCAGTTCCTCCTAAGAGGAAACAGCCAGAAGAGATCAGAAACCGGCCCTGGAGGCACCTAAATAAGGGTCCAAACTCCAGACTTCAAAGAATGTATACTCTGTTTAAAACATTTTACTAATTGTGAAACTAGAAGTCAGGCTGGCCTGGCTTGTCATGCACAGATGAAGCTAATTGCAAGCCACATGAGAGGTACATAATTGATGCTGTTTCTCCCTTACCAAGATATGAGAACTTCCCTTCTTGAAATCTCTTACATGACCTAATTTCACTGAGTTTAGTTACAGCTCTGATTTCCTCCCACTTTTCTTTTTATGGACCAAGGACTTCTGTAACTATGAGGGATTTGGGGGTTGGCCTAAAGTGTCCTGCACAAGGGTGAGTCTGTGCCATGGGCTTGTAAGCCAGCACTTGTTTGCCCACTATTGTGCCTCCTTTCATTTCTTTGCAACACATACAGTGGCTGACCCTGTTTTTATATTTGGTGGTAGTGTTGCCTAAGATGCTTAATGGGACTGGTTCCTACTGCTCTGCTCATGGTTTCTTGTTCCCACTGCCTCCCTGAAGCACCCTTGCAGCAGCTTGCACAGTTGTGAACTGTGAACCAAGTGGTGGACCAGGGACAGCTTGGGATGATTCAGAAAAAAATAGGTTGTTTTCCAGCCAGATTAGTTAAACTTGCAGCTGCATGCACACACACCCACACACACACATACACACACCTGATTTGGCTCAGCAAAGGGATATCACAGGCCTGAGATTTTGCAAGAGGAATGGGAGCTCCATGGGGAACTATTGCCTTTCAAAACAGTGCCTGTGTATCCATGTCCTCCAAGGACACAAATTAATTCAAATTAATTAGAAGATTTTGCTAGGGATATCTCTCAAGTGCTGCCTACCTGTTATTGAAGCTCCAGCCATGCCTGCAGGATGAACTGCAGGATATTTTTCAACAGCCCAAGATTTGGAAGGGATGCTGGAGAGATCTGGCCCTGCACTTCTCTTGAGCTTCTTAGCCCTGCTGCTCTCAGCAGGAGCTGAGATTTTGCAGTACTTCATGGACATGATTGTCTTCTCAGGGGTCAGATACTAATGTCAATCTTGGCAGGGCTTTGCACCAGGTAGCATGTTGCAAACCTTGTTCATGTGCTCTGGAAAAGAAAAGATGTAGTGAGGTACAGCAAACAGCCTTTGCAGCAGCCACTTGTGTTAAGAATTGCAGTGTTAATTGCTTCTTCCAAGACATATTTATAGTGTTACCTTAGTGTTTACTCTAGTTTAACCCCATTATGGAAAGCTGAAATGTGACTCAAAATTGTCACTTCACCTGTAAAAACACATCACTCTTTGTTTGTGTATCTCTGACACTTTCTTTTAAATTCAAAGTTAAATGTGACTGGATAAATATTTGCCAGCAGTAAGCTTCTGCTTTCCTTCCTTAAATGTGTATGTCATCTGCCCTTAAATATAGATACAATTTTGTTGCTAATTTGAACAGGTCAGAGTAATTTTCCATATGTATTATTTTCCCTCAGAAGAGTCCTCTGTTGAAACAAAAGTATTTCCACAAAATCATGGCACTTTTGCTAACAAATTAGGTTTTATTTTGTTGAAGGAAAAATAATAACAGGGAATGTAAAAATTTTAATATTATTGAGAGAGCATATTAGGTACTACGGTACATAGTAGCACACCAAATTATTTTTTCTTTTACTGCATAAATGAGAATATCAGCTGTTTCTAATATCACTGCATGAAGTTACATTACTTCTCCAAGATATTAAAACCAGCTGGTTTTCAGGTCAGGCTTGTAGCTGAAAAATTTTGCTGAAGTATTACAGAAAAAAATTTCCTACTGTGTGTGCAGCTTATACCAAAAAAATGAAATCTTAGCACACAACACCTATTTCAAACCCTAAAAATTACAGAACTGACCTAGACTACTGACCCAGAGCAAACTCAGCTGAAGAACTTAAGAAGTAAGGTTTCAAGCTAGCTTGCCCTAGTGTGTATTTTCACTCAGTGAATAAAATGGTGTGAGTCTTGTTAGACATCACTATAATATCTCCCACCATTCTCCATGGCTGCTTTGAGGCACATTTCTGGGCAGCTTTTCAAAACCACCAGCAGAAACCTGTGCTAGCAGGACTTCAGCTGGCAAAATCCTTTAGTCCAGATAAAATCTACAGTGCCTTTAAGATGTAGGGCAACTAGTTATGAGAAAGGCAGTTTCTTCTTTCACAACACAGAAAAGAGAATCTAGGTGTCTGCTTAGTTATTTGTCAATTAGATACCAATTTGTAAATCCACAGTGGGTGGTATGTGGCAGAATTTGGAAGAATAAAATACTGGGTGTGCCCAGGTTGCCAGATGAGTTTAAGTTGTTTTCAAGTACAGACTTGTTACTGAGCTTCACTGTGTGCACAAAATACAGTATTTATCCTGGCTCTGGAGTCTGCTAAAAACAGAATTTAAATTAATCCAAACTCTCATTAATAATATCTATGCAAATGGCCAAAAGCCAAGCCAAGTCATCTTTTAATTTCACAGCATCACCCAGCAGTCAGACTTGTGAAGAGTTTCATTTTATGTTGGCTGGGCAATATGTGAAGAAAAAAAAAAAATGGTTAAGGAACAGCTGATACTTATTCAAAATATGTGTCTCACAGTCTGGGTCTCTCCTTAGTTACACCAACTTGATACATGTACAGGTTCACTGAGAAAAGCAGACCTGTAGTGGTTGTAACACTACAAAACTACATGGGGAAAACAGCTTTGTGAAGGAGGTCTACAGGTTGTGTTAGTTTAAGAGTATTTAACATGCAGAGTGTGTGGGGGCTTCAGCCTCTGGTAGCGTTTCATAAGATCACAGAATGACAGAATGGTTGAGGCCAGAGGCTTTAAACAACAAAGATCATCCAGTCTAACCCCCTTGAAATGAGCAGGGACATTTTTCACCAGATCAGGTTGCTCAGAGCCCCATCCAATCTGTTCGAACACAGAGATGGGACATTCACAGCTTTTCTGGACAATTTGTGCAGCGCCTCAATGCACTCAAATTAAATAATTTCTTCTTAATATCTAATCTAAACCTGCCCTCTTTCAGTTTGAAGCTATTCCCCCTTGTCTGATCAGTGCATGTCCTTGTAAAAAGTCCCTCACCAGCTCTCCTGTAGCCCCCTTTAGGTGCTGGAAGGTGCTCTAAGGTCTTCCCTGCACCTTCTCTTCTCCAGGCTGAACAACCACAATTGTCTCAGCCTGTCTTCATAGGAGAGGTTATCCAGCCCTTTAACCTTCTTTGTGTCCCTCTTCTGGACCCACTCTAACAGGTCCATGTCTTTCTTGTTCTGACGACCCCAGAGCTGGATGCAGTATTCCAGGTGATGTCTCACCAGAGCAGAGCAGAGCAGAGCAGAGCAGAGCAGAGCAGAGCAGAGCAGGGGGACAGAATCCCCTCCCTTGCCCTGCTGGCCACGCTGCTTTTGTTGCAGCCCAGGATACAGATGGCTTTCTGGGCTGTGAGCACACATTGCCAAGTCATGTCCAATTTTCATCTGTCAGCTGCTTCAAGTCCTTTTCCTCAGAGAAAAGCTGCTCTCAATCCATCCATCCATCCATCCATCCATCCATCCATCCATCCATCCATCCATCCATCCATCCATCCATCCATCCATCCATCCATCCCCCAGTCTGTGTTGGTACTGGGGCTTGCCCTGACCAAGCACTTGGACCTTGCTCTCAGCCTTGTTAACTATGTGAGTTTTATAAGAAGTCACTCCTTGCCCCAGCCTTTGTCGTTCATCTAGTTGACCAAAGTTTCCATATGATTCTTGAAAATCACTTCATAATGAATGTAAATTACTGCACTTGATAATGGCAGCTGTTTACCAGGAAGGGAGAGGACAAGGCACCACCTCACTCTGTAGGGTGTGACACCTAACAATGTATGATAATAATAAAATTACCTATTAGCAGCTACAAAGAACTTTACATTTTGGAAGAGGCAAGGTTGAAGGGAGGAGCAACTTTTCTGGACCATTGGTAGGACTGGCACTAGCTATATGAAAACAGACAAACTATTGCATTTGCAGCCTTTTATCAATTCTTAGAAATCTACTGTAACAGTATGATACATTAATGAATACATTAACCATAAGTGGGTTTGTGTCAGTACCTGAATCTTTTGAACAAATTCCCAGCTAACTGACACCTGGGTAAGACTATTTGAAAGAATCATTTTCATTTCACTGCCCATCTGAACAGCTGAAAACCCAGGAGCAACAATCATACCTTTTTTGTCCAATTAATAAATGTTAATAATTCAGTTTTGCTTACCTTTTTTGTTGTTGTTGTTCTTGTTTGGTTTTGGTTTGGTTTTTTTTTTTTAACATTAAATTTAAAATTAAATTTAAATCCTTCTGGGATTTGAAGAAAATGCTAACTTTCAGTCTCAGGGAAGCAAAGAGCTAGGTTCTCAGAAAGGGGCTGACTGACATTCTGACTGAGAAGACTGCAGGTTTGGTAGGTGCAGTTGCTTCCTCCTTGTGAGAGGTCTCACACACTTGTGGCTTAGTCTTCAGCATTGGGGTTTGGGTTGCTGTGATCTGCAGAAGCTCAGTTGTAAAGATGTAACGTGAAACAAGAATTAATTGGAAACCCCAAAGCCCAATAATTTGAGTGTGTAGCTTTGCTGTCAAGACACTCACACAAAGGAGGGGATGTTGGGAGGCAGACCTTGCTTTGAACATACACAGTGTAAACTACTCTTGACAAGAACTTTTCAGTGATGCACTGACCTCTGCTGTATTAATGACAGAACAGGAAGAGACAGCAGACATCCTCAATTACCCGAGGGGGTATTAATCTGGCAGTGAAGTTTGAAACATTAGCAATGAATTTGGTGAAATCCAGTGGTAGAACCTGTTTGGTTATATCCTTCTGTTCTGTCTTCTTTATAATGCCAACCTATTAAGACAGATGTCTCTCTCCACATTACATCTTTCACTCTCTGTCTTGTTCCACTTCTGGGTTTTGGGTTTTTTTTCCTGATTATGTCTATGGTGCTTTTGGACTGTTCTGATGTGCAGGCATCTTACACTTTTTTCAAAGAAGGAATACATTTCTGTGATGAATGGAAGCCTGTTGTCCATATCCTTGCTTTTCTTAGTTACCTTTCAAGGCTAAAATAGTCCACAGACTCCTCAAAGAAAATCAGTGAGCTACTTTGAATGCTGAGATCTTAATATTCATAAATGAGACTAAAGACTTAACTTAGCTATAAAGAGAGAAGTTACTGAGTTTTGTTATGACCATTTAAGTCCTTGAAGCTGGATGAAGACCTGGTACATGAGTGGCAGTGAATTTTCAGTATGGAAGAGTTATTTCAAATGGAAAATATAGGAAATATAAGTATCCTTTTTTGCAAACTCACCAGCTTCAAGCCAAGGTATTATTCTGCTCTCAATGAAATCGGTGGAATTTTTTTATTTCTCTAATTAAATACCACCAGTAATTGAAGGGTTTAATCTTGTTCTTCAGACATACAGTGTTTGTTACATCCTCTTTTGGCTATTTTTTTTTTCTATTCACTTTCTAATCTCTATTTAAATGATTTATATTTGTTTTCTTTCTTTCCTTTCCTTGATATTCTGATTCCTTTTAATAAAAGCCAAAGGGCATGTGGGAGCATACAGAAGAGTCACATCACTCTGCCTTCTTGGCAATTAAGCCCTAGGTTAGGAATCTGGCTGTCATGAAATAATGTTCTGTGGGATTCTGCTGAGGTTGGCATTGTGAGGTGCTTTGGTGACCACACTCTCAGCCATGGTTTCCTGTTATTTGGGTTCTTCTGCAGTGGTACAAGTACAAGGCAGCCACAGCAGACCAAGATTTCAGGAAATTAAGCTGGCATATATCGAGATAAAAGAGACCAACTTCATGGCTGCCTTGCCTGTGAAAATGTCACCTCATATTCCTACCTCATACCCTGTGCAAAGCCCCTGCTTATATGGCTCTGTGACAGGCACCTCGGGCCACCTCAAGACCTGCCAGTGTCTCCCTGTCAGCTGATGGCCAGACACAGAAAGGCTCACAGGCTCCATTGGGAACAAAATCCATGCTGCAGTACTGAATGGTTCACATTGTCAGCTGAGGTCCTGAATGAAGCAAATCACCAGGAATAATTAGCAACAGAGGCACTGGCAACAACGTGGGCTTCTTCCTATGGAGGTAAATGAGTGCAGAGTACCCCTGTCCATTCTCAGCATTGCTTAGCAGCATGTTAAGATACATGTTAATAGCTGAGAAAGAATGTGCTAGATTTAAGGCACTGATAATTAAGGTATTTTAGGCATTTACAGCAATGAAAGGAGGAACTAATCTTTGTATATGAAGCTGAACTAGTTACCTATTTAAAATTGGATTTCCAATTACTGCTTCTCCAGAAAAAAAGGTAGTGAACTCCCCAAAAGGCTTTCTATTCTGTTTTTGACAAGACCCAATTTGTACAGGTCAATTGACTTAGGTGATCTAATAGACTTGTGCAGTAAAATGCACTGGGATTCTGAGAGCAGAAATTGTGCCAGTGTTACTGATTTTATTTATGAGAAGTACTAACCTAATCAGAATGCTCATAAAGGGAGTGTTGTGCAAGGATTTACCTGTAGTTGCAAATAAGCTAGTTGTAGCTGCAGAATGTTCAATGCTCATAGGATTAGTCTGAGATAATTAGATTGTCCCTATAAAAAAAACCAACCCAAATATAAAAACAACTTGCACAAAAGCATTATCAAAATATCACCAAGGTTTTCTTTAAGGGTTTTGTGTCTTGAGGAGGGGATCACATTTGCTTTTGGCAAACTGCTGGGTAGCTCCCAGTGCAATCTAATTAGCAAGAAATAAATTTTCTGACTCCTGGAAGAAAAACAGGTGATTAATGCTAAAAGTACAATTCTGTATGTCATAGAATGCTTCTGCTTTTGTTGTAGCTCCCAAATTTAATAGGCGGTTTGGAATAACTTCAGTCTGTTGTTGAATGGCAGGGAATGAGGTATATATAGGTGTATATATATATATATATATAGTAAGTATAATGATATATATAGAGTGTATATATATATATATATATATATAGCACAGTATAATAGGTATGTTTATAGTATAATAGGCAGCCCAAAGGCTATTCCAGGGTCATCTGTAAATTAAACTGAAATCAGACTCCTCAAATTTAGCTGGAAAATAGATGTCAGCGTCTGAGAGGGGACAGAAGGAAAAGAGAGAGTTGACTATGGTAGCCTCAGATGAGACAGATTTAAGCCATCATAGAACAGCTGCTTTTTATTTCACACTGTGTCCATTTGCTTTGGTGGGTGTGTGGTTGAGAGTGCATGGCTCTGGGATCTGGCCCCATGTAATGTCTGTACACAGACTTCCCAAAACTGGAGTTTGAGGTTGAGAAAAGGGAAAAGTCTGTGGAGAAACCCTCACACAGACATCCTTGTTTATAGGTCATTAAATAGTAGCAAATACTTTTCATTCCATCAGCAGACACATTCTGCAAATATGACTTCATGGTATTTTTTTACAGATTACATATTCTGAGTTGGAAGGGACCCATGAGCACAAGTCATACTACATTTCACACCTTCCATTTTAGGAGAGCAACTTTTGCTAAAAAATATTGATCTCTGCTTTTTCAAAACTGGACATTGGATATTCATTTCCCCTGGAGTGGCTATGGGAACTAAGATCCTGATGGTACTTATGTCAGTATTATGTAGCCACCTGTGGCTGGTGAGTGCTCGCATGAAGTCATGTTGGGTAGGATGCTGGAGAACACAGTTCTGCCTTAGGTTTAGGCCACATTTGGTTAAAGAAGAATCAGAGTCTGTGCAATGTCCTGTGCCATTGAGAAAACCTGGCTAGTGCTGCTGTCAGATGCTTATGGCACCACTGTGTATGGTAGAAATGAGTAGATTTGGTCAAGGTTCATCCCTGTACTCAGCACTGGTGAGGCCACACCTCAGACCTTGTGTCCAGCTCTGGCCCCCTCATGACAAGGAAGACACTGAGGTGCAGGAGTGTGTCCAGAGAAGGGCAATGGAGCTGGGAAAGGGTCTGGAGCACAAGTCTGATGAAAAGTGGCTGAGGGAGCTGGGGGTGTTTAGCCTGGAGAAAAGGAGGCTCAGGGGGCACAGTATTGCTCTCTACAAGTGCCTGAGAGGAGGGTGCAGCCAGGTGGGGTCAGCCTCTTCTCTCAAGAAGTGGTAGGACAAGAGGGCCTCAAGTAAACCCAGGAAGTTTTATATTGGCTATTCTGAAAAACTTCTGTATGGAAAGGATGGCCATGCATTAGAACAGGCTGCCCAAGGAAGTGGTTAAGTCCCCATCCCTGGAGGTGTTTAAAAGACATGTAGATGTGGCACTGAGAGATACGGTTTAAGTTGTGGCCTTGGCAGTGCCGGGTTAATAGTTGTGTGATCCCGGATGTCTTCTCCAACGATAAACGATTCCATGATCCTCTGATGTTTGCATTGTGTTTCCCACACTGGGAGGCCGGAGAGGAACGCTGAAAGCTTTAGCAGGCCCCTGAAGGAACGCGGGTGACGAGCGCACCGCGCCTCAGGCCGCGGGCGGGGCGGGGTGAGGCGGCTCCGGCGGGCAGTGCCCGGCAGGGGGCGGCAGAGTCCGCCCACAGCGCCCACAGCGCGGGGCCTCCTCCGCGCAGCGCCCGGGTGCCGGCTTTCCTGCCCGGCGTTCCTGCATTCCCGGCTTTCCTGCCCGGCGTTCCTGCATTCCCGGCGCTCCTGCCCGGCGTTCCTGCATTCCCGGCCCCCGCAGCCGCGCGAGGGAAGCCTGCGGAACGCCCTGCGATGCTCCTTCGCGTCCCGCACGCCACTCCTCAGAGTGCGGGGCTGGAGAAGAAAAGGGAGACTCATAATGCGCGTGCTTCTTAAAGGCCAGCTAGTCGTCCTTGTCAGAAAAGAAAGGGGAGGTACAAATAGAGATTCAGTACTAATATTGTCCGACAGGGGAAGGGTAAATATACAAAAATCCATAAATAAGCAGAGGAATAATGAGCCATTGTGCTGATACTACTGGCAGGTGGGAAAGAAATGAGGTCACCTGTCTCTCTTACCTCACCTCACCTGGCACAGCTTGTGGGCATGGTTGTCTGTTCTCAGCTAAAGCTGCCATCCACGTATAAAAGTGGGGTGTTTGCAGGAAATGTTGTTCCCTCCAAAGTTAAACTGTTTATCTAGACAAAATGTGTGGGAAATTCTGTTTTGGTCACAAGGATGTTAAACTACCTCATTACGTCAGCCTTATCAATGCTGGGTTTCAGGGGGAAAAAGTTCAAGCAAAATTCAGGTGGACTGAAGAGGAACATCCGTATGTAAATAACATAAATACTTTTCTGAATCGACCATGGTGTAATTAGGAAAAAAACCCTACCCAACTTGCAAAGTAAGAATAATATTTCCCTGTCTTAGGGAGAGTTATAACAACAAACTCAACAAGCAACACTCAGATCTTCCAAATCTGGTGTCTTCATTATGCTTGAGGCTTAAAAATAAAACACTTAGCCCCAGCAGGGAGAGACAGAATTCCTTATCTGAATTTCTAGTATCCCTTTTAGTGTTAATGGAGGTATCTCTGAAGCAATACAATGTCTAGAATTCTCATATGTGGAGAGGACCCGAAGGAAAGAAGACACAAGTGGTAGGAAACACTTATCTTTCTGCAGTGTAGTAATCTAAGTCTTGGTGTCCCTTTGGGGAAGTGTTTCCCTTTAAAAAAAAGAAAAAAAATAGTGGAATAAATGGAGAAATGCAGGTGGTGGCTGAGGCTGTTGTCAAAGTGTAAACATCCATTTTAACAAGTTCCTTTCCTCTTTAAATGCAGTGCCCAGAGTTGTCTGCTAATGTTCATCTTTATGCTGTTCCAACTCAACAGAGTAAATCAACCAAGCTCAGGACCCCCTGCTGAAAAAAGGCAGAGATAATTTGGGTTCAGGTCAGTAGCAACTTAGGTACTTCTTAGACACAACATCTCAGCCACTTGCTTGGGTTGGTGGGACTGTGGCAAATATAGCCCACTCTCCCTAAGGTTCCACAAGTTCCAGCAGAAATAGAGTTCAAGCATCTGCCCCAGGGCAGTGTCATTTAACTTCCACAAAATAGTTAAAATCAGTACAAAAACTACGTGGTGAAGGTTGTGATGTAGATTCAGCATATCAATTTGCCTTGGCTCAGACAGGCAGCGCCAAGGCTGTGGCTACAGTGACATTTCCAGGCCAATCAGAAAATGGCCATCCTGTGGTTGGTGTCAATGAAAGAATTCCTCAGCCACAATTTTGCTTCCCAGCACTGTGTCTCTCTGTGCCCTCCACTGAGAAATGCACCAGCTTCTGTAGCTGGACTGCAGAGTGGATTATTGACATAATTTAAGCTAAAGAATAATAGGGAAAAAAAGGTTTATTTTTAAACTGAGATAGTCAAAGCGATCCTGTTTGCAGCAGTCCCCAAAACAGCTGCCTTGGCACAACTGAGGGGAGCATGAGCTGTAGCATGTGGCTGGGAAGGAAGAGCCTGAAATGGAGACAGGAGCAGTTTTCCTAACCCATTTCCCACTGGCAGAGATGTCTTTTCAGATCAAGAGCCTCAGCTTCTAGGGTGCCAACCGATTGCTCTGCACTGACACTGCTGAAATCTTCCCCACAAGCTTGGTTACTGTGAATTTTGAGAAGACTTGCTGAAGGGTGTGGCACTACCAGAACAAACCATGGCTTTGCTTTCTGGAAGAGGAGTATTTTGAAGCAGGGATGAGAGAAAGGTGACCTGATCTGCTGCATTCCTTTTATTCTCAGCTGTTGCAATGCCCTTGAGGGGGCTGCCAGTGGGGGCAGGGATGCGGCAGCTCCCCGCAGCTGAACAGAAGTCATTGGAGAGCCGAGATTGTAACTTGTGCACTGGTGACACTGGAGGCAATCCAAGGGAGGAGAAAAAGACCAAAGCCCTGTCTGTTCCTTGCCTCTTGTTCCCTGCTTGACACAATTGATTTTAAAAACTGGACGGGCCCAGGAAGCCTTTTGTTCACATTCCTTAACTTCAGGAAAAGCAATTCGGCTGTAACTGCGCCACATCCTTCAGCCTGGCCTTTTCAGAGCTCAAGATGCTCTCACAGCATTGAAGGGAAATGCCTGAACAGGGAATTACAAATAAAGAGGATCAAGCTCTGTGCTCTAAATCCTGAATGCTAATGCTAAACACATTTTTCTTTAAATGGATTTCATTTGACTGCTGCCTGCAGGCACAGCTCTGAGGGTGAAATTGAGATATTAGCAAAGTCTAGGATGCAGTAATAAACTTTTCATTCCTATTAGTGGGAATCATGTGGTTAAGCTACCCTCCAAAGTCACCCATGGTAATTAAGAAACATACTTAGCCAGTAATGGAGAGTTAATGGATTAAAGTGATGCCTTATTGCACTGTGGTTCGAATTTACACAGCTCCTTTCATCCTAAAACTCTTGAAAATCCCAGGGCTCAGGCTTGTTGTTATTGCAATCAGTGCTGAAATTATGACTGACTGTCCATCAGCCTTGCAGAGAGACCTCACAATGCCCAGCAGTTCCAAAGGGACCTCCCTTTAGGGATTCTCACTCCCCCAGCCCCATCAAAGCTCATGCCTGCATAAAGAGGGGTACTTTCATGCCAGTTCTTGTTCCACAGGCAGGTTACCTGTTTTGCATTCATTGGCATATAGCAGCCCTTGAAGAAGAGATTAAACCAGTTTTCTTCCCTTCTGGGTGAATCCTTGGACTACAGCTATGCTCAGTTACTGTCCCCTTCAATCTTTTAGTCCGTGCTGCAAAGTTGGACAGCTTCATATGGAAAGGCAGGGTCTTCCCACTGTGGGTGGGCGAAGAGATGTGGGTCTGAACCGTCTAGCTCTGCTCCTGGAGATCAGAGTGGCTGAGGGCCATTGTTGTCTGGGTTGTGGGGGCTTTGGCATCCCCATCTTTCTGTCTTTGAATGAATCCCTGAAGCACGTAGTGGCACAGCAGCACATTTCATCCGATAAAGAATGAAACTGATTTTGCTTGAAGCTAACGTTTTTAAAAAATCTGCATAAAAATGGGGCCTTCTTGTGAATTAAAAAAGAAAGACAAAGCACAAAGCAACTGAATTTTTTAGGCCGGTAAATCTAGATGTTCCTACCTTACCTGCAGCTGAGCAAGCCTGTAAGAGGAAGACCTAATGTGCCAGTGTATTAAAACAGGCAAACATTTGTTCTTATTTGGTCTATCTGTAATATTAATCTATATTCATTTTATAAAGCTCTGGGTTAATGACAAGTTTGAAATTCTGCAATACTCACCAAAGCCCTGAATGTATTCTAAAAATGAGAGTAAATGAAACTTGATGGCTCATTTATCCTCACCATTATCTGCCCATTTTGATTTAGACTTAATGTGAAGACAATGGAACTACACATTAGAGGGTTGCACAGGATGCTCCATGATCTTGCTTTGATAGGTCAGCAAGCTCTTGCACAGTGATATGACCACAATAATAGCCAGAACTTGTTAATAATGGAGTTTGGTAAAGCTGAAATGGAACAGACAGGTCTCATTCTGGTTTTATTAGTCTTCCAGTGAAGTTTTTAATCAGTTAATTTGTGCATTATCTGTTGAATCCTTTGAAGTCCACTAATCACAAATGGACATACTGTATGTCCTCATCTACAAGTTTAATGAAGTGGCACTCCTAAATCCTAGTTTTAAAGTGTCTCTTACTTTCCTTGTAGGAGAAATAGGATTCTCAGAAGGGACTTGAAAGCAGTGCTACAGATCTTTGTAATATTTCTTTCACCTTGTCTTTCATAATGAATTCAAGAAATATCACATGTCCAGGGAAGAGGGTAATTCTGAACTTCAACAGATTGCTGCTGCTGCCATTAATGAAAAATTATACTCTGATGCATGGATGGTACCTCTGAATTCAATGGAGCCAATGATTGTGAGCAGCAAGATACTCCAGGGGAGCATTGCAGACTTTACCCAGGGATTGTTGCTGCTTCAGAACAGAGACAATGTTTAACGAGACAACACGTACAGTCTCCATCTCAACTGGCTACACAAGGCACTGCTGTAAGAAATATTAACAGCAGTTTTGTTGAAAGGCCTTATTGTAATATTTGATTTGCTTTGGCCCAGCCACATGAAAGGACATCCAAGTAAGAACAAAGAGAGCACACCATGGCCAGGGACAGAGTCAGCTAGTTAGGAGCAATCTGGGGCCAAGAGCTGAGAGCCCAGTTAACCAGTCTGGCATCTGATCTGCATGGCTCATTTGAAACAGACTGATAAAAACTACAGAGAGAAAACCAGAGAAATTTTAAAGAACTGAAAAAAACCAAGAAATCTGAAATTATTTGAAACAGGAAGGAAAGGAAAACAGAAGACTTCTTTCTTTTTAGCATCTCAAAAAAGAAAATTAAGACACCAGAGTATTGCACTGCTTAGGTACCTTCACTGAGAGAAGATGCAGAAGTCTTTAGGATGGCAAGGCTCAACAGAAAAGCTGTCATTTGACTCATTTAAACCGACAAGTAAAGTTTAAAAATGAGGCAGGGATATTTACATGAGGGTCTCCCACTGAAATGACAAGACACGAAGGAAAGAGGTGAATGCCTCTTCAATGGCATCCTCAAGGGAAGACTAAAGTGTGAATTGTTTGTATTTTATGACACCAAAAAGTTTTTCCATTACAATAAACCTTTATTTGTGTACTAAATGACGCTCTGATGTATCACACTGGGTTATATTCAACAGCCTGATTTTTCCTAACGTGCTTGATTTAAGTTTGAACTTCCTGCTGATTTTCCAGAGCACAGTTGTAGAACATCAGCTCAAGTTTTCTGCTTTCCTTCATGCAGAATTTGAATTGGGAAGAGCATGTAGTGTTTTGATAACCTTTCTGCGATACAAAAAAAAAAAAAAAAGTCTTCTCTTCAGAGAGACAGTCTGGAAGGAGGATGTTAAGAGGCAGAAAGGTGATGAATTTTGTTAGAAGAGGTGTTGAGCAATGTCTACAAGAGGAATGTTGATTTTCAAGGCTGCATAAGCTGTACTGTTGGGAGATTACTCAAAATGCAGTAGCCTATCAGCTTGCTGTGGTCTCACAGATGGGCCATTTCCCATAGGATCCAAATGATCAGCCCTGCTCCATAGCTTGTCTGCAGAAATAGTAAAGGATTCCCACCGGCCCCCGACCTCTACATTCATGCAGGAGCCAAGCTCCAGCAATCACAGAGCAAGTAGTCCATAACTAAATGTCCAGCTAAAAATACACCAGAAACCATGGGGACTAAGCAACTGAAGTGTGATGCTGTGAATAAAAAGCCTGATATATGTATGCAGTACATACACTTAAAACAACATTATGTAGGAGCAGGGAGGTCGCTTTCCTGTGAACTGATACTGCTATGATCATCACTGTGCATTAAGACCCAAGAAAGGCTGGAGCAGGGCAGCTCCAGATACACAGTCACAGGTCTGGGGATATGGAACAAGAACCAGTCCAGGCAACGTCATGTCATTCAGAAGAAACCATCACAGTGGTCTTCAATTCCATTGCTGCTGGGTGTTAATAACTTGTGTTGTCTGTGGGTGTTACCATAATGCCTCTTCCTGCACATCTGTGGGGTTTCTCTGGATAAAGGTGGTGCTGCAGCACAACTCTGCTCTTTTCAGGCATCTTCCAAAACCACGGTCCCACCCTCACCTCTGTGGTGGAGCCATCTAAGACTGCCCAGCTAAGGAAAAACCAAAGCATGTTGTCATGCACTCAATGCTACGAAACCATAACAACAGGCTGCAAATTATGAGGGCTATTAAAAATGAAAATAAAAACAAAAGGAAATTGTAAATCATACTCGCTCTACTTAATCAGAATAATTTTGGCAAGTAGAGAAACACGATGAGGATGATGTCAGAAGTGTAATATATTTGCCCTCCCTGGCTGAGGGGAAGCAACACACATAAAACGTGTGTAATAGGTGGCTTGACAAAAATAAATCTTAGACACAAATCATGTTAATTGAGTTCCTTAGTGCAGAGCAGCCTTTCTGGCAGACATGTTGATAGAATTTATCTGTAATCACGAGGTTTCCTCCAGGCAACTCCTAAGTGCTCTGTGCATTTTGCTATAGTAGCAGCTTCTGGAGCTCCAGTCACTTCAGTGCACAAAATTCAGTATTTCTGTATTTAGAGTAAGGTAATCGCTGTCTATTCAAATAGCTTTCATTGAAACTTCTCCAGCCCTTTCGCTGGACTGAAATACAGAATTGAGTACTATAGCTGATGATAAAATTATTTAAGTTAAAGGTGCTTTTAATTTGCAAAAGCTGTTTGTCTTCCAACTTGTGTATATTTTTTGCCAGGGCTATACATATCATTGATTATACCAGCATTAATGCACAGTCACATATAAGCAAGACAGTAAGTGTTCTAGTTCATTTCAATACCCACAACCACAGAAAAGACAGTGAAAGGCGTCAGCTGCATCTGGATTGATTTAAGACTCCAACAAAAGCTGAATTTTCTGTGCATTTTAATTCTCATTTTCGCTCAGGTGTTTTACTTGTAGCTTATAATACTAAAGCAGACATGCCAGCATTGGAAGGATTTACATCTCCTTTGATTTTCATAACATGCTGGTAATGTAGATCATGTCATATGAGGAAAACTGAGAAAAATTACAAGGAAGAGCACATCCTGATATAACAGAAGTACAACAATAAATATCATTATTATAAGTGAAATGAGATGAGGGGGCAATGGGTACAGTATCAGTGAAAGTTGAACTTTTATTAGATTTGGACTCTGAGCGTTTGACTTGCCCAAGCCAAAGGGCATTTATAAACATATGGGCAGGCATTAGCCATGAGGTAGAGGAATGCTTTTCTTGTACAGCACCACCATAAACATCAGGCTAGCAGGTCTATTTACCATTGTGCCCAAAGGGGAAATGGGTTTCTTCTGCTTTGACTTCAGATGGACTTATTTCAGCCCTCAGTTTATGTAATCATATCTCTGCTGAAGGAAACATGACTGCATAAATGTACCTTGAGGACAGACCACAGATCATCATAAAAATGACCTGGTGAGATCACCTGGTCTGCAGAGCCACACAGGGCAGCCGAAAGCACACACAGAGTCCTCTTCCTCACTGCCTTCAAGACAGGACTCCCACTCTAGGGAAAGAATCCCTGCAATAAGGAATTGCTTTCTGTTCTTATTGCCATTTTCTTTTCCTTTCCTGTATAACAGGTTTGTGGCTTCTTCCCTAAGTCCTGGTTATAAATAAGCCAACATTTTCTTGCTACTGCTGCTTTGTCTCTGAACACAACATCTCTAGCCCAAAGACAGGGCTGGCCTTGCCCCTTCATGGGGCTAATCTTGTCGTCCTGGGAAGGCAGCACACTGCTTGGATAGCAAGCCCTTGCATACAAGTCCATTTAACTGATGAACCAAAAATGTCCCTTTTTGTGTGGGAATCCATGTGGCAGATAGCCAGGTCACATTACAGCTCTGAGAACACTTTCCTCTAATTTGTCTGTCCCAGGCAAGTGCTTTGTTTGCTCACAGAATGGGCCCAGTCCTCCTGCCCCTTTCTGTTGTATGACTTGTGATTTCAGAGGGTCTCACATCTCCACCCTTGGGATTTTGCAAGTCCCCTTTCCAGACAGCACACCTCTGCACATCTGGCTGGAGGTGCACCTCTGGGTGGAACCCACACTGTACTTGTAGCCATCAGAGGACATCCTGGCACCTTTGAGGGAAGTTGAGCAGCTATCCATCTACTAAGAGACCAAAACAAATTCCATTCATATGCCTCTCCCGTGAACACAGTGTGCAGGGTTGGGCTTTAAGCCATGGTGTCAAGATAGTTTTTTATAAAATGGCCTGGATATGTCAAGATTGGGGTCTCAGCAGGGCTCCTGAAAATAATTCTCCAGCTCCAGCAGTGGAAGATTGAGTGTGCTGCACCAGGGGCTCTGTGATACTAAAGTAGCCACTGGAAGAACAAAGCTCCTTGATAATCTCAGCATGGAAAAGTAAGTGCTTCCTTCTGAGTTCAGGTCAAGGCTTGGGTAAAGATTTTATAGGTGAACTGAGACGGGAAAACCCTCCAAAAAACTCAAGTGGTTATGTCCACAGTTCTATTGTTTGCAGAAGGAAAAACATGGCCTGGATAGGTAACCTCCTGGGAGAAAGGAACAAAAGAACCAAGCAGACTCCTTCCTCCAGGAGGACTTCTGAATGAATTACCTAGAGTTATCTCTGCTGGATGCTTCTTCATTTCCCCCAAACTCTCTTGTTGTAGCTCTGTGCATTTTTGCTCTTACATTCATGTTAAAGAATTATTTGTAAAATCAAAGGGTCTGTTTCTTTCTAGTCTTCATAGAGAAGCAGTTTTAACAAACGTCCAAATGTAAAAATATCAGGTTTAAATGCACTTCAAGGAATGATAGAATCAATCATAGAATCATTAAGGTTGGGAAAAAATCTCTAAGATCACTGAGTCCAACTGAAGCCTTAGCTTACTTGAAAGAACATCCAAGATTACCTTTCATAAGACTCCTTTTATTATCTAAAGATAATTTATCCTAAGATTACCTTTCATACATTTCCTTTTATTATCTAAAGATAATTTATCCTACGCAGATAAATACTGAGCTGAATTAGGTACAGTACATGGTGTCACTCCAATATGCATAGTGTATAGAGAAGATAAAGTGTTTTTTACCAGATGGAAGACTAAGAGCAAGAAGAGCTGATCACGAGAGGAATTATTAATGGATGAATTATTTGGTTTGTTGCTAACAGAGAGGTGTCTGCTGTTGCTGCTGCTGCTACAGCAGTATTACCCATAATTAAACATGCAGATCACTCTGTCTTGACTGTAAAATAATATTGGTCCCAAGATTAGCCAGGAGCTGATATGATGCATTTTGGTAGGTTGGAAGTTTTCTGTGTTGTCCTCAAGTGTGAGCTTGTTTTCCAACTGAGAAAATGTTAGGGATGTGGTTGAATACATCTTGGTTTTTTATGTATGCTTTCAACTAAAAATGTCAAATGGTTTTCCATGATAGTTTATTATTGCACAGATATGAAAGGGGAGTAATCAATCATGGGCTTTTTATTCTTTTCAAGATGGTTCTAAAACTACACAAAGAATGTCTGAAAGTATAAAATTTAACTAAGTTCAAGTGATTTGACCTTTCACAGTGTCATCAATACCTTTGGATAATGCAAGGTGTTAACTTTGGAAGATGCATCTCTAGCAGAAAAAAAGAAGATATTTTCTTCTAGCTGATCAAACCTCACATATACAGCAAAGCAAATTGATTTTAAAAGCAGTTTAGCAATGCTTACAGATATTTTCTCATTTCCAAGAGTTTTATAATTGCAGGAGAGATCTCACTTTTGCTAAGTTTAGACACATGAAAATATCTAGGTATATCTTCTGATGATGGTTATCTCATAGAGTGTCTTTAAAAGGAATTAAAAATATATTTTCTAGCTCTTAAAAAAAACCAACAAAAAACCCCCAAAATTCCTTTTTTATCTCTTTCAGTGTTAGATAATGAGTTTTCACTTGCACTTTAAAATTCTTAGTCACTTAGATGCAGTTGACAAAGGGATAGTATCAAAAGTTTAACATTTCTTTCACAATGTGTCACAAGATTTTTTTAATATGATAACATTAAAATTGAATGACCTAATGGTGCATGTGCTGAAATTAGCTAGCATACATTCACAAGAGGTAAGTCACAAGACAGAATTGGTTATTCCTCAGTAATAAGTACAGTTTTTATCTAAAACACTTCTTAGTGAACAATGAAAAGGTTTTTGTCACATACCCAAATACCTGACTTCACATTTAGTTTTAGTCTCGATCTGACTAAGATGATTTCTCTGAAAAAAAACAGTGACTTTCAGGGCACTCTAACTTCTCCTGAGTGACTTTAATCTGATAGAAAGCTGGATACATATTTTCATAAGACTTCTTATATACTGTGAGTCTTAACACAGCAGCTTTAACATGTTTCAGGAGTCTTTTATTAAGAAATAGGCTAAATCCTCCTCCTCTCCTGATCTTAAAACCTTTAGAACTCATGATGCCATTCCTACTTCAGATGCAGAGAAAATACTGAATATTTTTCACAAGAGAACCTGTTAAAAATTTAATTATGTTAAGGCTTCAAACTAAAGTAATTTCAGTCTTTCTGGGGAGAATTGCATTATCTAATTTCAAGATATGCAGGATATATTAAAATGTCTTCAAACATGTTATTGTCAATGACAACAAAGTAAATGGTGCCCTGGAGCTCAGCAAATTGATTGGCTACTGGAAGTATTTTAAATGAATGCTTGAAAGATACATCCACAATTAAAAGGAAAATCCCATCCCCATAAGATATCCCATACCACCTGTGCCATGCAACACCTTCACTCATCCACCCTCCCAGTGAGCCCTGCCCCAAATGGACACACAGGTGTCTTGCCCTACCTTGGCTCCCTTCCCCTCTCCTGATTCCTGACCCCGAAATCTCCTAATTCCTGCTCTCTGCTTCCTTTCATGGCAGTTTCTTATCAAAAGCATTAAAGGAGGTTGCAGCAGGAGTTGGTTGAACCTCTTTGGCAGGATGTGAGTGGCCCAAAGCCACCGGATGCTGATGTGGGACCTCAAAGTGGCTGGCAGGGGTGCTTGCTCACCTCCTGTTCTGTGCTGTTCCTTGAGTTGCAGTGATTAAACTCCCTTATCACTGCCACACCAGATCCTAAAATAAAAAGAGAAGTGAGGCTCTTTTAATGTGCTTAAGCAGTCTAGGGTGGCACTTGTTATGTAGCCAGGTGCTGCATGCAGTCAGTTTCTGCCCTGGGTGAGCATGTTTTTCTCACAAGGGAGAAAAAAAAGTTGTCACTAAAAGGCTATTTCTAAACAAAGCTTGGCAGGAGATTCAGGATAAGGTACAGTGCTGCACTTAATCTTTTTTCCAAAAGAACAGATTTGAAGTTAATGACCCTTGAAGCAGATTTATTTGCTTTGTGGTAACAACCAAAACATCCTTCTTTTTTTTTGTTGTTGTTTGGGGACAAGAAGGAAAGTTTGCAGCACCAATTACTTCTACTTTGCTACTTGAAGGACAGCTCTGTGTTTCATAGGAGAATATTTGCAAGATATTCCTGACTTAGGAAATATGCTTGGGACTGCAGGGGCAGGAAGTAACTACAGCAGATATTTTAGTAGAGTCTGTGGGTTGTTGGCATTGCTGCAAGCACAGGTCTGTCTAGAGGCAAGGGCTGTGCAGCTTTCAGTATGACTTTGTCTTGATGTTGACATGTGACCTGCCTGATGAAGCCAAAAGCATGATAAGACTCGCAATGTGATTTACCAGTGCAGGAAGAGAGAAAACAATGATTGTTTTTGAGAGTGTCAGGAAAAGTAATCTCATTCCACTCAACTTTTTCTTTTTTTTAAATTGTTTTCCAGAGTAATGAAATCTTAAAAAAAAAAAAGAGTGAGAGAGAGAGCTTGTTCTCAGTGTAAATTTTTCCTGTGGGTAATGATCTGGACAAACATGAAACTGGGTCAGTGGTTCCCACCCTTTCCAAGCCATGTTTGCCATTGCTGGATTTCGGCCAAACTTATCAACTTGCCTTGAAGTGGAGGAACTGTGGCAGATCAGACCTCTACAGCACTGTTACTCCCAGCAGCAGTCACGCTGCAAACACCACTCTCTTGGCAACTACTCAGATGCTTTTTACTGATCTACAGTTGCTGAGACATAGCTGAAAGCTGGGCCTCCAGTCTTTGCATCTGTCAGAGTGATTTGAGAATATACATAGTCAGAACCATGAACACTGAATTATGGGTACTTATAGGGAACCCAGTGAGTAGTCAGAAAAAAACTTTTATGTCTCTGTGTGCTGACAGATCTTGTCACTCAATGATCTTGGAATGCATTGATGAAATATTTTGAAGCTTCTCCAGTAATACACTCCACTACAGTTCAGTGACATTTTGCTAATTGATGTCTGATCACAAAGCATAGTTTTTCTAACCAACACTGGTCACACTTTTGCCAGCTGAGATCTTTGAGCTCATGACCCCCGGAAAAATGAGCAACATCCACAAGAAAAAGCACTTGACAAAGACTAAGTCAGCTCAGCAACAGTGTTATGTCACAAACAGGTTATAAGGGTGTATGTCTAGATGTGTGTCTGTCTGTCTAGTGAGAGTTATCTATAACTGCTAAAAGCATTGGAGGATAACAGCAAGTATTTCACGGCCTATACAGCTGAACTTTGTAAGCATTTCCTCTGACAAAAACTAGTATCACTTTAGGGCAAAAGGAAAGCAGTTTGGAAAAGTGGATATTCCACCCCAGCATTCAGATTGGTTCTATCAGTGGTATGTGACTCCCCCATGTGCCTTCTGTTCTGCTCATTCAATGAGGTTACCCAAATAAAATGGTGCACACATCTTATATCATCTGAAATGTGAAACAGCCTTGGAAAGACAAAGAAAAGTTGCCTTTATACAACCTCCCTGATGGCCTTTTCCCAGCTCCTGCAATCCACACAAACTCCCTTGTGGAGGACCTTATCTTGTGTGTGTCATGGACTTATACAGAGCAAAGCAGGGTTCCCATTGCTCTCTGACACAAAACATTGTTTTTGTCCCAGTATTGGATTCATAGGTCTTCAAACAGACACAGAGCTTCCTATAAACCTTTGAAGTCATGATTTGAAACATAATGCTGGCAGCAAAAGCCACAATGTGGGAAGAACTGAGCGACACAGACACCCAGCTCTTCTGTTTAACAAATAGCTCACTTCCTATTAGCAGTAGAGTTACCTCCTGCAGGCAAAGCCATAAATCATGCTGCCCAGCAGCCACCAAGTTGAGAAAGCCACCTCTGAATTTAGAAACCGAGTGTCAAGTTATACCACCTACTGCTCTCTGACCTATTCATTATGCCTGAATGTGTGGAATTTGTGGTGTTTTAGCCCAGCTCATAAAAATAATGCCCTGGATGATCAAAGGTGTACTTTGATCTGCAGACCTCTTCCTTTGTCTTGAGGCACCAGCCTCAAACACCTCAAAGACATCTGCTAATGAGACTGAAATGAGTCTGCTATGCTGACCGGAGCTACGTGTATGACAACAAGCAACCCTCAAGCCAGTTTGTGCAGTTGGACAGTTTTTCACTTGTCCTAACCACAGTTAGGGCTCTCAGGTATTGAAAGACATCTCCACATGGCCTATCTGAAAGAAAACATTTTGTTCTCTCAGGATTTCATAAGCTGTCTTCTGTTGTATCCTGACTCAAAACTCCAGTTACTCTGATAGGAAATGACTCTCCAGCAAATCTTGGAAAACCATCTTCCCTGGGGACAGATTCACCTCAGACTATTCTTGTTCCCAAGAAAGACCTTGGTGGCACTCAGGCACAGACTTCTGCTGATTTTTAGTTTGGTCTGATGGAGAAAGCTTGAACTTTGGCAAACCCTTAACACAGACCTGGGTGTGCAGATGCTCTGGAATTTCTGTGTCTTAATTGCTCCTATTGGTGTCCTGGTAGCCTGTCACATGGTGATGGGAAAGATATGGTCTTTCCAGTAAGCATTCTGACATTGCCTGCCAGGGATAACTAGGGTTTGTAGATACCTTGATAGGTGCTCTACTTTGCGTGTGAGTGCTTGCTGCTAAGCCTGATGCACGCAAAAAGTGTGCTTGCACTAGGTGTGAGGAAGAACACCAGGTTTTTCTGGCTTGGCCAGCTCAACTAGGATTCAGGTTTGCCAAAAACAAACTGGGTTTTGCTGCAACTTGTCACAATCCCAGTGTCTCTGTATGATGGCCTGAAGAGTACCTGGTGCTCAGGAAGAGCTGGGGACCTGTTAAAGAGAGGGGGCTTGCTCTGTGGAAACAGTGAAGGAAAGAACCCAAACTATGTGAGATTCTCACAGTATTAATGTTGCAAGTATTTAATGAGACTTGTGGTGTAGCTGTGCAGGGCAAGAGCAGGGAGGTGCAGAGTTGCATGACCAGTTAAGTTCCCAGAGGTGCAACATTAATGAGTTTGAGAACTTGAATTAGGAAATGAGACCAAAGCTCAGAAGAAAACAAGAGGTAGAATTCATTGCCTATAATTTAGTTTGGGTTTGCTGTTGTTGGTTTGGGGATTGTTGGGTTTTTTTTTTGCACAGAAAAGAAAAAGTGCCATCTGGGATCTCAGAGACTGAAATATCCTGAACATTCATAGGGAATGAATGCTTGGTGTTATGGAAAAGTATCCATGCCTGAGCATGTGGTCATCAGTGTGGTAGCAAATGAGTAGGGCACATAGGTCACATAAAGAAGTGAATATCAGGGAAACTCCATATCATCTGAAGTTCCCAAAGAGATTACAATCAAGACAGTAAATGGAAAATATCAAGGTCAAAGTCTAGGTAAAAGGTCAAGATCAAACAGCACATAGTTTTGATGCAGAGACAGTTACAGACACTGAAGTGCACAGTAGAGGAAACAACTATAAATTAGTACAGATCAGTCGCCAAACCTGATGGGTTTCCAGTTATTTGCTCCCTCTGCCTAAGGTTTGCTGAGTACCAGTGAGTGGTGCTTTAGACACAAGGATGTGTAGCATTTAGGCACAAATATCTGTAGCATATTATCAGGTCTCTTTCACTAAGGTTTACATCACTTTCTGACTTTGCCCCCATATGTTAGGGGTGCCACAGAGGGGAAAGTTTTATTGTGAAGGAAAACTTGAGTTAAGTCCAAGCTAAACACATGCCTTGGATATACACTGAATTCCTGTTAGGTTTACAAGCAATTTATTTGACTCTTTCATGGATTAAATAAGATGGTTTTGACCAGCCACTGTGGCAATCCATTAATTTAATCCTATTTATTTTGGTATGAGCATATCTGTATGCATGCATTTACACTCCACTGAGCAGTGACTTGGTTGTGGTTTAACCCCAGCCAGCAGCTAAGCCCCACACAGCCGCTCACGCACTCCCTCACCAGTGGGATCAGGGATGGAATCAGAAGGGTGAAAGCTGGAGAACTCATGGGTTGAGATAAAGACCATTTGATGGGGAAAGCAAAATCTGCACACAAAAGTAAAACAAAATAAGGAATTAGTTCACTGTTCCTTGTGGGCAGACAGGTGTTCAGCCATCTCCAGTAGAGCAGGACCCCATCATGTGTAATGGGTACTTGGGAAGATAAGTGCCATCACTCCAAATGTCCTCCCCTTCCTCCTTCTTCCCCCACTTTATATACTGAGCATGCTGTCGCATGGTCTAGAACCTCCCTTTGGTCAGTTTGGGTCACCTGTCCTGGCTGTGTCTTTTCCCATGCACCCTGAGCCTCCTTGCCAGCATGGCAGTACAAAAAGCAGAAAATTTATAATCCCTACTCAGCAATAGCAAAAACATCTCTGTGTTATCAACCCTGTGTTCAGCATAAATCCAAAATGCAGCCTCTTACCAGCCACTGTGAAGAAAGTTATCTCTACCCCAGCCAAAATCAGCGCAGACTTGAACTCCTGCTGGATCCTGGTTACTTGAGTCATACTGGTCCACATACAGATGTCAAGTCCAAGACTTGCAGGAATGCAACAATTTAATGTTTGGGCAGTTAGATGGTATTGAGAAAGAGGTAAAAGGCCTGATGGATATAGGCAGGTTTTTTCTGATGACATATTCAATGCTTAGAGGGGAAATTACCATAAAATTTGAGATACCTGAATCTGATGAATAAAATAACATAGGAGCAGTTTATATACATACACACATATATAGACACATAAACAGAGAGGTCCTATGTTGTTGTGGGTTTATATTTGTGTACGTAAGTGTATGTCTCTACATGTATATATGTATATATGTATGGCAGAGTGTCTGTGTATTTGCTCTGCTGATGCAGTTAGGTAGGGACTCAGAAGCAAGCACAGCTACTGCATTGCTCCACCTTTGCTGGATTGGGAAAGGCTGGCGGGGTGCCCCACAAAGGGAGTTGGACCTCTCTGGCCTGGTGCTCCAATGGCATAACTTCTGTCCCATGTTAGAGTGAAATGACTCATTCTCTAAAAACATACGGATCTTGACACTGAATAAATGGGAAATAAAGTTACCTAGGTCAAGCAGTGAGTATTTTGTTTACTTTGGATTTGTCTACATTTAATCAGATGTCAGAGAAGTTTGTTGTATTCCTAAACCACCACTGCCTTTCTGCAGAGATGTATCTTGTGAGAAGAGCTGGAGCAGAGTATTATTGTTTCAGGGTGCACAACAGATAAAGCCACCCTGACCATTTCATCTCCGCATCCACAGAATTACATCATTTTAGCCAGAAATGAAATATTTTATGTTAGATTTTCTTTTCCTTTCATATACATAATCCACTAAAAGGCAGACTCTTCTAATCCTCTTGTCGGTGAGGGCTTTGTAGGGTTTATGTTCTCTAAGATGATATATCCTAGCAACATCAGAATTAAACTAGCTGCAGTGAAAGAGGGAGCTGCAGGAATGTCCAAGTTATTGGGTATTCACCATCATTTGACTAATATGGCTACTTGTAGTGATGTTTCCAACAGCTCAGTGGCCCAAGGAGGCGTCCTGACAGTGGCACTAAGTATAAGTTATTTTTTACAGTCGTGTTCTCTGAGCCCAAAATCCTCTTTCATGTTGTGCTTCTTGGTACAGACACTGTAACACAGTTATGCAAGTAGCTGTCAAAGCTGGAGGGACAGAGTGCAAGTACCTAATGTGGAGAAATGGCACTGCTTCTATGTCTCTAAAGTTAATGGGAGGCTTCACTCTCCCATGCTGATTGCTGGATGTCTCTTGGCATGTGAGCTCAAAGAGGAAGTTTTTATTTTAATAACAGCACTTTCCTCCATTTTTTTTTTTCCCTTGATCTGTTTTTTTAATTGATGGAAAATTGTCTGAAAAGGGAAAACCAGAGCCCTGCTACAAGAGCCATATCTGATATGATGCAGCAGCTGGGACACCACTTAGAACTACAATATCCGTGGATTAGGATCTGCATATGTTCCTCTGTGATACTGGAAGACATGAGTGAAGAACAAACTGCATAGAAATCTCCCTCTTTTTAAACAAACAAACAAACAACAAGAAAACCAACCAGAGAAAGTTTCTTCTCGTTGATGTTGAAGACTACCTCCTGGACTGCAGCTTGGATGGACAGTTCCTTTCCCAGTGCCTCTTAACACTAGGCTGTATTTTGCCGTTATGTCCTGAACTTTTGTGAGGGAAAGCTTTCATCCTACCACAAATTATTTAAATCTTCTTTCCCTCTCCAGCCCAAGCTTATTAATCTCACTCAATTTGCAAACAGACTGTATAGCTCAGCTGCCTCCTTTAATGCCAGCCCAGTTTTAGTGTCACACTTTCTGGTTTGATATTTGGTCCTGTTTCCTGCTAACCCACCAGGTTAGCACCACTCTGAAAATTTGTGTCATACTCCCAGTCTACTGTGCATCCATTCTTTTGGGTGTTGCCAGACCTCCCTCAACCCCAGGGCAATGTAGGAGGGAGTTTCCCCTCCCTTACCCAAAGTATTTCAATGTGCTCCAGTTTGCCCTCCAGTTCTAGCCATCCTCCCACTAATGCTGGCAGCTTCCCTGGCCTTTCTCCCACCGTCTTTCCTTCCCTGTTCCCTGACATTATTTTTAATTCACTTGCAGTCTGTAAAAATGATGCTGACATCAACTGGGGCTGTGGCCAGGGCTGAGATAAGTCAGAAGCATCTGTCTGCTGGGAGGCAATAACTCCACTACCCATGAGCTGCTTTGAAGTAGATAATTAGGGTCAGTGGGTATCATGTCACACAACATTAGTCCCCTACTCCTTCCTAGCTCTCTGATTCCTCTCTAAATCAATGGGCTGTGCCCATGGTTGCCTTTAAGATACAACAAAATTCTGGAACTGGCTGACCTCTTCAGCATCCTCAAAAGGCTTCATTGGGGAAGACACTTCTCTAGTTGAACAAAAAGGTTTGTTTTCCTTTGCAGGGAAAAAAGAGTTTCAACTGAAAAATAAAAATTCAAACCATTGAAGAATGGTTACTTGCTTATCAAAAGCTATTTCCCAGGGGTCTGTAAGACATGCAGGCTGAATTTGCATAACATTCTCTATACAAATACTCCAATCTGATACCTTCTTATGGGGATCCTCAAGGAGAAAACAAATTAAAAATTAATAGAAATATAAATAAAGTAATTTAAAGGAAAAGGCTATATGAGAAGTTCACCAGATTATTGTAATTCTACTTCAGCACATGATTAACTCCTGAATTTCAGAGTACTAAGATCTGTGCATGCATATATAGTCAGGCCACATTTAGGGCACATAAAAAGAAGGTACAATGGCATTTTGGTCAACAGCATATAAAAAAATGATTGCTGTAATCAGTCTGCTAATTACTTGCTCTTTATCAGAAAATTCTTATTAAAATTAGCTTGCTAATTTATCACTACCATGACAATATTTGGCATTTTTGCCATTATTTGGAATCTGATTCTGGGAAAATCTGAGTTTTTATTAAAAAAGATAGCATTCAAAAGGCCTGAACAATTGCATAAGACAACATCAATATGCAAATTAAATAGGCCCTAAAGGCTCAGAAACCAGCAGGCAAGTTTAAATTTATTAAATTTAATTTAATTAAAAATTTTAATAAGAATAAAAAATAATTAAAATAAAATTAAATTAAAAACCAAACAAAGAAAAATCTTTAATGATTTTCAAGACATTTTCCTACTGCTCAAGAATCTGATATATGTGGTTTTAAACCCTGATCCTGACAATGTTGCTAAACTCAAAAAACGTCTCAGAAGCAGAAACCTGCTGATGTACTCTTTAATTCATCTGAGCAACATGTTTTGTCCAGAAGTATCCCAACTCCTTGTGACTTCATTATGCTTTTCTCGATTCCTCCTCTCTTGCTTCCTTCTCTTTTCTGGTGCAGTGAGATGCTGAGCGCTTGCATTGCTGCTAAACCCTTCTCGTTTGCTTTGCACTTGCTCTTTTGTTTCTACTGTTTGGTCGGGCTTCTCCCTAGGCTGTAAAGAAACAGCCACTTGCAGAATTATGCTAAGGCAGCCCGAAAGGGGAAGGCATGTCACCAGCCCAGAGAGCCAGGGGAGCTGCTGTGGCACTGCAGAAATCCCCGGTGCCTTCACCAGCTTCTCCTTCCCTGCTGTATCAGATGTCTCATCCTCTTCTTCGGCTCTTCGCGCTATTACCTGCCCCGCCGGGCCCAGGAACGTGTGGGCAGCCCCTCCTGGCCCCATCAGGCTGCTGAGGGGTTGGAGTGTCAGGGAGAAGGGCTGGGGCACTGAAGACTCCTTGCAAGCGGCAGTGGGGCAGCTGTCTTGCTCATGCTGCCGTTTCTGCACCCGCGCTTGTTACGGTTTCCACCACGTCTCTTCCCGCACAGCCACGGCTGCTTTCCCGTGCCCAGCCCCCTGCCCCTCCCGCAGGAAGCGCCATCTCCCTGGCTCCCAAGATTTCGTGGCCGATTCGTGTTCGATGACAGTACCAAAGGCAGATGCTTAAAAGGATAGAAGGATATTTGTAGGCAGCTAGTGCAACATACTTGTATTCGTCTTAACTTTCTAAAGGAGTGACTTTGGCCATATCAAGGTCTCTTTCTATGACTCGTCAAATTGCACCAGCAAAAAAAAGTGTTTGGAGAGGTGGGAAGAGGTGCTGGCTCTGTGTGACAAGCTCTCTCACCCTCAGTGCTCCTGGAATTATAATTTGATAGATGCTGTGAATCTAATTGCTATGACGCTGGCTTCTTAAAGTCTTTGTTGCAAGTTTTATAGCAGTGTTCCTGCCAGCATATGCTTATCACCAAAATGTTGCTTTCCTCTGATTTTCTGCCTCTCAAAGGAGGGAAAGAATGTCCTGCTGCCAGTGGGAGCAGGCACGAAAAGCCCCAGATTACTTCCTGAAATGAAGTTTGAAGACAAAAAGAGATCCAACTACTTATTATGGTGGAGATTTCCACATCTAAGCACACAGAGGGTGCTTTGTAAGGCGAGGTGAAGGTAGTCTTCAGGCGATACTGTTTAAAAGCACAACCTAACTGCTCCAGAAAAAGTCTTCAGTTCAAATAAATTGCAGTAATGCAGTGGTCAACAATGAGGACATTGGGAAATGCATGTTCATCTTCTAGTCATATAGAAGTCCAATGCTGTTTCAATTTCAGCACTTGAAAAACATCTGAATTACTCCCTGATATATCCAGTGTAGGACACTACTGGAGATCTGAAAAAAAAAAAAGACATTTGATAAATGCTTCCATGTTCATTGCCCATAAAGGCAAAAAATGTTTGATCCTCTCTACAAACCTCTACCTGAGATGGACTGTTGTACTCTGCTCCGATGCCCTCAGCTCAGGCCCCACTGTCTCTCTGCTGCAGCTGCCAGCACAGACCAACCCTGCCTGTTTAACCCGGGTGTGGATATTTCTACTCCAGTAGAAATACTAGAAATATTTCACCTGTAGTGTGCTAGTTTTTCTTTCCCATGTCAGGCTTAGCCAATGCTCCCCACACCAGAAAAAACCTTCCTTCAGTGGTGGGAAGTTTTCTGCCTGGATATTGAGCAGAGTACTTTGAAATCTCTGGGAGTTTAAGGCACCAACCAACTACAGTGTTATTTTCTAACTCGAATGCATGAAAGGAACTAAAATATCATCTCTCTCTGCACTGCAGCTCTATTTAATATTCCTCCCTTATCTGCAAGCAGAAGTTCTACTGACATTAATTGGAGCTTTATATTCAAAATACAATAAATAGCAAAGTCCTCAATGCAAACAGAATAGGGAAACAAAGACATGTCAAATGTGAAAGGAAAAACTTGGATGCACCCAGCATCAGGGGTCATCACTGAAAAATTTGGATGTGATCTTTCTATGCATTGTTTCCTTCCTGTGACTAGGGTTTGCAGTGCCATATGGATAAATTCCTTTATGTTAATTTGAATGTCTTGTTCATCCAGACATAACAGAGCATCACATAATGGCTTGTGAATACACACATGAGCTTATCCTAATAGAAGGTTCCTATAGATGAATGCATGCCTGACACTCAAAAGACCAGCCTGTGTGATTTTGCCTGCATTGACCCAAGGTCTAGTCAGATATGCACATATGTGAGGAAGAATGTCATGTCATGTTATTGTGCATCATGCACCCCAGCACACAACCAGGATGACTGTTGTGTGTAAAAATAGCAGGAAAACATGAATCTTCTTGTGAGCAAGTTAATCAGGAGCTGTGAGGGAGGCGGGCAAGAAGCCATGCCAGCGTGTCATGTAGGGACTTTGGAGACCTGTAGCTCCTCTGGAGGAGGGTCTTTGAGGCACTGCTGGGTTCCTGGAGGCTCTGGAACACTTCTGATACGTTGAAACAAACTCCTCTCCAAAATATGCAGATGGGCTCTGTGTGAGTTGTAGCAAAATATGATAAGAGGTGTTCTGGTAGATTCACCAGCAGGAACACAAAACCCCCTCCCTTAAATGGCAATCCTGGCCTCCTCTCTCACCCTGAGCTGGAAGGAGCTAGGTGTGCTGGGTAGGGTGAGGAGGAATTATATTTACTGTGGTAACAGATTGCCACAGAGTTATTTGCTCTCTCTGTTCACCACCAACTCTCAGACTTCACCCTTGAAATCCAGCAGCCATTCCTGTCAGGCTGCATCATGGAGAACCACCACCTCTTTTTACAGATGCAGCCTGCACATACTGGAGCTATTTTTGGGATGTCATGTCCTTCCCTGGGATGGAGAAATCATGGTAATGCATCTCCAGCCATTGTCAATGCATATTTCACTCTGATTAAGTAGGCAATTTTTACCTTCATCCTTTTGGTGAAGGACTTGCACTGTGATTCCTGTGGGATGACACCTGCAGAGCTGATCTCTTCTGACAACTGAGCAGTGCTGCAGTCACACTGGGTTTTTCTCCAAGAAAATTGCCTGAAATCTTCCAGTACCTCCTAATCCTGCCTTCTATCCCAGCAGCCAGTACAGCCCTAATCTGATCAGGTTCTGCAACTATGGGGCAATGATGACATGCTTGGGGTGCTTGTGTTCTTGTCCAGGAAACCCCATGATTGCTAACAAGTACATCCTTCTTTATTTTGGAGAAAAAAGAAAAAAAGAAAAAAAAAAAAAAAAAAAGAGAGAGAGGAGAGAGAGAAAGACAACCTTTTTTTCTTTTTCTCTGTTAGTTTCATAAGATTCCTCCCATGCCCCCAGGGGTGAAGGAAGAACCTTTTTTTCTAGGATAAGAAGGTATGCAGGAATGTTCTTTAGAGGGACACGAAGAGTCAGAGCTTCCCTAAGCTGACCAGTCTGGTTTAGCCTGGGCTTGATAAATGTTTGCTTTGAAATGGGTGGAAAGTTATGGAAAAATCCCACTTTCTACAGGGAAAACCCCCATCAGCTTCAGACAGAGTTTTGCTTAAATGTAGACACCAGGATATGGCCCAAAGAAGATGAAAGCTGTATGCAAAGGAATTGCATAGCAGTGGTGAGACCCAGAGTGGCTTTCTCTACCCTGTGACAGACAGATGCAGCCTCTGCCCAGCAAGGTGTGAGGATGCACATTTTGCTGACCCATGTGACAGATCATGCTACAGCGCCTGCTGCGATTATTGTGCTTCTGATGGGAATGTAACAAAACTGGAAGAGCCAGATCAAAATCTGCCAGCACCAGGGAGCTATGAGCCTCTGGGTGCATGCAGCACAGGAGAAGCAGCTCAGGAGGGAGTGTACAGCTGATGGAGGATAAGGGCAGAGGGAGCAGGGAGCCTTTATTTCAGTGACTAGCCTAAGGGCAGCCATGGCTTCTGTGATGCTCAAAATGTCAACTCTGAGCTGCACCAGCTCAGGATGACGCATGGAGGTGTTTGCTGTGGCAAAGGGCTGATGGGGTGCTCAAGACCCTGGCATCACCCCACTAAGTGAATGCCCTGCCCCTGTGGGATGGAGCATGCCTGGAAGGCTGGCTCTGGAAAGTTTCTGGGGAGGACCACATCCCCTGCCCCTTGCCACAAGAAAGCTGTACTCTCTGAGTACATACAAGCCACACACCTTTGCCTCAGTGAAGCCCTCAGCTTTTCCTATCATTTCACAGTTATTTCTATAAAAGGCACCTTTCCTGTCTCATCCAAAACCACACAGGAGGAGAACAAAAAATGTTCAAATAGCTCTGAGGATCACTTAGTATCAAACATCTTTTTCTCCTTCTCAGGAAAGCCCCTTTCCACAGCTTTCCGCCACCCTGCTCTCTTCCTTGGCTAGCTCTGGTTGGGGAGGAAGTGCTGTTCCCCAAGCTTTGCCTTGAGGAGGAAGAACAGAAGCCCAATGGAAACCCAAAAAAATCTTCCTCCCTGTCCTGTCATTTTTGGACCTCACTACTCTTCCCCTGCATCACCTCATTTGGGAAGAAGGAGAGGAGCTGAAAACACCCCTTAGATGCTTTCCTCAGCTTGCAAGGAGGAACAGCTAGCTGTGACACTGTGGTTGCCCTCTTCTCCCTTTACCACCTGTGGGGCAGAGAGTGTAGAGCCTCAAGAGCTGTGGGTATGAGCTTGGTGGTGCAGGATTTACAGGATGTAGGTTCTTGGGGTAAATATATTGCAGAGTTGCTGGGTGTGTGGGTGCCCCCACTGAGGCTGGGGTGTGGGGAGGGTTTATAGAGCAGAGCAGATATTGAGACAAGTGTATCAGGTGACAGGAAAATCAGGCTCTTTTTGGGCTTTGTGAGTTCCCTAATGGGCTCTTAAAATTAATTAGCAGGTGGAAGAGTGAACCAAAATAGGGACAGCAATAAACCATGCCCTTAATATATGTGCACACATGCATTTTTCCAAGCCATTTTAGGAACTGCCTGGCAGTGTCTGGGTCTTCAGACCCATCTCATCTCTCCTCTCATCTCTCATTTACAAGTGACTCTGAATAAAAGTGTTGAACCTAACAAATCAAGACATTTCCTTGCAATTTCATCAATACACTTAACAAGATAGGAAATATAAAGGGGGGGTGGGGGGAATAATCTAGAAAGGGGGTGATAACAAACACCTTTGAAAGATGAAAACCAGGTTGTGAGCAACTGTTGAAAACACAGCTGGTTCTCACTAGACATCAGTAGGTGCTGAAGAGGCAGAATCCAGCAAGATAAAAAACTGCGGAGGGTGAAGGGATGTAGGACTAAAAGAACAGTGGAGTGGATAGGTGGAAACTATCATCAATAAATACGTGGACCTTTCTGATGGGCAGCAGGTATAAGGAAGCTGTTTCAGGATGTATTTCGTGGTCTTTCCCTGGTCAACATTGTGACCTGTATGCAAGCAGGGAAAATGTGAAGCTCTGGCTACCCTGCTAGGCAGAGCTAAAGGGATGGTGAGAGACAGAGAGAGAGAGAATTGGGACGAAGCAGATGGTAGCATATAAAATGATATCATCTGTGTCTTAGAAATGTCTAATTTTCTCCTTTGCTTATAGAGATGCCATTTCAGATACAGACATCTCTCCATAAAGATGTCAGGTTAGATGGCATTGATTTGTCCCCAGTCTGTTGCACACTCCCAGGGGAAGAGGTGTATGTGGCCCTAGTTTTCCAACAAAGAGACATCAAAAGCTTCTGCCTTGCTTTTGCTGTAAACAGAGACTTCTGTCTGCTTCTGTGTTCCTGCGATCTCTCGACAGATGGTTTGTTTGCTTGTATATTCACTCTCAATCAATCCTCTTTCAAATGAAGTGTGTCAGGCTTTAATAGCAAAGGCCTATTTATGATATTTTTTAAGCTGCTGAAGCCAGTTTTGTCTGCGTTGTGTTAGAGAACAATCTTACAGCCAGTTTATCTGTCTAGCATATGCACCAGGCTGAGAAAGTGGAGAGCAAGTGCAGTGAGAGAAATGGTCACTCAGGGTCCAGCTCAGTGAAGGACCTGAAGTACTCTGCCAGGTTTTAAAGAAATCAGTATCTCATTACATTTAACATGGAAGACTGCCCTGCAAGCTCATGCCAGCAACAGTGAAAGGAGAACTTCCCAACCCAGCTGCTCACAGGGCTCAGAAGACGCCCCTATTCCAGGATGGTGGGTGTTCTCCAGCACCTGTTCAGCACAGCCAAAATACATTGCTGCTGCTGCTCATGTAGAGATGCAGCCAAGGAAATTCTGACATGGCAGACATTTTGTAGGCTGGGATCCCCCCAGGATGAGTTGGAATTGACCAGTTGTCTCCAGCATTGCTGCTCTGGGTTTGGGTAACAAAGGCTGGTTTTAGACATCAGTGATGCCTCTGGATCCGTCACTTGGATACATAATGATGCAGTATGAGATAGCCCAACCTTTGTATGCAGTATCTAGTCTCTATCAGTTTCCACTTTCTGTGGACTTGCTTAGAAGACAAGAATATGTTCGTGCAGTAGCTTGCAAAATTCAGAGGGTTTCAACCAGCAGATCTTAATTTGCTAAGATTATATCTGTGTTGTTTTGCCACTGATGAACGTAAATAAAGACCCAAATCTTTGAGCTATAGCCCATATGCAGCTAACAGTAGGGAAAAAAGAGAGCTCTTGAGGAGTGAACTTCAGGAATATTTTATTAAAAAAGAAGCCAGTCTCTAAGTAAAGCACCAGAATTTAAAGGAAGGAGTTGGACTTTATATTTTTTGATCTGGCATTTCTTTACATAATTTTTCACTGTATCTCATGGACTGGGGTATGTTCTCAGTGGCCTCTCAGCTTGCCCATTTCAGTGGTGGAGTTTTAGAGGGTGAAGAAGTAATGATGAGCAATGCAGGCTGTCAGAAAGGCAGCTTTCGGTGGTTGAACTGGGACATGACCTGTTGTAACCAACAAATCCTTCTGCCTACAATGATTTTAGCTCCAGTTTAGCTCATATCTGTGGTAATGTCAATTCATGGAGATCAGTGGAGTTCACTTAGTGGAAGTGAGGTGAGGCCTTTCAGTTTCTACACTTGTGTAGTTCATTTCATAGAGGCATAATAATATTGTGGCACATTCTAACTTTGTATGTGTTTGTTAAGCAGACAATGATATGTTCCTATAGCACAAATTTAGGTGTGAACCCTTGATTCAGCTTCAGCTGAAATTGTTTTGACATGGGCTTATAATGATTTAATAAGCAGATCAGTACATCTCAGCTTGTTGACTTAACTTGTGGGTGGCTTAAAGAGGCAGGGCAAAGGGCAAAGAAAAGGCAAAATTATCTGTCCACAACATTCTTCACTGAACCATGACTTTAAACCAATATATAGATATTGTTTCTCAGTCCTGTTTCCATTTATTGCTCAAAAAAGACTTTGTAAATAAAAGATAATAAATCTAGTTCAAAATGCAGCTTGAGAAAAATTGAGTGTTTTTTTTTAAATCATAGAATTGTTTTGTTTGAAAAAGACCTCCAAGACCATCAAGTCCAATTATTTTGATCCAGTTACAGCTGAAGTTGCTCAGTTCTGAGTCTTTATTGCAATGGAATATATAAATTACATGTGAACATATTATAACCTATGTATATATGTATGCTAAACATACAGTGATAGAAGTATCCTCTTTTCACCAGCGCCAAGGAACCACCTTTGATTTCCCAGCTGATCATTGCCTATAAGAGCTAACTTGTTGCTGGAAGTGATCTTTGTGCTTGGAGCTGGGAACATGCTAGAGTCTGGCAACAAATCTTCTGGAACAAGATCCCTGAGGCTGAAGTGTAGCCATGACACCAGGCATCACTGCTCACACCCTCCAGCCCACTGTGTGCTGTGGCAGCTCCTGCAGGGCTGCTCTTGCCACAGGCACAAGGCCCTGGGGGAAAGCTAGAGCTGCTGGCTGGCAGTAGCTCTCATGTGTACTTGTAAACCTACTAGAGTTCAGAAATGTTTCAATAAAACAAAGCAACCAGTTCTCTTTTGTTACTTACTGCATTTTTTAAAAAAAACAAAACAGTGAAGGGTGAACAAATTTCAGAAAGCCTTTCATGGTCTTAGGCATCCTTGCTGCAAGGGAGGTGATCCTTCCTCTTGTGTGCTAGCAAATATTTGCAAGGCAGTGCTCAGCCAGAGGCAGTCTTTAGGCAAAACTCAGCCTGCTGAAGCTATTCTAAGGAGGGTCATTTCTATTTGAAAATAAAAACTTGAAATTGCTTGGAAAATTGATGCGAAAGAGAAAACTAAGGATTAGATACACTTGAGGTGATGGTCAGGAATCAAAATATGTTATAAAGGGTTAAGATGAAATATACAAGTAATTTCTTTATGGCACAAGTGTACACTGCAAACCAAGAAAATTCAGAGCAAAGAATAAACTTACCAGAAAACAACCTAAACAAAATATGGTGCCATATGGAAACTTACAGCAAAGGCACATAATTAATCTTACCTCTGTTCTCGTAGTGGGACTTGGCACTCCCTGTGCTTATGAATTATAAATGCAGCAACATTTGCTACAGATCAATGCCTTTGGTCCAAGAAATATCAAATTAGTTGTTAATCAAAACAGACTGTTCCTCTCCTTCTTTGTGTCCTGCATATATAATGCTAAGATAAGGCAGTTTCACCACTCATTTGGAGATTTTAATGTGCTATAAAAATCCAAATTAAAAAAAAATAAAATTCCAAACCCTGAAAATAAAGTGAATCTGTTAGAGAAGCTACTAGATATTTCAGCCAGCAATGCTGATCATGCATGTGGCATTGACATGTGTAGAAGTGTTAAGCCAGCAGCTGCCCTCTCACCCAGCCTGCCAGCTCTTTGTTCTTCCCTAAAAAAATTTTCCTATCTTCTTGTCCAATCCAAACACCCAGTCTGACTTCCTCACCTCAAAAGCAAAAAGTAAAAAAATCCCAAACTATAAAATCCAATCCATTTTCCTGAGTGGCTCACTGCATGGCTGCATAGATAACTCTGAGGGGAAAGCAGAATAAATGGGACCTAGTAAGCTGTCACTGACGCTGTAAGGAACTGCTCTTCAAGTCACTCTGTCACTGTAATGGCTCTTTTCAGTGCTGCAGCTAAAAGCAAACATTAGACGCTTTTAAGGCTGGAAAGTTACCAGAATTGCCTTGTTCCTCAATGACGTTTCCTGTGACTTGTATTAAATACAGGAGCAGATCATATCATGCTATATCTACCTAAGGGTTGATTTGATTCTCTTCCTCCTCATGAGCTACCAAATGAGCCTTGAGAAGCTGTAGATGAGGAACACCTGGGGTAATGATTTTGGAAAACACCATTAAACTCCAGTCACCCCCAATACTGATAGAACCCTACAATAGTTGCTGTAAAGCTGAAGGTGGACAGACCCTTCCTCCCAAGAACACCTTATTTGCTTCTCAGTCCTGTAGCTCCTGCCTTGAGAGCTGTCCTGAGCGCCCTAATCCCCAGGGGATAAGATGTGCACCATGGATCACACTCAGCTGTGGAGAGGGCAGTGTCCTGTTTTCCTTACAGATGATCTGCCTTACTTACAGCACTCCAAAGATAATAAAACAACAATCTGTTGCCACATGTTGGAGATTTGCAAGGCTGGCACAGATATTGCTGTAAGAAAGATAAAGATTTAGAGAGCTGTATGAAACTGCAAGATGTAGGAAGGCAGAAGGACTTGAAGCTGCTCTGATCCATTCTGGCAGCACTTGATTCATGTGGTCTGTGGCAAATTATCCATAGATGCATTGTATTGTAGTGGAATCTCACCAAAAAATTCTACTACTTATCTAAGCCCTTTAGTTCTCTTTAAATTTATAACTTCCTTCCTTAAAGCTTGCATCTGATCCTGGTGCAGAGGTATTTTATGTACCATGAATATTTGCTACACTTAAGATTTCAATGATCCATGTACTACAGAGACCATTTCCTCTGGCTTCCTTTAGCTTATATTTTGAGCTAATATTTTTATGCAATATGGAGATCATCACAGAAAGCAAGTTTATGGCTGTCTTGGACCTTGAAAAATTTCCTATCATGAAAATAATCCTTTTATGGCCTTTTCCCATACTACTGACTGCTGTGCAAAAAAGTAAAGTAATTAAATTCTTTATTAGTGGGGGCTATTGAACCAAAGTTGTCTTTTCTATAGAGAGGAATATGGAAATGATGTTCTTGGTCTCAAAGCTGGAAGCAATATTGTTGGTTCTGGCCAACAGCAGCATGAACATTATTTCTTCTGTGTATTTCTTGCTTGTGCTAACCCACAGCTCCACTGGAGGCAAAAAAAAAATTGGGTATTTTCTCAAAACATCTGACACCTTTTATTTTAAGGAAATTCTTATAGTAACAATGTGTAAAGAAGAGCCAAATCAGTCACATCTCATAATTTTACAATAACAGCACTAATTAAATATATATATATAAATATATATATATATATCCAAGCATTCAAAGGATGATAGAAGATGACTGCTTTTTAAATTGATGAATTTCTGCCATGGTTTTCAAATTCTAATGCATTCAGCTATATCGAAGCATGAACATAACCCAGCTTTTGCAAGGCACTGGATGTTGGAATACCTATTTCTATCACATTTTTTAAGGTGCCTTGTTGGAAACAAATAGGCTCTGAGTCATTTTCATTGAGGAATTAAATGCTGTTCCTGTGTTAGTTAAAAAGTAACAAAAGATTATCAGTACCCAGGCTCACATTTCTATTGTTCTGAATCTATCTTATTCATAACCTACATTACTGTTAAAAGGCCCAGACAGTGGAATTATGTATTATGGAAATAGAAGTGTTAAACATTGTTTCCACGTGTTTTGGCAGTAATGACTCAGAGCTAAACTGGTGCCTCTAAATGTCTCCTTCTTGTATGTTATAAACTGTGCCCTGCAGTTCTGTTGTGTTAAAAGCTCACCTCTCTGGCCTCTTTTCTGCAGGAGGTGTTCAGCTCACAGACGTCCACAGTGCTGGCACAGGTGGAATGTGACCTGCCTTGGGAGTTCTGAAGGTGGAAATGCAGTGAGAACAGAGTTGTCACTGCAGGGAGGAATGTTGTGAACTCTCACATCTTTATGTCACTGGGGTAGCCAGGTAGTGAATGAGCAGTGCCTGACACTTGGGCTTGTCTTGCAGTCCAGGTAAGCAGAAGCTCTGCAGGGTTCTGATCTGTAGAGGCATGTTCAGCAAAACCAAGCATCACCACACATTTGTCTCCAGTTAGTATTGTTATTTTTTTTTTCAAACTAGACACTTGACCTTCGCTGATGGCTGCAGATTGAATGGTTTCTTAAAGTGTTATCTAAAAATAATAGCACTGGGACTAGGTAAAGCACAAATCTCTTTGAACTAGTAATGCAGAGTCTACTTAAAGGTTCTTATTTTAAAAGTCAAAGTGCACTGAGAGTCTTAGTGCAACAGATTAGATCCTGAGCATAATTGCTGTATGATTTAGCTTTCATCATCTTGAAAGCTATGACCCACTTTCAGAGCATATGCCTATGCTGCATTCAGAGCCATAAGTGCAATGCAGATGCACTGACCTGACCTTGACTAGAAGTGCTGAAGTGCCAAAAACAGCTGAGGTGCCTGCAATCACCCGGCTACAGCAGCAGCCATCCTAGGCCAAATGACTTTGATCCTTGGGTGGGTCTGAACTGCAAATTTTCTTGCCATAGTCCTTTATTTTCTTTTCCATGGAAAAGATTTTGGTTTTGACAAATCAACACCCTCATGAGAGGTTTCTTCTCTAATATTCCTGAAGCTGAACAGTCTTGGACACTGTCATTCAATGTGGAAATGAAGTGTCAGGATGCCACTAACTGCTTTAAGGGAAGATGGTTGCTACAACCTTAGGGTAGGACATTCTAGACTTGCATTCTGCCACTTATTCTGTGTCTTTGGGCAAGTAATTTCAGGTCAGAGGGAACAAAATACAGAAATGATTGCTTAATTCCTGCTTAAGGCCTCCTACTGCAATGTCTTGGTCTTGCTCTTCCAGATTCCTGTCTATTAAATGAGACTTTCCAACCTCACTGTGTTGCTATCAAGAGCTCATGTATTATGGTGTGAGGCAAATGGCAAAAGGTAGCTGAATTTCTAAGATAGATAAATATAGTAACCAAAATGAGTACAAGAGTAACCTAAGTCTGCACAACATGAGGTGAAGGCTGCACTTGGCCATGCCTGGTGCAGTTCTCAGGCTGAAGGATCCCAGCCCTGATGCACTTGAGCACACATGAGAACTGTATCAATGCACATCTGCTGTCTTCATGCTCTCATTATTTAGTAATCACTGGACCACAGAAGGGGGACTTTCCATCCCTTCTCACTACTGTCCACCTGTGTAATTAATATAAATCTTAGGGTACAATGCACTGTCCTGAGTTGATAATTTCTTCAAGTTTCTCTTATCTCCTATTCCCTGTTTATCTTTTTGTTCGTAACTTTACAGTATTCTCATTGTTATTTGTTTTCTTATATGCAGTAAATATAGATTCTTGGTTACTATAGTGAGGAGGGACACATAAACTCAACTAATAGATATTGAGGCTTTATTTCCCTTAGCTTTCTGGAACATTTTTGCTCTTTCCCCACCACTTCCCTCCCCCTGCCCTCCCCAGTATTTTTTAACCAGTAGGTCCAATTTCATAACACGCTATTTGTTATTATAAAGCTGCTTCCAAAATCTCCTCAACTTGTATCCATCTCAGCAGTTGGTTTGCATTTTCTTGGTGCTATTGCTATGGCTCTCATTGATTTCCCAGAGGTTTGAGTCAAATGTTCATGTAATTGCAGTGAAGAATAGTAAATCAACTTCTTTGCCTGCTTAATGAAGATTTTATAGGAAATCTAAAAATAAAAATATTTGTATTAATAGTGGCACCGTCTATTGTTTGTCCAATGCTTTCCATGATGAGCTCCTGTTCCCTATGCTTAAAACTTTGCCAAATGGTAACAATAGGGAATAAAAGTTTCCCTGCTGGGCATCTGCACATTTAGCTGAAATTTAAGTGCATAAATAAAACAGTTCAGTCCCTTCCAAGAATGTGGCTAGAAAATATGTGTTATTTTATGATGTTAATTTCTGTCTTTCATTTGGAAACTCCAGTTGATCCCTATGCTTATAGGAGGGACATGAAACTAACTGTAAATGAGTTTTGTGTGCTTTGCATCTCCAGAAAAATGAACCCAAATATGGCCAAATTGTAGACCTTTTAGGGCAGAAAAAATTCAGCTAGCACGCTTTGTAAATCTCTGTTGCAGCTGTGTGTTAAATACCTTGAAAAGTCTGTCTGAGCTGGACTCCATTCCTTCTGGACTGTGTAATTGCAGCTCTGGGCTGTCATGGTCTTGGTTTCTGTTTTTCCTGGCCTCCTGATGTCCCTCTTTTTCTGGCAGGTGGTAATAAGGAGAGATAAGTTTGGTTTAAATATACGAAAAATCAGAGCTAGATTTTGGACACGTGAGCAATTTTGGACATGGATAGAGCAAGGGCAGAATGGGATAATGAGGGGAGATTTGTGCTGGGTGAGAGAATGTAGGAGCCTGGGACTGGGAATGAGAAGCCAGGAATGAGAAAAGATGAGTCTGGATGGGCTGGGAGAAAAAGAGGTCAAATTTGAGAGGAACTGGGAGGAAAACATGTGGCTGCTTATACAGGATCCCTGCAAAGCCAAGAAGAAATCCATGAGGGGGCCACAGACTTTGATTAATCCACAGACAGATTTGACCCTTGCCTGTTCTCTCGGCGACAGGGCCACTGAGAAAACAATCATCTGCAAAACACTTTGCAATGTCCTATAGTCCTCTGGCACATACAGAGCCAGTCAGCTCCAGCCCTGGTGCTGGCCATTCTGCTAAAGGCAAAATCAGGGGCGGGGAATCAGTATTTTCAGGTGTTTTTAAAAAAGGAATAACAGACAAAAATTTCTCAGCATTCCTACCTTCTCCCCAAAGAATTATTTTAGAAAAACATGCAGGTTTGTTGTAAAAACCCCAGATACTGCAAAGGTAGGAACTCCTGGAATTCATAGTTTTCTATGACTTTAATTTAGCTGTTGGCTCAGGATTTGCATTACAGTCTCTGTTCAGAAAAAAAAAAAATAATGGCTACCATGGAAAGCTTTGGTTGTCTCAGGGTCACTGCCCATGATCTGACTATGCTTAATATGGGCAAGAGCTGCACACAGGCCACAAGTAGTGTGTACTGGTTATCCTGAAAATTCAATTCCTGACACAGGAAAAATTAATAAAAAGTATATGGGAAATGAAATAGAAAAATATAAATAAATATGTAAATTTATTTTTGAGACATTTATTCAGATAGAAAAGTCACATTTTCTCTTTTGTCATTGAAGGACTAAAAATCAGTTATGATTCAGTGGCAGAAGGAAATCAGTTGTTGAAAAGACAACTTCTAAAGTGAAAAAAAGAACATTCCATAAAAGTAAGAAGTCATCATGTGCTGAAAATAGATAAATAAAAATCTGCAAATGACTGTCAAGAATAATATTAAATCATTCAATTACTAGGAAAAATTATAATGGTCTAGAAAAAGCAGAAAACGCCAATATCAGTGATGCAGAACAGGCAGAAATATTTCATAAAGGTATTCTTCAGATTAGAGCAGGATGTGCTTGTATTATGACAGAATCATACATGACTTCCAACACATCAGCAATTAAAGATGTTCAGAAAACACCTTGGAATCAGAAAATTCCAGAAGTCTGGGAAAATACTGAGTCTGTGCCAGAATTCAGAGGGTGTGACGAGCCACTAATTATAGACTTGTTAGCTTACATCAGTTGCAGGCAAAATGACAGAAAAATGACATGGGGCTTCAAAGGAACTGACATATACAAATATAATTATTGCCATCAATATGGTTTAGTGAAAATGAGTTATTGTAAAGCAAGCCTGATTTCACGCTTGAGGAATTTATATAGTTAGTTGATAAAAATACTGTAATATAGTTAGATTTATGAAGGCTTTTGACTTAATACTGGGTGGTGTTCTGTTAAAAATATGAGCGCTGGCCAATTTTCAGAGTTTTATTGCAGATATGTTGCACACCTGGTAATTAGGCTTTAAATATAACCTTGTCTTGAAATCAGTGTTCTTCACTTCTCTGGTTAAATATCCATGGCCTGACAAAAGTCAGGCAGTTTGGAGACGCTGTCTGTGAATGAAAGATGCAGTGTTGCTGTGAATAAGTGCCTAGGATATGTACCTCCAACAGAGCTCAGGAAAGACATTTAATCGGTTTCATGTGAATGTGAGTATCCCAAATTCTAGTTTTAACAAACTGCAGTGTCCAAAATTAGGCACACTTGGCATAAACATCCACACAAAAGCAGTTTGTGGAGGTCCTACAGGCATTTAGAAGTTTGCTCTGAACAAGCCAAACTCACTCAAGGACTGGGCTAAAAGCTCCCCACGCTCCAGTGCTGGTGGGCAGTGCTTGCTGAGAGAGATGTGAAGCCCTGTCACTTGTCCTGTAAGAGATGCTGCAGCAGAAGGACTCGCTGGCCTGAAGAACAAGGAAGAGGCCATAGATGAAAGATATGAGGAGCTTGCAGCTGGTTTGTGTGAACTTGAACTGTTGTTGTATGTGCAAAAAGAAAGGCAATTTATAAGTTCAGAATAAAACTTCTGAAATTGTTTATGAAACATGCCTCATTTTTGTGGCCTGTAATTACAGAGAATGATACCTCATCAGAGCACAAGATATTATAGTAGCATTGTAGAAGTTTCTACAATATAGAAACATTATAGCAGTTTTCCTAATAATTTCCCAACTTAATATCTTGTAAAAACAAATTGTTTCTTTGCAAGGATGAAGAATTCAGATTTTTTTTGTAAAAAAATATAAACCACCAACCAACCAGTAAAGCACTGGTCTCAACATATAGCTCCTATTTCCATTTTTTTTTCTCTAAAAATAATCTCTATCTGCTACCCCTACCTGTCATGGAAAGCCTTGAATGGATGCTTTCCCAGACTAGCACTTTCCTTCTTACTTTTATTTTTCTTCAGAGTATTATGATCATTTGTTTCACTTTGTTAGCTATTTTCATTCTTTCTAAACAGCTGTCTAGGCTCTCATGAATCAGATAAAGGATACACCCTTGCCCAAATACATGCCCAAATGAGTTCAGGGAAAGGCAGCAAGATCCCTGAAAGGTTTTTTTTTTCAGTAAATTCTGCTGTTTTTCTTTCATTTGTTAGAATCACTGAAGATCAGTAATCTGCATTACTGCTTGGGTGTTGTAGTAATAGCAGTGTTTTCAGTGCCATAGGCAACACATGGAAAAAAACATCCCTACTTTAACTTCTACATGTAATGTAGACTGTACAGGCTGCTCTGTGTTTTACATATTAACAGAGATGTACAGATCACAGATGGGGGGATGGGTGAAGAATTGCTTTTCCTTCCCCTTGTCTCTACATACATTTCATTTAGCTCTGCTGTTTCAATGTTCAGCTCCTATTGTTAAAAATAGAGTGTGAGACATTAAGAAAGCACTTGAAGGTACTTGAAGGTAAAGGAGATGGCTCAAACAAAACCAGGAGAGGACAGAAAAGGACATTCATGTAGTTGTCCTTAAATGGGTGCACACTGAGAATGTAAGGATGTCCCTTACAGACAGATTCTGCATGGCGGTGAGCACCCTTCACTCCCACCAGCTTCTGCAGCATGGGAGGATCTCCTGGCCTCTCCCAGGAGCCAAACCACTGGGAGGAAGTGGCCAGAGCACCACCCATTCCTGGGCACTTTCCTGGCCTTCATTACATGTAGGAGATGAAAGTCTGCAACTATCAGGGTTGGCTTTATTTTTCCAAGTTCAAGAGCAGGCTGTAACTCCAGTGGCCAGTGAGAAGCAAAGTTATCCTGCTGGCTGTGCATTGCCCAGTCTGACAATGTGTATCTGAAAAGAGGAGAAGGTAAAGGGAGGGGTGTTGTCTGCCCAGCACTGCAAGAACCTGGAATTACCCCATGTGAACCATTTCTGAGCACTTTTGCAGACAGTCTTACTAGGAACACTGCATACTATTTCTTCCCAAGAGGAATCTATAATTTCCATCAAGATCCTTGATATTATGCCTCTTACTTCATGGTATGCACTCAGTCACCAAACATGCAGGCCTGTGTATATGAAATATGATTTGATTCTTATAATGCAAGAATTCTTATTCTGGCCCGTAATTGTATTCTTGCACTTTTAAAATAAAAATAAGAGGAACTTGCTGTAAACAATGATCCATCACTTAGTGTCATCTTTGGCAAAGACTGAGATGCTGTCAGTGGTGTGACTTGAAAAGTGACAGGGACAGGGGACAAGTTACATGGAATTTGGAGGGAGGTGCTACCTCTCTAGCACGGTTCATGTGAGCACTGGTCCTGCCTGTGGTTCCCACCCAGCTCCTGTCTGGACACTCACTTGTACCTAGCACATGAGATTTTGGAGCGGTGGAAGGTTCACATCCCCATTCTGTGACTGTATGATCTAGACTTCACTGGAAGGCACCAAGGCTCTGCTGTGTGAGGATTTTGCTCACTCACAGATGCTGCAAGCTTGTGATGGGAGTGCTCCCTGCTGCAGATGTAGCAGCAAAGTCACACCTAGAAGAGCCATCTCACCTCCTCAGGTCCCCACCTCTGCATTTCCACTGCACCCCAGCTCAGCCCATGCTGGGCTCCAGTGATCCAGTTCACAAGCTGGAAACTAATGTCCAGTGACTACAGCTTGGAGGCTTTGTTATGTGCTGGAAGAAATTAAGACTGCTCTAAACTAAGTGGTGTGTTCTGTAACTAACTGTAAATAGAATGACTCTATACTTGGTATAGAGTTATTATAGTCATTTTAGATGTGTTAGAGAGCTATGATGAAACAGGGTAACTTGCTGTTTTTCTGTCAGAGAGACCAGGAAATTATGTATTTCTTGTTAGTTATTCAAAATTAATGTTTTTGGGAAGTTTAATATGAATTGCTGAATGCCTTGATCTTTATGGAAGGGATGAGGATATAAATTGCAATTAAAAGATAAACTTTGATCTTGATTCTTTGCCACTGATTTTCAACACCTGTACCATAGTACTTGCAGCATAGCAAATGTGGATTTGAGTTATTTTTGATCACCTGCAAGACACTATCAACTGCTCTGGCATCATATATGAAATAGAAAAGAATCAAGGTTGCCCCAAGACATGCATTTTCTCTGTAGCCATGCAGCCACAGTTCTCAAAATACAAAGTACACCGAGTATCCCCTTCTAAGCCAGCACTTCCCATGGCCAAGCAGCAAGACAACACTCCCATATGGGCCAAAATTTGTCCATAAAACACATACAGCTTTCACTTCCATGGAGAGTGATTTAAACCAAGTGATTAAACCTGTGAGCACATGACTTACTCTTCATAAAATATTGCATCTTGCCATCCTTATTGATGTTTGGGGGCTGTTAGGACACCCAAGGAGGAGTGTGACTCCTCTAGTCTAGGAGACTACTCTTTGCTAGTAAAAGTCTTACTCTGATGGTGCTGTTATTGCAAATAACTCTTGTTTTAGTGGCCTTGGATACATATTTGGAAAACAAAGGTACCTCTCAAGGGTGGAACTCTTTCTGGACAGAGGGGTGCTGGTGGTCACAATGGATCCATATTTGTGCACATTAGTAAAACATATCTGGCTACTAACATGTTTTTTGATACAATTCCCCATTGAAGAACTGCACACATGGTGCATTTTTTTTTCCCAGTGGCAGGTACCTTCTTTGCAATTTCACCTGTAAATTTATTGCTGCCAGTTAACTGGTATCAGCAACATGGCTGGAATGAGTGAGAATGAGGCCTAAACACAGAAAACTAAAAACTAAAATCACTTACCTGACTTAAGTCAGATGAGTGGTTTGAAACCATCAGGTTTGTGTTGGTTCACAGCTCTTACCGAGTTTCCAAGTGTCTTAGGAACTTTTTTATACAAGAAAGATGATCTGTGTGGTTTGCAGGGAATATATTTGGGCTTGCATGTAGGTTTGAGCTGTTCTTTTGTTTCCACTGCTGCTTTTGGCCCTTAGGCCTTCACTTTCCCCTTCTACATCACACTGGTTAACCAGGCAGTAGTTCTCTTTGGTCCCAGTGTTTTTGCTGTTCTTTAAAGGGATATGAAGCATTCTACCTGCTGTTTTTCCCATAATCATTAAGATGGGTCTTACAAAGTTCCTTGTGCTCCACCTAGAAACCTGAATTCAGCTGGCTGGCTAATGTCTTCTATCTCCTTGCATTTTCTGAATTTTGCAATAGACTGAGGACTCGCTATTTCTATTTTTGTTTCATGTGTCTGCACTAATAGTCTGATGTGGGTAGGAAATCAGGTTTGTGTAGTTTTTTTGGAACAGACATATAAACTGTTTTATTTCAACAGCATACAGTGGAGGCCCTGTGAGGCTGCCAGCAGTGTGTCTCCATAGATGTTGTCTCACTGCTATTGACAATAACCAATTGCCTTTTCTATTTTTGTTAGAATACAGATTATATCTTATCCTGGTGGCTTCTTCCCCTACAAGATGCTGTTTCAAATTTTCATAAGGGCAAACTCCTCGACAACAATCCTTTCCCAGCTTTGGTATGTCTTTGTTTTGCTCTCCATAGTTCAAGCACCTATCAGCTCTTCCTGTTTCAAGAGCAAGGCTCCCATCACAGTTACAATCACCTAAACATCTGCTGAAGCTGATAGAAGGTAAGAATGGCTATAGTTATCACTCCATTACATTGCATATTTCAAGGTTGTCTGAAAAACTTTAAAGAAACTCTGCCAGTTAACAACTAATAACGTGACCTAAATTAGTATTTCAAGTATGGAGATGTAAATGCATTGCCTTTAACTCTCTAGTCATTTCCACTGTTTCAGTGATACTTAGTTTCATTTTGTTTTTAGTTTGCATTTAGGTCTATTTTCATGACCAGTTAGCTGAGAGCTGAGTTTGTAGTCATGATCTCTTGCAGCTTCTGTCCTCTTGCATCAGTGTCTGTACAGAGCATCACTACCATGACAGTGGCAGTGAACCTTGCCACTTTGCCCAATGTAGGTGGTGGTGTTTTGAGATCCATCCCGTGGCAATTGAGTCCTACCAACCATCACTCTGAGAGTGTTTTGAGCCTGCCCGCCTGCTAGGTCTCAGGACACAGTGAGGGAGATGCTTTCCTGAGCTCCCAATGCTTGTCACAATCAGTGGCAGTCACCAAGAAGCGCTTCTTTTTCTGTAGCGATTAAATAATTCTGTTCCCTTATATAGTGAGCGTGCTTGAGTCTATGTAAGGATGAACCTTGTTTGTCTTCTGAGCAGTGACTATCCTGCTTATCTACTTTCTGAGCTCATACTTTTTATATAAGCTTCCCCTGATCTCTTGTTTCTATTCTCCTATCAATTAATTGTTTTCTTCTTCCCTCACCTTTTTTAAATTTTTTTTCTTTCCTGAGTATTCTGACAGGTAGGTGTTCTGTAGATGGATTTTTCTGAGCTATTTCCTGACATAGCTTCTTTGCCTTTCAAACTCCTTTCACCAGCTTTGCTGCAAGGAAGCTCCAGCGCTTTGTCTGCTCTGCGTAGGCTACTAATCCTTCTGGCGTGTCTGCTATGAACTGCTCGTCCTGGGAATGCTGTGAGCAGGGTAGGGAGTCTGTGTTCTAATTGAAAGGGACATCTTTCATTCTGTGCCACCTGATGCTTCAGTCTGCATACTTTTTCTTTTGAGATTCCTCTAGTAATTTTTCTTTGTCAAGCTACCAAGGATATATAACATATCCTGAGCTGTAGCTGCTGTTTTGTGTGGCACCAAACAGAGGCAGCCTGGCAGGCTGAGTGCCACACACTTTCTGTTTGATGTTTTACTTAATGCATCTGTTGTTTCTGTCTCTAGACCAGACAGCTTGTCCACATGCAATATTCACGTGAAGCAAGCATTGGTGTACCCTGATTGCATCTGAGCTACTTCACACAATTCCTTCTTCAGCATTATCTTAGAGCACAAGGAGCATGAGGTGAATGTCTTCATGCTGAAGTAAAGTGAGGCTCTTCTGCTCCCTGCTGTGAAAGTCTCATGTCTAGCACAGGACAGGTACCCACACTGAGGTCTCATGCTATCTTGTGAGGAGCCAACTCCCTGCACATAAGTCCCCACCCAGCTCTGATCTTCACAAACCACATGAGCCTTGCCATTGGCCTTTTTTTTCTGCTAATTTAGAGTCATAGAAAACTCTAAGGCTCATGTCTCCCTTAGCTGTGGTACTTTCTGTGCATCTCTGATTTTTCTTGTCACAACATTATGTGTGATCCAACTGGCAGAACAGTCACTTCTCTTCTGATACCATTCATAAGACTTCCTCCTGCATTCTTTTCTCCTCTGCTATACTCATATCAGCTTGTTGAAGAGTAGCCACTGTTTTCCTCCTAGTGCTTCCATCTTCTATTCCTTTGTATCTATAGGAACAGAGTTAGATCTGTCGCAGTGCTCAGGCAGAGAGGAGAGAAAGTGAAAGCAATGTACAGCCTCTGTGCTATGCAAGGTTATTTCTTTTGCTTTCCACAATCTTGACAACATGGACAGATTTTGTAGTGTTACTCCCAGAAGTTTCAACTCAGTGTCTGATAAGCACAGGTCAACCCTGCATTGTATCTCACCTGCTCAGATTAAAAAGCAGTTTAAATAAGTCTTGATCCCTGACTATTGGTGTGTGCCCTTGCACTGCTATAAAACAAGACCTACATCTTTAACCCCTGCTAGGCCAAGTGCCTGCATAACCCCAGCCTTTCTGTAATCCTAGCTGTCCTGATGTTGCATGTCTGAAGAAGGAAGGCTGTGCTGACTTGTCTGCCTTTGCCAGCCACAGGCCCTTCATGTGAGCCCAGCAGGGCAGCCAAGGTGGGCACACGGTGTCTTCCTGCAAGCAGGGTAACCAGGTAGATCCTCTGGGCTTTGGGTGCCTCCTGCAAAAGAGGATGAGTTGTCTTTCAAATAAGGCTGAGAGAGGTATTGCTGCTAATCTCCCTTCAGCAAGATGCTGTGGACCAATTCCCAGGATTAATGTTATGGTGTGAGGTGAATGAAGAAAAAATAAAAGCTTTTTGGTTTTTGTTTGTTCTTTTTAAAGAAAAATCAGCTTTAGAAATAATTTTGTCTTACCAGAAGTGGGGGAGGAAGGGACATGGTGTTCCACTGGTAAGAAAACTTCAAAAACCTCACCAGAAGACAGGCCTGATTCCTGACTGTAAAGACCTGATGCTGGAGGGCAGATTTTTTCATCTATGCTGCCTGGATGTTTAGTTCTATATTTAAAATTTCCAAATAAAATTCCACAATGTTGGGTAATTTAATACACAGGAAATCTCCCACGCAAAGTCATCTACTGAGTTATAAAACCTATGGTATTTTGGGTTTCTTTACGTGTACAAGAATATAGTACTTAGCTCATTAAACCTGCATTTAAGAAATTGCATGTAAAAATATAGGCGGAGCCTAGCAGTTAGTTCTTATTCACAGTTTATTCAACTTGAATGGAATGTTTTTATTTCTTACTGTTTATCCACACTTTTCTTTAGATTGCTGAGATGTAGCTATTTATCTATTTCTTTATGCTTTCTAGCAGCAATGCAAAGATTGCACGCAAACTGGAATTAAGCATTTTAACAAAACCAGAACATGCTGTGACTAGTGGAAATTTGTGGGTAATAAAATCTTCATAACCCACCAACGAGCTTTGTCAAAAGCAATATGATATTTGGGCACAAATGTTGTGGTAACTGTTGGTTAACTTCAGTTAGGAGCCGTTCCAAGGAATGCTGTTAAGATTTACTCTCTGGTGCATCCAAAATTTTCTTGAACTGGTAGTACACTGACTCAGTCATGCCAAAAACTAAGATCTCTGCATCAAACATGAAGAACTGGCAGCAGTAGGTATGAGGGGAATTTGCACTGGAGATTAAGCTCAGGGGTTGTATTTTAGGTGTAATATAAATGTAATTACAGTAAAATAATTCCCTCTTACCCATCTACCTTGCAGCTCTTTCCTTAATATAAGACATCTCTTTAAAAACACTACTATGCTGCTTGCTGACACTTTTGCAGTGATACAGTGCATATAAAACATAAATGAAAGGTGCTGATACTGACAATGTATCTTAATCACGAAGAACAAGTTTTTAATGGATGCTACGATATTTTATGTGAAAAGGTCCACCTCTTAACACCCTTCCTCCCATTTTCCTAACATCTTTTTCCCCCAGTGCTGTTTCTGGTTGTCACTGCTAAACTCGCTGTGATGTCTCCTGTTCTTCAGAAACTTGGGGTTATTTCCTTGTGCCAGTTAGGTCTTCCTTAGGAGTCCCTGTAGCACTCAGCAGTTGAACTTCCTGGAGCTGGGAAACCTTTGCTTTAATGTCAAGCATTGATCACGGCTCAGGGTAAGTGAGTGAAATGAATGGTCTGTAAAGCACCGGTCTGGGGTGATGATGTGCAAGTCCTGTCTAATCTTTGTAACCCCTGCGGGAACACTCGGCCTTGCTCCTCTCCATCTCCTGGGCTCAGCTTAGCCAAGCTGCAGAAGGGAAATAAACTAAACCTGTCCGGGAGGTCATCCCACCGGTGGTGGTTCCTATGCTTGGTTTCTCACTACAAATCCCCAGAGGGTCTCTCTGGGGCAGGCCGTGCCCAGGAGCCACAGACAGGTGTGAACCGGCCCCTGCGGGAGAAGCAGGGCACAGAAAGCCCTTCTGCAGGGCAGATGCTCCCCAAGGCCTCGCTCGGTGCCAACAGCGGCTGCAGCTCTTAACTTCCCACTGAGGAGAGCCGAGCCCGCAGACACCGCTGCCGGCACACCTGCAGGCTCCCTCCGCACAGCGCCACCCATGCAGCCCCTGGGCCCTGCTGGGCCGGGTGCCGGCAAAAGGGGCCCAAGTAGGCGGCGGGCCGGCCTCCGGGGCTGTACGAGGAAGGCTGTGGCAAGGAAACAATGGAGAGCCGCCCCCTCTCCGCCTTCCCGCTGGCACTTCCAGCGCCGGCAGCAGCGCGCCGCCGCTAGGTGGCGCCGCGGCGGGGAGCGGTGCCGGGAGGGGCGGAGCATGCGCAGTGGGCGCGCCTCGCCCGGGCCGCGCGCCTCCGCCCCCTGCCCGCGCCGCCGCCGCGAGCGGGAGGAGGAGGAGGAGGAGGAGGAAGGAGGGAGAGAAGAAGGGAGGGAGGGAGGCAGGTCCGGCGGCCCTCTCGGGTACCCCCAGCGGCGAGGGAAAGATGGCGACGCTGGGAGGCGAGTCGCAGCCCTCCCCCTCTGCTGCTCTGGCGGCGGCGGCCGGGGTGGGCGGCGGCGGCGGCGGCGGCAGCGGGGCGCTGGGTCTGCAGGCGCCGCTGAACCGCGGTCTGGAGCGGGCGCTGGAGGAGGCGGCGCACTCCGGGGGGCTCAACCTGAGCGGCAGGAAGCTGAAGGAGTTCCCGCGCAGCGCCGCCGCCCTCAGCCACGACCTCTCCGACACGGTGCGGGCAGGTGAGCCCGGGCGAGCGGCCGGGGGCGCGCAGGGAGGGGGCGGCCGGGGAGCGGGGAGGGTGGGTTTGTTGAACCGCCCGGGACCCTCTCCCCGCCCCCTCAGGCGCACTGGTGCTCCCCAACCTCAGTGTGAGGCGACCACCCACTCCCCACCCTTTCGTTCGCCTTCCCCCGGGGCCCGTCCCCACACGGAAGCCGAGCCCACCCCCATCTCTCTGTGGACCTGTGCTTTCTTTATTCCCCCCGCCTTGGTGTATGAGGTAGGTGTTTGCTTCCATATGGCTGGATCTGTACACGCTCTCCTCCATACCCCCGCTCGGCGTTTGGTGAGGCAGAGCTGCCTCTCCCGTGGCACACTGGGGGAATGTGTGGGGAATTCTTGCTCGCACCTGTCCTCTTCTCCCTCTGGGGAATGTGTGTCTCTGTGCCACCCTTCCCTGACTGCTGAGGTTTGCGGTGGCAGCCAGCCCACCTTAGATTCAGCCGCGGGAGGAATGCACACACGGTGCCAGGGTGGATACCTGCTGCTTCTGTCCTGCTGCTCGTGGGTGAACCCACCTTGCACGGAGGCGATGCAAGTCCGTATGTAACCGCATTGAGACACTCAAGTGCCTCTGAACGTGTCACCTATTTGCATGCCGTAGGTGGAGGCATGTCCATAGGAAGACGGTGTGTGGTGCAGCTGCCCCAGGGAGCATGCTACCTCTCACAAATGCCACTTGTTCAGCGCTGGGGTTGGCAGCCCCCCTTAATGTCCTTACAGTCATGTAGCCACAAGTGCCAGCTCTATGCAGTGCTACCTTCCGGGGCAAACGTTGAGAGAAATCCCTATCTTCACAGGCACTGTACTGTATTCAACAGTGGGGGACACCATCATTACATAAATCTGCAGAGGGGACAGGCATGACAACCCTGCAGGGAGGAGTGGTGAGGGGACATGTATTCAGTTGGTGTTAACTTGGCCTTCACACCTTTTTTCCAACATGAAAAAGGTACACATATTTGTCACCTAGGCAGGCAGACCCACCTCAAAGAATCATATCAGTTTTCCTGCCTCTATTTATGCCAGGTGATGGAACCTAATCCCTTCTTTACGTGGTGTCACTAGATAGAATGGTGCAAACCCGCATTAGAAGAATATATTAGTGTATTGTTAAGGTCTTTAGTGTACGGCCTGTGTGTGCCCTTGTGTCCCCATTTGCCTGCTGGAGATAGTTGTGTTGTGGCAGCAGAGCAGGAGGCGTGTAGTCACTTGTTCTTGTCCCACAAAACAGCAGGTGCTATACCTGCATGCAGACATGTGATAACATGAATCTAAATTCTCAGCTACTCCTGCACATGAGGGCATTTATGCCTTCCTGTGTGTGGAGACACATGTGCTGCCTGCTTATTGTCTCTGTCCTAGAGTTAGTGCCTCGGATGTGTGGTAGGTGTCATGTGTTATTGTTATTTAACTTTGTTACTTGATGGGTGCTGCTGAGTGGATTTCACATTGGTCTGTCTGAGGACCTATATCATCATATCAATAAAAAAAAGCAAAGGAAACTGGATGAATGAAATTACTATGAATTGATAACATGAATTACCATATTAACCATTAGCTGACTCAGTAGCAGATGTGAAAGGGGAACTTGATGTGGTCAGAAGGTAGGGGAACTGTGTGTGGTTAGAAGAATGACTTTCAGCTTGCCATCCCAAGGAAGGCATTTTTTTATCTCATTTCTTTTTTAAAGTTGAAGCCTAGCAGACATGCTGCAATACAAGGTAAATAATTTAAAAATCCAGAAATTGACCTTGTTTAGTTTGACCTAATATTGAACCAAACTGTTAGAAAACCAAATTGTATGCTGTGGAGATTATAAACCGGGAAGAAAATTGTTTGATTGGTAGTGATTGTATGTTAGTATTTGTGTATTGTGTAAGTATGCTGTACAGGCATGATCTGTGTGTAGTATGTATAGGTAGCACCTGCTTGTTACATGCTTGCTCTCTCTTGATTTTTCTAGGAAAAAAGTAGTCTTTATCTTCAAGCATTAATGTGCTTTTGTCAGAGTTTACATGGAAAACATTCAGTATGAAATTGAATGTAGAATTGTGTTTTCATTCTCTTTTTGTTTGATATAAACAGCAGTGTAGATCAGCCCATGTCTTAATCTTGCGACAACAGCAGCCCTTTTATCATTGTCCCTTTTTAGAAGAACACTGTGTTAATCTATAGTTGCTTTAAGGTATTGTTTGTAACAACTTGTTGTAACTGTTTAATGGGAACTGCCTTGAAAGTTGTGTTGATACATTTAAAAAAAAATCCATGTTTTTTTTTCATTTGTTACATAACAAATAAATAAACAGAAGAGATGCTTGACTTAAGGCCAGATTTCTGCAAATCTTGGGGCAGACTCTTGATGGGAATTTTCTTTCCTGCTTCCTCTCCATAAATATGCATAGTATGAAATTTCTTGTACGACTTGGAATATATCCTCAAAATGAGGGACTTATAGTTTTGGATCTGATGTGCTGACATGTCTGAAGTCCTGAAACACTGGGTTTTGGGGTAGAGATTGCCTTTCACTGTTTTTTTTGAGGGGAGGAGGGGATTGCCAATCTAGTTGAAAAATTAAGATACTCCTTGATGTAGAGGAGATTAGTGAGGGGGGTTGAGTTTAGAGGTCTGAGGAGCAGGGAATTTCCAGAAAACTGAAACCATGTCTGCACTTGACAGTGTTTTAGTATTATAGACTAGAAATATAATTCTTTGAGAATTCTGCTCAAGCGCTGAGTGACATGGTCAGATTGAAGTTTCAGGCAGTATCTCTGCACACAGAATGGAATTTTCATGGTGTTCAGTACTGTTAGAAGAAAATAAAACCTCTATGTAAAGTGTCTTGAGTTTAGTCAGATGTTTTAAACCACATCAGTGTGGATGCAATGCAAAAACCATTTCAAAAATAATAAATGCTATTCTTATCGCTTTTATTACAGGCTGGGTTATGCAGAAGGCAGTAGCACAATAATCACATAGTTCTTAAGTAATAGCATGCAATTATATTCCTCCAAACCACTGGGAATGCTGGAAGCATGTTACTTTATAAGAGAGCAAGCAAAGGCCCCAAAGATGTAACCATGGCTGCCTGCTGTATTACTTCAGCCTCATTCTGTGGGTTTTGATGGTGTATCTGAAGACAGATCCTCTGAACCTTTTCTGGTGAACACCTGCTCCATCCTTTTCTATTGGGTGAGCTAGGCGCATGAGGAGGGATTACTTGCTGCTGATGGTAGTGACCTGGCAGAGAAGAAAATAAATTTTTTAAATTACATGCTAGATTATTAGAAAATAATTACAAATTGAAGTATTTTATTGCTTCTTTGGACAGTATGAAATTTTGGAAGGAATGTGTATTTTTTTTTTGTGTGTGTAATAGAATACTCTATTGATAAAGAGCTCCTACCTGCTGTTTTTAAAAGTGCTTCTAAGTAGACTGTACTTGTCAGACAATGCTGTGTTGAAGACACCTTTGCCTGGCAACATCTTTGAAATAGTAGTACTAACTAATGAGAGATGTTGCTGCTCCATCCAGGGAAGTGGAACTAGATGACATTTAAAGGTTCAGACCATTCTGTGATTCTGTGTACATTAGATTGCCATAATTGATTCTTACTTATTTTCTCCACCTGTTTTATTAATGTAATTCTTCCTTCACATCTGAGAATTCTCCTAATTACAGCAGTAGATGTGCAGTTGGTTCCACCTTTTCTAAGTGCAGCTTCTACTGGGCAGGATGTTGCACATCCAGGCTGGTTTGTTTGTGCTACTGCACACTTCCAAATATCAAGTATGACCACTATATGGACTCTTGTTTAGAACTTGGTTCTTATTTGGCCACTAGAGAAAAAGATATTTGGTATGCCCCTCTCCTTTTAAGAAATCTCTGATAATTTGAATAATTAATACTTTTGAATTAATATTTTGATTAAATTGTGGGTTTTTTTGGGTAAGGCTGAGAGCCTTTCATTTTGCTCATTTTATCTAAACTCATCAATAAATAATGTCTTTATATGGCTAAAAAATGAATAGAATTGTGTTTCTTTTTCATTTCAAAAGTCAATCCCTTCCTACAGTTTTCCTGTTTTTATTTGAAGATTTCTAACCCTACTTACTTTTTTTTTTTTACATTAATAGTATCTTAAGTATATTAGGACAGGGAGAGAGAAGCAATATGTTTGCTTATTATCACCAATTAATTGAATATTACCCTGCAGCCAAAACTTAGAAGATGTAATTCTTATGGGTAAAATATGAAGATAAATCAATTCTGTGTTCATTATTATGTATCCATCAGTATATGTAACATTATTATGTATTTAACACCTTCTGACACCACCTGATAATGTGGTCTGTCTGGACATCTCTGTGCCAGCATATTCTAGCTTCTGTTTTTTACTCACAAGCAATGCTTTGGGAAAGAGCTTTATCAAACTAAAAGAGTTCTTTTAGAAACACTGTTGTGCATAGCAAGTTATAACTGCAGACACCATTTAAATTCTCTTGGCCCTTTTATTCTTCCTGAAGCCTGACAATATCCCTGCTTGTGGATCTTATAAACATCAAGGCTATTGACTTCTATTGAAAAGAGTCTATTAGTTCTCTTGCTGTAGAGTCTAGTCAGTGATGCTTTTGAAAGTTACCTCTTTTGTCTGGAGATTTGTGCCCCCATAGCTGAAATGTAGCCAGTAACTGCAGGTGCTGTTAGACTCAACACAAAATAAAGTGAATTAGCTGGCTGTCTTTGTTGCATGGAACAAATTATGGGTACACAATTGCCTGCTTACTGTTTCAGAATGTGGCTTCAGCAGATTAAGGGTTTTCTACTACTGACTGTCTGTGTGCTTGTGTCTCTCTCCCTTATGTTTGTTTGTTTTTTCTTTTTGGCTTGCTTGCTTTGTAGAGAGGCTTCAGAACTAGTGTATGGGTTAAGTGGTGGGAGCAATGCCAGCCTAAAACAAATCTGATGGAAGGAAGGGTGAAACCTCTCAATTTCAGCAGGAGTAGGCTCTGCTGTGGATTGAACCTTTACCCCCAAAGTGAACTTCCCCTTTAGGATGGCAGTTTTTAAAGTGGCTCTGCCTAGAATTGCCATGTTTGGATATGCTGTGCATGTAATTGAATAAAAGATGAAGGCTTTTGTAGAAATATTGTCACTTGGTGCATCCTTGGCCAATCTTCTTGGAAAAGACTGACTCAGAGCTCCAGAAGTGCTATTATGAAAGATCAGGTGCTACAGGTTGCCTTTCAAATGCTTTTTGGCAAGCAGTTTTGAAGATGTATTTGCCTCTGATCACTGGCCTGGTGGGAGGTAGAAGCCAAATATCCTCCCTACATTGTTTGTGAGCCTCCTTTTAGTCCTTCCTTGGTCTGTTTCTATTGTGTCTTCAGGCATAAAGGCATCTTGGTTTAGACATCTCTTAAACAGGTGAGACTATATGAATCTTAACACAATTACTATACACTGTTTTAAAACCACTGAATACTTCTGTGAGGGGAGGAGGCTGGAGCAGAATCAGTTGTGACAAAGTAGAATTAATATTTGCACAGTAGAGCTGTGGCTTGGAAGAGGAAGGGGGCAAATGCCAATGCAATAATAGGTTTGAACAAGGAAATAGATAAAAAGATACTATTAAAGGCAGAAGTGTCATAGAGAATGGAAATTTATGAACTATTGAAAATATATGAAGTCAAAGAAGGGAAATGCATGTCATAGCTTGGGATAACTGAAATCTGTAAAACTGAGGAGAAATGCCAGTTATGTTCATAACAATTGGAATTTTGTGTATAGAGAATCAGATAAACATGGAGAAAATTGTTTGGCTTACAAGATAAATGATATTTACAGACTTTATGCTACAAATAATAGTTTCAAATTCATACTTTGAAATACTAACTGTTGAATTTAAGTTCAGGAAGCTTAGCATCCATTTGTCTGCATACAGAGAACACCGTGGTTTTGCTGCTTGCAGAGTTACAGGATCAACCAAAACAGAGAGACTGGTGTTTTGTGTATCAGAATGACCATTCTAGGAAGGATGAGTAACTTCTCTGGGCTACAGGCTGACTTCTCATCATTCTGCCTGCTGTGTTCTTGCTGACTGTTAGTAAGCATTTACTAGGCTTGTGAATGTTCCCAAGCTGGTTAGATTGCTAATTCACAGTTAAAATCAATATGATTTTCATATTTCAGTTTAAATAATTGAAATGGCACTTCCCAAACCAGAGATATTTTAAACTTGTTCTGCTGAGACCAGAATTATGGAAAGTGTATCCATTTATTGTCGTCCGATGTGTAAAACTGAAAGAGCCAGTAATGTTATCCCTGTGTTCAGCGAGCGGAGCACTGTCAAAACTGGGAATGGGTGTTACATCTCCTGACTTCCGACTGTTCTCTACTAACCATGTTGTGCAAGGTATTATACACACATCAGAGCAGTTCTTTGGAATGGTACTGAGGTTTTAAGCTTCTGGAGGAATAATTCCTTTTGCTAAATTTGTGTGTAGATGTGTCTTGGTGGGAGGAGTTAATTTATGAAATTCTAATGCTTTCTCCCCAGCGTCTTTCTCTAAGGGTGTCTTGCTGGCCAGCTTTTTACTCTTTTTTTTTTTCCTTGTATGGTGCAGAACACCCTAATGCCTGTAAACCTAACTATTTAAAAATAGAAATAACAGTAACAGTCTTTTGTCCTCCTATCCTAGGCTGTAGGAGAAATATTCCTCAAGAAAAAAAAAAACAAAAAGTCAAAACTTATGAGATGATGGTTGTGGCAGAGCCAAGTGGGGGTTAGTTTTGTGCTTAATTTGGAGCCTGAGGTTTGCACTTGCTTTTGAAGCTGCATGAACTGTTTCATGTTCAGCTGAGCTTGTGTGGATTTAGTTAAAAGCTAACGGATAAGTTCATGATGATTATGTGAGGTAGATCTTCTAGGAATGGTTAGAGAAATTATGGGGCATAGCTGGAGGTTTTAAATATCAGAGTTCTTGGTCTCTATGAGAAGCAGAACAAGGGCAAAATAGCTGAGCACCATGCTGAGCAGTGACTTGTGCTGCTGAATGGATAAGGTTTTTATATTGATTTTCTGTAGATGGGTGATTTTATTCCTTGGTGCAAAGTGAAGTAGTTGTAGTATTTTTATTTCCTTTCAAGACCGTGGTGCTTTAAAATAGTAGATTAGTAACAGATTTAATTTCTAGGTTTTGGATATAACTATATAAACTAGGTGTTTTATTATTATTGAACTATAGACAGGTAGTACCATTGCTGCTGTTATATTACTGTATTTTGAGAATAGGGAGGCTTAGCTGAATTAATTCAATTTAGTCTTTTTAAGGCAAGGATATTAACAACAAAGTTGTCTGTCTATTCAGTGGGGAAGGAGGGAGAACATAGTGTTATTCATATGTTATGTAATTAAAAAATGCAGACAGTTATAAAGATTTCTGGAATGGGTGTCTGGTCAAAGCTGAAAGGAGCTTTCTCAACAGTTGGGACAGGACAAGGATGCCCTGGTTACTAAATACAGCTGTGATTGATCAAGGGGAACAGCTTAACTCAGGGTTTCCCATGCTCATTTTATGTTGTGTTTCTAGGGCTTCTTGTTTTGCTGTTGTTTTTTGAGTTCATCCCAGTTCAAGAAATCTGTCCTTTTGCTTTCCACTTTGTACAGTGTAGCTTCTCTGCTCAGTAAGTTTTGTCTGTGATCCCCTTTCTGAGGTTTGAATTCCAGTCTGGCTGAATGCCTACTCCTTGCTTGTGTTCCACTTAGCAGCCGTTCAGATTGCCTTGTGTTAGTGACTGTTTTTAACTCACTCACATGTCCTGTAACTTCCAAGGTTTGCTAGACATGGTATTTTATTTCCCCTTCCTCACTAGTGTGTTTGAGGAAAGATGTACAAACAAGAATATCCTTGTGCCATCTATCTGAAATGTCTTTTGTCATATTTTGAGACCCATCAGTTCCTTCTAGTTTCTATACAGCATCAATATGATGATGTCGCTTCTTAGTTATAATGTGCAGAAATTAAAACTGATTTACTGACTGGTTTATCATCCGTGTTATAATGGATGTTTTCATTCATTGTCTGAACTTTCGGATGTGATGGAAAACTATTATGTTAATTTGGCAATGTGCAGTTTTATATATTATTTTTCTGAGGTTTTATTTGGTGGGGGGGACAAAAAAGGCTGCAGAGTCTAAAACTTTTTTTCATTTAAAAAAATTATCAAGTTTCTCCCCCATCTTCAGAACTTTTTTTTTTCTTTCATGTGCTGTCAGAAATCCACCATAAAAAGTGAAGATAATCTGGTGCACCCTCCACAAAAAAATATTTTATGCAAGTGTTGTGGATCTTACGATTTGAAAGAAAATATGAACTTATTTAAAATAACCAATAACTTCAATTTGCTAACATTTTTAAGGGAATGTAGAGATAAGACAGTCACTATCATGGTGTAGACTATGAGACACTTTTATATCATGGTATTGCTGCTATTACTACTCTGTTGAAGTGTGCTGTGTGTGACTTTGACATTCAGCCACTCAGTCAGGAATTTCTAAGGGTAGAGAAAGTAGTCTTTTTAATTTCTTCTAATTTGAAAGCCTTTTATGTAATTATATTGATTGTTAATGTAATGACTTTAAGAGCTTAAGTCTTTAGGTAATTAATATAATGACTTTAGGATTTCTACTTTTACTGCTTCTAGTATAGCTCTTGCTGTATGTTTGCATTAAAAAAATTACTGCGCAAACTTTGCTCAGTGGGTTATTTCATTGTTCTATAATGATACAGGTTATTCCTGGTTGTATGGATTGGAGAAACTGAGAAGCAGGAATTTTGAATGGCTTAATCCAGATCTCAGAACAGATCAGAGACAAAACTGTGAATGGAATCCAACTTTGGATTGGATTTTAAATTTTTTTAAAATTTTTTTTAGTTAACTGTCAGTGTATGATATTTTGAAGAATGGATGTTGAGGCATTTGAATTAGTTTTGTTTTGGAAGATGTTGGGACAGCAGTAAAGACTTAAAACTTCCATTAAGGTGTTAAGTCCTGGGAGTGGTTTTAAATGTATTAACACAATGCAGAAACTCACTTTATAGTAGCATATGGCACAGACATACAATGCAGAAATAGTCTTGAAAAGAATATCACTATAGATTTGCAATCAGTTAAAAGTCAGGTATTATGAAAGAGTAGTAACTTTACACAATGAAAAAAAAATCAGTATTTTGGCAAGAAGTGCTGTACTCCTTCTGCCAGTTTTCATATCTTTGTACATTTGGCTTCCTAGAGAACTGAAAAGGTTATTTTTGGCCTAGTGCCCTAGGCTATAAATGGCTTCTGGAATCTCATGGCTCCGTTTGGTGTTGAGCAGTTCTGTGTGGTAGTAACAGAACTGCAGTAATTGGTAGTCTCACTGAAGCATTTTAGTTATGCACTTAAATGTTAAGCTGTGGGAGATGTGGCTCTGGGATTCCTCCAGCATCCCATTTATCAGAAAAAATTAAGCCATGTTTATCTATGAAGCATTGGTAGCCTGAAGAAAAAGAGGCTTTTTCTACAAGTACTTGTTAAAGGGAAGCAAGAGAGAGTGTAAGGTTTAGCCTCTACAGAGAAAGGCTCTACGATGAAGAAATAAATCAGGGTATTGCTGTGGGAACAGTGGAACTCAAGCATTGCAGTTGAGACTGTACATGTAGACAATAGAAGGAGTCTGTGAAGTTTCCTTGTGTTTGTATCCAGTGTTGCAGGGTTTACCTTTAAAAGGGAAAAAATCCACCCCAACCCCGACACTGCCCTCCCCCAAGAAACAAATGTACTGGTTACTAGATGTGAATGTATGCTTATTATAAATTAAAGTTTTTGAATAATTTCTAAATAATTTGGATGGCGTTTTAAACCAGGAGTTTGAAATAGGAGAATAGTGAACAGGCTAGTTAAATCTGAAAAACCTCATACCAATAAAAGGTCTGAAAAGTTGCAAAAAAGCCAAGAGGTTGCTTCCCTCTATGTGCCTCACAAATCTGTTAACTTTTTCCACAATTTTTTGTATTGGACTAAATAGGAATAATACATGGTGCTGCAAGAAAGTAAAGTTTTCAGGAATAGAATTAATGAAAATAAAACACTTTTTTTTTTCTTCTTGCATGTGAAGTCAACGTAGACAAATTCTGTGTGAGAATCAGTTTTTCTAGACATAGCTTGTAAACATTCATAGAACCCTCATTTTAAAATCATCCAAGAAATCAATATTGTGTCTTTTGTGTTCTAACTTTGCAGTGTAAGGCTTTGTTAACACAGTAATCTGGAATTATGGCCAAAATAAAATGAGTTCTGATCAAATTTGTGATCACACAAATTTGAGATGATCGGTTTAATGAATGGCTTTTCAGAGACAGTTATCAGGTTTCGTTATTGGTGCTAAGACTCTAAAATGAAGAAATAAATCATGGTATTGATATGGGCTAGTGAAGCATGAGCATCTCAGAGAGCTAGCTATGTCCAAAATTACAGTTTCTAAAATACAAATCCTCTTGTTCTGAACAGTTTATGAAAAACAGTAATTCCAGATCAGCTTCTGTAGAATACCTGTGCTCAGTGTACAGAAAGCTTGAATTTTGCTTACTGGACCAAGCAGAAACCTTGCCAATTTTCCTAAGTACAGGCATCCCTGTAAAACAGTCTTTTGTTTTGTGTTTTGATGGCTGTGTACTATATGCTGGTTGTATTTCTTGCTTGTAGCCTCCAGAAAAATAGTTTTATAGAATGTTTGTTTGCACTTTTGAAAAGTTATTTTTGTTAAGATACTTACTGAAGATAAATCACATTCTTGGTTAACAGTATTTGAAGGAATTAGTCTGTGTCTAAAAATTTTTCTTCTTTGTCTCTTAACAAAACTGTCTTGTTTTTCAATGTTCTCATCATAGAAATAGATATTTGCAGTCAGGAGGTATTCTGCTTGTAATCAATTCAGCTTGGAAAAAAGCAAATATTACTTGTGCTCAGTCTTAGTGTATTTACATTATGCCAGTGTGTTAAATATATTGAGTGTATTATACATATAAAGATATTTTACCTGCTTTATGAATGATAGTTTTATTTTTTTGTATGTTTCTAAACTCTTCCTTGGTGCGTGAAATAATGGTAGCATGAGGATAACCCAATGAATATGTGTGAAAAAACAGAACATAGGGAGAAATATATTACTTTATTGGTAATTATTATGATTAAGTTACTAAATAAAGGTTATGTGAACATAAAAACTCTGTTTTTCCTGTGGAAGAGTGTAAAGAAATCATTGGGAAGCAGTCTTGCAAAGAAGAAAATGGTAGAGTGTAGTAAGCTGCCAGGGTTTTTTGCTTTAGTAGCAGAAGCTGCTTTCTTTTAGATGAGTTTCTCTAATATTCAAGAGTATTTAGTCAGTCCTGTTCTTTACCAGATGTCTCACCTTATTTTGTGCTGCTGTTCACATTCTGATGCTAGTGGACTATCCTTGCTGAAACGTGTTGAAGCAATTGATTTGTCTTAATAAGAGAGACTTTTATGTTGATACAGTTTGTCCTTTTGCCTGATGCTGGCCATCAATTTCCCTGCATGAGTCTGTGTATCTAGATCAGAAATCTATGGCTCATTGTACTGTCTCAATTTTAAAGTATGCCAGTGATAATAGTATGATTGATTATATATTTCCTTTAGAAACAAATAAGAGATTACACAGCAATTTTATATTTTAACTTCAACTTCTGGTCATTTATTCCTTTTTCTTCATTAGATCAGCTAATCCACTGTAGCAGACATTTACTCTTCTGCAGCTGTTAATACATTACTTTTTAATTTGCATTTAAAAAACTTAGATATTTGATTGATGGGGGATAATTCCAATTACGGTAATTTAGGATGCTGCTACAATTGTCCATCTAGCTTCCTGCTGAAAGCAACTGCCCATAAATAGGGTGACAACCTAAATGGTGATGATGGTGGATTTAAACTACTAAGACAGGCTTGAAATTGTGGTGTTAAGGAGCTGGCATGTGATTTTGCCTGCTGTGCCTGTTCTTGGGGAGGAAACCGCCCTCAGAGCAGTGGGGGACAGAGCTGAGGCTGCTCCTATCTTACATTGCTCTACTAAATGTTGCCAGGGCTTGTGAGACAGTCCTAAACAGATGAACCTTTGGTGTTCTGCTATGAAATACAATTTCAGATCCCAAATCTTGCCATTTCATGAAACCTTACAGGTTTTTGGGTGCTTTACTAGTTTTATTGTCTTTTATTTTTTTATTTATAACTGGACATAGCAATTTGTGAGATGCTTGGTAAATACATCTTGGGGCAATGTTTGTTCAGCTTATTTCTCAGTAGTCTCTGTTAATGCACCCAACTTCCATTTTAGTAATTTGCACCTTCGACTTGATGGGAGCTTATGATTGTCATTGTTCCAGGCTTATGCTATCATTTGCCAAAACTGTGATTCTATGATTGCATTCTTCCTGGTTTTATTTTTATGTTTTCATATGACAGAGTTAAATATGACCTTGATTGTGTCTGATCTACCATGTGCTCCAGGTCCCCATGTGTCTGTAACTTGGCCTTGCTGTGACTTATAGCACCACTATTGTCAATTACTCACAGATTTTATTAACAATGGCTTTGTATTTTTATTATTTTATTAGCAATGTCTAGGGAGGAAAGTCTTGAAAATCCTGACTTATGTTGGGTTGTGCAGAAATAAAACTAATTTCTTGTATGAGACACTTAATGATTTCCTTGAGGTTATTGTTCATTTTCTCTGAGTAGGTGTTGGATTAACATTCTACAACCACATCAAAATGACTGATGTTCTGGTGTGCGCAAATAAAAAATCTCTTCTAGTAGATGGTATATTTGTATGAGCTTGGAGAATGTGATTTGTTTCCATGGTGTACAAACCCTAGCTTATGCCCTACCATGTCTTTTTTAAGATATTGAAGTGGACTTCTGTGATAATTTTTCACTTGCGTCTCCTTTCATAAAAGTGAAGGTTATGCATAATACTGAGGAAGGTTTTAAATCAAATACAGGTGAAATTACTTTATAATTAAGAATTTCTTCCTGAGTATCTGTCCTAGAATGGATTGCTTGACAATTCCATTTATAGAAAGAAACAGGATGTTTTGGTTTTATGAATGTGGATTTCTTGGGAACTCATTTTGAGAAAGTGTTTGTCTGCCTCCACCCTTGGTGGAATGCAGATGACATCAGAATTTTTTATGCACGGGTGCTATGGATACAGAAAGACCAGCTTTAGAAGTGTCAGTAACATAAAAGGAATTGCATTCTAAGCAGTCTTACCATTTTAGGTGAATTGGTGGTACAGATGTCCAGGTGATCAAATCTAAGGCAATAGAGTAGTAGGTGGTTTGGATTTTTAGCTATTCCATTTAAAATACTATAAACAATTGCAGTGTAGGTTCCAGGTCATTTAGTGATCTAAAACATATCCCTTAACTGACTTTCTTCTGTGGCAGAGCTGTGTTGTTGACTTGTTTTGGATCTTGTATGTATTTTTCTCTCACTTGTGATAATTTTGGTTCATAGCATTTGAGTTATCCTTTTAAAAACTTTTGGTTAAGATCTAATTACAACTTCACGAAACCAGCTTCCTTAAGAGAATATTTATTTGTAAACAAATGGTAAAAATGGTAAAATATGCAGTTAATTTAAAATAAACTTTATTCTAACTTTGTATCTAAATTTTGTAGGATCTCAGGATAACTATGAAGGGACCTAAAATGCTGCTGAAGGGACCCCTGTAGGTCATCTAGTCTAACCTCCAGTGCAAAGCTGTGTCAGATCTAAACTTCTTCACCCTGTTCTTGTCAACTGAAGTGTATTTCATTTAGCTGAGGCATTCCCAAATATCTTAAAGTCCCAGGTGTTCCTTCTGTTATGAATTCCCAGCATTTTTGTGGTGAAAGAATACCCAAGGTGATTAGATTTGTTTTACAACCTTGCTTTACAGTTATGCAAAATACATATTTTATATATACATATACAAAATACATTTATTCAGACACCTCATTTGCTGACATATTTATCCACAGACCTACTTGTAGAGTTTTGCTCCAGCTGTGCATTGACATAAATTCTGACATGTTTTGCATCTATATTAGCAAATGTAGACTCTTACTGTTAGTCTGTTAAAGAAATACTGAAAACAGGACGTAGGTTAATGCATTTTGGCAGTGCTTTTGCAACACTTTAAAATAGAATGTGATGTGGTCTTAGTTTTAAATCCTATTCTGTGTACATTGGGGTTTCTCCATCAAAATGATGTTAATGAAGAGCTTGTAGCACTCAAGACTGGAGCTCTCAGTAAAAATACTCAGAGACACAGACTTGCTTATGTTGAGATAGTGTGGTTTTTTTTTTTCCTTTAAGTTCCGATGGCAGCTGTGGAATGCCTGTGTTTAGAATTACTAAACTGTTTAAAGTTGTATGGCAGTAAATTTTACTTATTTGTACTGGGTTAAGCCCAGTAGGCAGCTAAGACCCACATAGCTGCTCAATCACTCCCCCACAGCAGAATGGAGAAATGAATCAGAAGGGTTAAAAGTGTGAGTCGAGATAGTGAATTTAATAAGTAAAGGAAGAGCTGCACATGCAAGCACAGCAAAATAAGCTGTGGGTGGGTTTGTTTGTTTTGACAATTTGGTATGCAAATGCAGGTAGCACGAAATGTGGGCATGAGTGAAGTTATTGGCAAAATCCCTTCTGACTGATGTATGTGGGACTTTCCCTGTTCTAAGACAAATGATACTTCAGACTAGGTTATAGCAGTGTAAGGAAGTTTACCAGTCTTCTTTCATCTGCATAAACCTCAGCACAGGCTTGTTTGACCTACTTCCTGGGCAAGGTCTCTTGTCCTGCTGCTGTACTTAGTCTGCTCACAGCATCTGAGTTTAGTTAGTTCAGTAGGAGTATGTCTGTGTCACCATGACTGTAGTAGTCTGTAAATAATGTGACTGTAATGCAGTTAGAACTGTTGGAATATGGTTATTCTTGCTCACTAGGTAGTGTGTATGGTCTCGCATGTTATTATGCCTTGGTTTTCATTCTTTCTGTCTCGGGGAATCCACAACAGCAGGAATGTAAGCAGTAAAATATTAGGAGAATTTGTTCTTATATTGCAGGATCTGAATGTTAGAAAATTATTCCTGATTTTTATATTAAGTGCCAATATATTTTCACTGTATGCAGTGTGTCAAATAACTTCATTAAATATGGTTTTAAGATGTGAAAGGTCTCCTTCCACAGAGATGGAGGAACAGAATTTATAATACATGACAAATACCTGTTTTTCTTAGGTTTCTTCTGTTTGTTTCCTTTGTTTTGTTCTCTTTAGTTTCTTCAACAAATCACCAGAAACTGTAGCTGTTAAAAGGAAACCATTTTCCATATTGAATAAGATGGAAATCTGCAGGAGAACTCATCTGTGGCAAGATGATACCAGATGACTTTCATAATTCAGCCATGTATTAGTGTGTAATGAAATACATTGAGGACTGTGCTATTCAGCATCACTGCTGTTATGTCAGATTTTGTTGTTTGGTTTTTTGGTGTGGATTTTTTTTTGTACAAAATTTTCTTGGAGAACAGTGACATTTAATCAAATGATACCTTAAAATGTTTTTCTCACAAAACTCTCTTCCATTAATTAAATCTTCTTTACAAACACTTTGTAACGTGGTTACCAATGTGTTTCTTCCTCGTAAAACATTAAGGCAGCATTGAACAGTATTTGAGTTGTTTTTCTTATTTATTCCCATAACAACCATCAAGGGCTGTAAACCTCCGGAATAGTAGATTTCAACTAGTGAGAATTTTCCTGTTATAAACGGAGAAGTTGATGAGGAATGGAGCAGGCAGCAGTGTATTGGGAAGTGACAAATTTCTAAATAATGTTTAAATAATAGTAGCCCTCTGAATGCCTTCTTTTTTGTGTGTTTGGTTAATGGTTGTGTTTTTTTGTGCTTTTTTTTAGCCTTTATAGCTAAAGGTAAAGAAATGAGGAGTAACTATTAGGCAAAACAGTAGCGAATAGAGTTATGATTTTACTGTCCTGGGTGCATTGAAGAATGGTTTTGAACTTGAGTGTGATTAAATCTGAAACTATCTCTTTTATTGTTCTCATAAAAGTAGTGAGCTGGAAGTTTTAAAGAAAAAGGAAGTACAGTGAGTATAATAACTGAGCCTATAACCCACTATGCTGTATTTCTACAGTTCAATAGCATATATGTGTTTTCCTTGGGGGATTGCTCTGTGTTCCTCAATTTTAATTTAGAATGTTTGTCAGTCAGTGTACCTGGCAGTAAATTAACTGGAGGAGGTTAGTGTTTTAATATAATATTGTTTGACTGTTTCATCTATAAAATTTTTAGGGACTTTCCACTGCATATCTGCTGTGGTCAAATGTTGAGTTTTGTGTTGGTTTTGGGTTTCAAAGAGATAAGAACAGTTGTTGGTTGCAGTAAAGCTGTTTATTGTATGAATGCATCAGTTTCAAAGGCAAAGAGTTTAGAGTATTAAAATCCATGTTAAAAGCTTTCTGGCATGAAGTCCTAATATTTTGAACAGCAGCATCTCCCTGGTATAAAGTCCTGATGTTCTGAGCAGCTGCATTTCCCTGGCATAAAGTTTTGATGTTCTGAGTAGTAGCAGCTCCCTCCGAGCAGAAGCAGCAGCTACTTCTTCTTTCTGTATTGTGATGTTGATGATGAACTGTGGTTGTCCTTTTTCTTCTTCTTTGTTGGTGGTGTTTCACCCCAATACAGGGGATTATATTCATGAATCATCCAATTAGGTAAAAACACTATTCTAAAACATTCTTTCTACACCAATCTGAGCTTGATTCTAATATATAAAAGTAGTGTCAGTTCTTACTTAAAATTTACATATATAGCTTTATCTATTTATTTGAATAGTCCTATCTGTTCTATCTAGAAATGTGAGAAATATTTTAGTTATGTCTACAACTAACTTAATTCTGTAAAGGGGAACACTACTGAATTTTAAACTAGGCTTTAGGGCTTTTTACTAGCTAACACAGTTTCTTAAGGTGCTTAAGATATATTTCTACTTACTTAAAACTAAAATTTACATTCTTCATGTCTGCGGCTTAATATATTTTAATTTCTTTCTCTCTCTGAGGAACTCAGAAGCACTTCAATTTCATGTTCCAACAGTCGAAGGTAATTTTTTAGACTGCAGCTTTTGTTTTTTGTTGTTAAAGAAGCTTTGACTTCTGGTCTCATGAAACTGCTGTGTAAACACTAAGCTACCTTTACACTTTTAGCCATTTGCATGCAGTTTGCTAGTTTGGAAAATTTGTAAGTTGTGTAGCATGAATTTATTGTTTTGCACAGTGTTTTAGTAGCTAACTGGGAGTGGCAGAATGAATTGACCTGTACTGTATATGAGAGTAAAATGGAAATACTGAGTTTTAGGATACCACTTGGAAAATTTTTTCTCCCTTTTCTTTCTTTAACCTCATTTTACAGTGGTGAAAGCAGTTTCTTCACTGAAAAGTTGAGTCTTGGTGCAAATGCTGTCAGGCCTCTCTGACACCAAGGAAAAATGAGGGGAACAGAAAGATTGAGTTCACCTTCTGTTTTTTGCAGCAAAACAAAATCTGAAGTGTAACAGCTTGAAATGGGCATCCTCTAAGAACTTCACTTTCCGTTTTAGTAGTGCTTCAAAAGCCTCTCTAAGCCTTGGTAGGGTAGGTAAGATACCTTGGTTGCCAGGTAAAACTACACTTAGGCCAGGAGTATGTATTTCCCTAAAGACTGTTCCCTAGGGTAACTACTTACATGAAGACACATCTGTTCAGAGTTTCATAAGTATATGCAGGTAAAAATTTCAAATCATACTGGCTATTGAAATTACTGCTAACCAAAGTTTTGTATGATGCAGTTTGTCAAACAAGGATGGATTTGAATAAAGAACTGCCCCAGTCTTTGTGCATTGTATTGTCTCATTTGCAGGTATGTGCAGGCCAAAGACATGTGGGACATGATGTAAACATACGTACACACTTCAGGTATATAGACTGAAAATTTGGGCTTTCATTTTCTTGTAGCTGGCAGAAAAAAAAAAGAAGCACATTTTTATGTCCGTAATTTTAGAATTAAAGGGAATTAGTGTAATCATTGGAGCTTTTCAGGATCAGTTTTAAGTTTTTATGATTTATGCAGAATTTATTCCAAGAAACGGTATATATATTTCATTCTGATTTTGTTTGCTGCTCACAATATACACTGTTATTTTTACAGTAATTTCTTCATATCTAAACACTTTACTATATTTAGGTAATAATGTAGCATTAGTTACTTTGTTATGTAACTATATAATGTTGTGTAGTAACTTTATGTAAAGATGCGGCTGATTATTGGTTTAAAATCCCCATTCTGTTTATACAGGTAAAGAAAGTAGTAGGAGAGTGCAACCACCTCATAATTCTATCTTGCTCTTTTTAATTTTGTCTGTGTCCTTGTGCATTTTTTTTTCTGTCTGGCTACAGTTTAGCAAGAAAAACAATATTTTACCCTTCTCTCATGATTTTATGATTTCTGTGGGTATGTCCATGAAAGTTTTAATCATTGTTTCCAAAATTGTGTAGGGTCTGAGAAGAGTAATGTAATGCTGATACAGGTGTGTCCCTACCTGTGGTGGCAGTAAATGCCTAAAGTGTCTTTAGGCAGTCCTGATGCCTTGGACCTGCAGAAATGAGGACCACTGTAACAGCCAGGGCCATCCCTGTGTCAAATTTTATCAAATCAGGATGTATGATGTATGTAGACTTGAAAGAATAGATGAAGGTAGGAAAAGTACTTAAGAATGCTATGTAATGTTCAAGTGTGTGTAAAAATTTACTCAGATGTTACTTATAATTTCTTACTGAACCATAGGTATGGAAAACCTTTCCCTATGAACTTGTGGAAAATTCCATGTCAGAGAGACTTCTGTAAATGTTTTTTATCTGTTGGAATTGGAGGTGGAAGAGATCTTGTTTTGATTTTTCACTGCAGAAGACATCTTGTACTGATTTTTCAATTTGGACAGAACAGTGGTTTCCAAATCAAAAAACATTCATTACATAAAAGCTTGAAAGTAGAATCTAATTAAAACAATTTGCAGATCCTTGACATGAAACCTGAGGATTTTCTGAAGAATGTCCTCTTTCCTTTACAGCTGCTGAAAATACAAACAATGACAGAATTCTCTCTGTTAAGAAGTTTTCTAAAGGAGAGCTAAGCAACCTAGTCCAGAGATTCTAAAAAGGATTTTTTTTTTATGTAACAATTTCAGCTCTCTGGGTTTTGTTTTTTTATACTTTATATAAATATTCTAGACTCAGAAAAGATCCTTGATTTAAATACCTGGTTTAAGGTTTAAAGTTCAGAACTACTCTGTCTTAATTTAAAAGTATAGTATATTTTTACAATATACTTAGAAATATTCCAGATTAATTTTTTATTTGAGAACTAGAAATAAGTTTAAAATTCTCTTCTGGCTTTTATTTTTTATGATCCCTTATTAGAGTTCTATAGTGCCTTTATAGTTGAGGTGCTTAATTTGCAAGGCTTTGAAAAAAAGAGAGGTAGAAAAGAATGTAGGTTCTTATGGGTTGTGCTGAGGTCCCCGGCACTGGCAGAGCTTGTGTGTTCCTTGCAGAATTGTCTGAAATGAATGTGAATGAAGATGTGACTACTGGGGAAAGGGGAGAAAAGCAAATAAAGCCATACAATAAAAAAAGATAAGAAAACTTATAAATAACTTAGCAAATTAGTAGCCTGTGCTTGGCCATAATTAAATAGACTAACTAGAGTATAGACACAGGTTCTGGATGATGTTGGTAGTAAATGCTAACATAAACCCATTTTTTGACATGCAATTACTGTGTGAGATCTAAATTCTCAGTGGAACCGAGCCTTTGTTATTATTGAATATAGTTGCTATGTAAGAGCACACCAGAAATGCAGAGAAGAAAGCATTTGGCTATTTAAATGAATGCCTAGCTTTTGATTCTATATAAAGCACTGCAAATCACTTTTTAATTCTGAAAGAAATAGTGCCTTATTTAAAAACAGTAAGAAAATGTCGGAACCAATCTTAAAATCATAGGATTTTATTCTATCCTTTTATAGGATCATGGGTAAAAAGACCTTTAAGACCTATGATATTTAGTACATCATTAGACATGCCAGAAGTATCTTCAATGCTGCTACTAACTTATGGTCTGCACTCTTACTGTTGTTAATGCACTGGCACCAGCACAAACCAGGAATCTGAACTTTGCCAGTGTAGGCATATTCGCTGAATCTTAACATTTACATTTAGTAAATGCTGGGCAATGGAACCCTTCAGTCTTCAGCAAAAACAAAAATCAACTGAAAGTGTCTGGGATTCTTCAGGCAAAAGCTGGCTTCCTCTCCTGATTTTTAGAATTGTGTGTGGTAAAGATGGACATCCCTCTCTTTTTCACTCTTTCTCTGCTGCTTTCACCAATATTACTATGCTTTTTTTTTTTTCCTCCTCTGAGTCCTTTTACAGCCTCTGTGCCTGATGATTTTCCCTTAGGAAAATAAGATGTCATATTAGAACATACATCTAGGGTAAGACAGACAAATCTGGCTTGTCTCTATTAGTCTGGCTTTTCTGGCTTGTGTTACTTATTAAATATGGATAATACAACTCCCACTGCACGTGAAGCAAGTGATATGCAGTGTCTTTGAAAAGCTAATTTCAAAGAAGTCACTGTTGTCTCCAATTCCTTGTAAAATTTTTATCTACTAGAAGTATGAGAGCAAGTATAATAAAGAGAGGTGCACCAGTATATCAGGACTCATTAAAATGTGTCAGCAAGATGCAAGAACAGGCGCTGGAATGAATAGGGAAAGATGGATAAAAGTTTGGAACTAGGGGTGGGGGAAAGATGTGTTGTACTATACTAGGAAATATACTATGTACTATACTAGGTGCCCTCACCTGCAGCAGTTTTAACAGTTTGGTATAATTTGCAGCTATATTAAGCTGTCATGAAATTATCCTTCTGGCCTCTTATTTTTCAGTGACTGCAGTATACCGAAAATATGTGTTCAATCATGCCTACTTGTTAAATCATGTTTAATGTTTTTAAATAAAAACAGCATGATATTACAGTAAAAAAGCTAAAATGTTGGTGAAATAGTTACTAAGTTGTCTCAAAACCTTGTTTCTTTTTGAGATATATGTAATGATATCTGATTACTGGCTATTCATATAGTCAGATAACCAGAGGAATAGTCATAAGGTGGAAAACTGAGTCACTTAATCTGTTAAGCTGCTCCTAAAACCAGCAAAGTAGACCAGTGAAGCTATTATCCCTGTTGCAAAAGCTGCTGAGGTGATTCACTGGAAGAAACTCTTTGGAATGCCAGGCAAACTGGGGAGGGCTAGCTGTTGAAAAAGGTGCATAAGATGTCTTAGAGTGGCACTGGGGACAGGGTAAAAAAATTTTGAGATTGTACAGTCTGATATGGGTTATTTAAGGCAAGGATCAGAAGTGGAAAAGGATCAAAGTACAGTGAGGACGAAGGAGTGTGGGAAAAGGAGAGAAAGAAGGGATAAAAGGGGACAGTTACTTTTTAAAGCAAGCTAGTACATTTGCCTGGTGAAACCCTGTTGCCCTCTCACCATTGCATAACCTATGAAACTCTTTTTAAAATTCTTTTTCTCTTCCCATTCCCCTGCCTTGTGAATGTCTATGGGATGTGTGCATGATCTTCTGCCAGGCTTCAATCTGGAGCAGCCAGCAAGGAGAATGAGTGAGAGACAGTGGAGGGCCAAAAGCTAGTAGAGACCATAGTGAAGGGTTTTTCTCTTTATATTGATCCTTAGGAACAGGATGGATCTGTCTGTGCTGTCTGTGTTTGTGTATGCATTCAGTGCAGTACTGCTCCCTCCTATTAAAATGTGTGTTTGTGGTGAGATGTGTTACCTACAATGTGTCTTTCTTTCCTTTGGAATTACAGTTCCACCTTCCTATGCTTGGAAAGATGCTAGGAAGCAATAGCTCTCATTCACCAGGCCAGGAGAGGAGAGCTTCTTTGAGTCCCTCAGCATGCCTTATTTGTCTACCCCTAACAAATAAGCTTTTTGCTTCAGTTGTTAGTTTTCTGTGAGGGATCCTTTGCAGGGTTTGATGCTGCCCTCAAGGCAAGTTTTCTGTATCAGGATTGCATCCAACAGTGCAGAACAAAATTGTCAGTGTTGGAGGCCTGCTATTCACAAAATGGTTAACACCCTGAACTCTGCTGGAATTTGATATGTCCTTTGGGTGATTATCACCTCTGAAAGGGTACTTTCACTTTTGGATTTTAATGCCTTTGGAGTCCTAACAACTATTTCCATAACAGTGAATAAACACTGTTACTCTTTTTTTCCTGGTGGCCAAGAAGGCCAATGGCCCCTGGCCTGTATCTGGAGTAGTGTGGTCAGCAGGAGCAGGGAGGTCATTCTTCCCTTGTACATGGTACTGGTGAGTTTACTGTGTAAACTTCAGGAAATAAATTTTCTGTTGGGTATTGTCATGGAGTTACTTTACCTTTAAGAAAGTTTAAGTTGCTGGGATCTGCCTGGCGTCTTTTCTCCTGACCAATTATCGGTCATTGCTGAGAATTGACAGCAGTTTAGGCCATTGAAAAGTGAGATCAACTTGTGAACCCTACCTTAAAGTGTAAAACCAGAGCTCTCTTGGCTCTCTTTGTTTCCTGGCTGGGAAGGGCGGCAGAGCCCCAGGCTTCCCGCTCCCTGCCCAGGCCATGCGGCCGGGCGGGGACTGGGCTGGGCCCAGCGTCTCCCGGCCGGGGGATGCGGGCCCTGTGGAGGGGGTTTTCTCCGGGCTCCGGCCGGGCCGGGCCGAGCCGATCTCTGGCTCGGCTGCAGGTTTTTTGCTGTGGCTGGATTCACTGGAGACTGCTGAGTGAAGAAGGAGAGAGGGCTCTGGGCCTGCAGCGGGCTGGGCGCGGCGCCTACACTCTTCAGAGCAGCCATGAGGAGCTTTCCATCGCAGACGGCTCCAGCTCCTGCACCGGCCGAGGCCACAGAACTACCTACAACAGCCTGGGCAAGATTTTAACTCTTTCATTTCCCAGATGAGACTTGCGGATCAATCTTTTTATCCAGACAGAGAAAAGAGAGTGATCAACATGAAAAGAGACTTTATAAACTACTAGTGACAGGAAAGAAAAGAAAAGGTAGAGAATTAAGAAGATGCTTTAATTAAGCTGAAATATCTTTCTGTTAAAACTATGGAAATGGACAATAAGGTCTTGAAAACGCTCCTTTAATTCATGACAGTATATAGGGAGGAATAGAGTGTTCAAAGTGTAAATTTTGAGTAAAAAGTAGAGTAATTATGGTACAGTGAAGTGCTGGAAGATTTGAAGCCTTGAGAGGCAATGAGAAAACTGTTTTCTGGTGAAGCTCACGGAAACAGATGAAGAAGACTTTTTGCCTTTGAATAACTTATCCTTAAAAATCCCATCCCTAGACTCATGGCCCATACACACTTGGGATGTGAAAATGGGAGGAGTGGGCTCTAATAACAGCAGCTCTGGGCAGCTAACATTAGAGCAATGGAAAACTATAAGAAAAATAGTTTTTCTTGTGAGAAACTCCATAAATTAACAGGAAGAAACTTCTGTTTCTCTATAAAGACTGGTGAAAAGACTGTAGCAAGAATTGGGACTGTTTTAACCATCAAAGTTCCAAAGGTTTTGTCTCTTTTGTCATGTGAACAAGGGAATAGTGGGTAGACAGGGGATGAAAAGGTTTTTCTGGAAGTTTATTCTGGTGTTCTTATTGTAGTTTGTCAATAAACTTTCTTTCTTTTTCCCTTTTAAGTTTTATGCCTGTTTTGCTCTTGTTCTAATCCATATCTCACAGCAAGAAATAAGTAATTTTCTTAGTTATTGGTTTAAAACCACGACAGGTATGACTGTCTTCCTTGCAATCACAGTTCACTTGACCCTTTTACCACAAGGAAGCCAATTACCTGTGATTAGCTCAGCCATCCAAAGGACTGACCTGCTATACTGCTGATTTATGAAGCACCATTTATGTCAGGGGAAAGAAAATCTGCAAGATATATTTGGAGGTGAGTTTTCTTAATGGTTTTCGTGGTTTTATAGTTGGATTTTTCAGGGGCAATTCTAAATATTGAAGAGGAACAAGCAGCAGTCATATAATTTCATTTATTTTTTGCTAACATAAATTAAAATAGGGGACACTGCTTGTGTGAGAGAAGCTTGCCTCTGTACTATAAGGTATGATTAGAAGTAGTGTAGGGGGAGCTTCAGAAAGCTTTGCTGCTTACAATGTTCTGGTTTTATGTTAACAAAAGCTGCCTGGTAGATTTGTGGTCAATAGTGTTAATAAACACAATGACTGAAGTAGAGAGCTTCTATAACATGATTTTAATCTCAGAAGCCTGAACAGTTTGTTTTATGCCAGCCTTATGCCAACCAGTGTTCTTAGAAAGCTGGTTCTGAATTCTTAGAATACTTAGTCAGTCATCTGTTCCTTCTCTAGCTTGAAATGTAAGGCTGACCTGCTCCACTTTACTGTTTAACTTTCCTTTAGTTGACTGAGTGTTGTGTTCTCACACAGTAGTGAAGAGAGTTTAATTAATTTGTCATCTCCAGATTCATTTGGTGAATACTGTGGCAGGATCATATGTGTGGCATCAGGGCGCTCCCTCTAGTTTTAGATGCTCTGTAATAAAGTGTTACAACTTTGCCAAGTACTGTTGCAAGACGCGTGAATTTTACCAGCTCTAGTTAAAACTAAAACACTGTTAAGAATTTGACAGAGACGAACTGTGATGTAGAAACATTGTAGAAGTATCTGACTGCTAAGATACGTAATGTCTTCCTTGTAACCTACTAATTTAAGGCAACTCCTTCTAGCAGGGGTAGATTATTGTAAATTATTGTAAAATTTGCCACTTGTAGTTTAAAGCAAAGAAATTGTAATTATTAGTGTTCCTGCCATTTTGTATGGGGTGTAACTTCATTGTTTGGGTACATATTACCAAGAAGAAGCATGATTGTTTACTTTGGTTAGTATTGCACACTGTCCTGATTGCTGGGTGAAAAGTATGTACTCCCCAGTGCTAGCAATGACTTTGAAGGACTCTGTTTGTGACTGCAGGTAAAAAAAAACAACAAAAAGTGAGGGAATTGTATCACCTATTGCTTCTGCAGCTGTTAAAATATTGTTTGATGTTGTTAGGTTGAGAAGTTTAACCACTTTCTCTTTCTTTATAAAGAGTGTGAAAATCTACTGTAAAAAATAAAGAATTCTGGAGACTTAAAAAGGCCAATGTATAAGGCTCATATAGTAAAGCAGTAGATGCAGTGATTGTTTTAGGCACCCAAAACATAATCCTTACATTAGGACGTGTCTTCTTCCATTAGCTAAGCTGTGGTATTGCCATGGAAGTGACTGTCCAGCCAACTGGCTGAAAAAAAAAGAGGACCAAAGAGACAATGAGGAAAGAAAAGTTTAGGTCAGGCTGGTACTGTTGTTATATTTAAAAAAACCATCCCTCTGACTTTTAGAAAAATGAACTTGACTTTTGACCAGATTCTTGCACAGCTGTGTTAGTTATGGCACTGAGAGCCATGGACAATTCAAGCTATTCCTTTTCCTAAAGGGTGCACTCCTCAGTGCATGCTTTTACCTGAGATTGCAGTTTAGCTTTCCTGTAGTTCGTGCAGTCACTCTGTCCCTCGTGGACTGTTTCATGAGCATGCAGCTTATGAGTTACAGCCTTGCCTTAGGTTTCCCCCTCTGGAATTTCTCATTTTCTAGCAGGTATGTAAGCCCAAGGTCTGAACTCATTCCTGACTAGGATGGGTCACCGTTTGTTTTCAGAACAGTAGTATTTAACACTAAGGTGTTATAATTGTATAATCAATGATATGTATTGTATAATCATCCTTTTTTAGATATTAGTTAATCTTGATTTTCAGTTGCCTGTTGGAATTGAAGACAGCAAAATTAAAATAATACAGGCACATCAGAAGCACGATATGTGGTGCTGCTTTAAAGGAGAACCCTGTTTTTATTTATTATGTGGTGCCACCTTTCCAGCTAAGGAAGTTTTTCAAAATGAAGTTTTCTCCAGTAATGCTCTGTTATATGCTATCCTTTTATATGCTATCAATTTTTATTTAGTTTTTTTAGTTTTTTTCTTTTCAAGTCCACAGCATTGCAATACTAACATTGCCATGAAACCCTGGCAAGATCTTCCAAATTTTTTAATAAATGTAGAAAGAAAATTAAGTCCCTAAAGTGTAAACATGGGGTGCAAAATTTTTGTATCCTCTGAGTTAAGTATGTTGTTTATATCATGAGGTTATTGAATAACTTAATACAACTAAATCTGGACGTAATGAATATGAACTAGTGTGGAGAGGCAACCCCGATGGTGTAACCAAGGAAGTGTGATTGATGGGCTCACTTATCCAGTCTATCTTGCTGACTTGATTGTATGTTTGCAGACATAGTTGCAAAATTCCAAGAATTAGGCAGTTTGTTTCCCATCAGCATTTCCTGTGGGTATGTTTTATATATTGCATTTAATTGTGTACATTGTACATTCAATCTCTTCAACATGTTTTCTTTATTGAGTACTTAGTGAAGACAATCAATAATAGAACAAACAACTGTATTGACCTCTTAGAAATAAATTATGTGGGTATCTTGTAGCTTGTTCAATTGTATTCTGAAAGCACTTAAAATTCTGATGAATGCTGTCTCAGCAATCCATTATATAACATTCCTCATGTGTTTGGAATAGTCATATTGTTAACATGTTATCTTTTTGCTTAGCAAAAGGGAAGTCTGTTGGCTCAGATGGAATATCAGAATTTACTGGCTCAAAATTCTAAGTTTTATTTTGCCAGAATACAGTTGGTCTTACTTTTGTGTGTGCCAGAATTTTAAAAACATAATTGAATTTGATCAATTCACATTTTCATTAGAAGTAAGAAAAAAAATTCCATTGTCTGCAGCCTATAAGGCACTCTAGAAACAAATTTTTTGGTATGTAAATTTTGCATTTCAGTAGCATACCACAGATTCTTTGACTTATCTCTCTATTGGGGCAATAAAATGGCGAATTTTGAAGGAATTGCAAAAAATTATTTTTCAGAACAGCTACCAATAATTTCTGATTTTTAAGAAATTAATTTTAAAGAACTTCATTCATAACAATAAAAGAAATCTGTTTTGCCGTGTATAATGATTGTTAGGAATTCTCTTACAGTAAATCCTTCTTTTTGTTTCTGCTTTTCAGAGTTTGTTTTTTTGTTGATTTTTGGGTTTTTTTCCCTCCATTGAAAACTCCTGTCTGCAACTGGCAGGAGCAGCTTTTCTCTAAGTTTCAGGGCTGGAAATGCAAATCACTAATGAATTTGATTCTTGTTTAATATTTAGCATCCTTCTATTTCTAAAAGTTTTTAAAAAGCTGATGAATCTTTATGGTACTGTATTTACTTTTAAAAAAATCATTTATTTAATTTTGTTTATAGTTCTCTTTACTGAAGTTGTTTTCTACTGTGGTACAAGAATTCCACAACTTAATTACATTCCTCAGGAAATGAGAGTCCTGTGCTTGGAATAGTATCAAACACAAAAAAACTAAATCATGACTTTCATCAGCTTCTTTTACCTCACACAAATCCTACAGTTTCAAAGCCTTAAATATTTTGTATTTTTGTTGTAGAACTGCATTTGACCATGAAGAAATGGACTGTGTTTAGCTGGTTTTTTTAGCTAGCACTGGCATTGAGACTGTTCAGTGAATGTTCATAAAAAGTTTGCTGGGACCCAGTTGTAGTAGTTGGAAAGAGCTGAAGGAAAAAGATTTGTAGGCCTGCAATTCATACCCCAACTGTAAATCATAAAACACTGCATATATGTTTTAATGGATTATACACCTAGATTTTATGTGCTTCTTATGGATTTGTAAAGTGGTTATATATATAATATATCTTGAAATGCTCCACTGTTTGTGCATTATAAATTACTTTCTGCGGGGTTTTTCCAACTAATTCTTTACTCCAGGCAGTATTTCAAAATACAAATGTGTACACTTTTAGTAGCTTACAGTAGCTGCTCACCTTCTTTACAAGGAGAAATATTTCTTTAGCTTAACCAGTCTGATGTAAAACTTGGAAATACCTCCTTATATCTGCCTTGAATGATTTTGTCCCCCTGCCCTTTGGTCTTCATGTTAGAAATTCAGATGTAGCTTTTGCTGGAAGGATTTTGAAACAGCTGAGTTGGTAGGATTGTAATGTTAGAAGTGCAAAAAGGAAATTCAGAATGGAGTTGAGTTGTTTTTCAAGTCTCAGCCATTTAAAATTTTTGCATCAGAGAAATTATTAGACAGCTTTTTGTAAAAAAGTTGTGCATTTCAAAGAAACTGCCTGATGGAATGTTAGGTGGGGTTGAGCACTATTCTTGTACCAGAAGATACAAAGCCAGTTTAAATTTGGGCTTAGTTGTTCTGCTACTTTAGTTGTTTTTTTTTGTAAGATGGATGACACAGGACAAACTACCAAAAATACTGATTACTTCTGTAACTACGTGGTTACCTGCTATCTCTTTCCTTAGATAAGGATTTGTTCCTGTGAGTCATGGCTTTTTTTTTATTTTTCTTTTTGCATGTAGTTTTAAACTCTGTTCCTGCCAGGCACTTCTGAGGTAGATAGATGACTGTGAGAAACAAAGCCTTGTGATCTGGAGGTGTGGGTTGTGCATCAGTCTGCCTTGCTTACAATGCCTGGCTTCCGTTTGCGAAGGTGATGATTGGGTAAAGGTGTTAAGTGTCGTATGTTCTTCTTTAAGCAGAAGTTTTCTCATGTTCAATTCTCTTCTGATAATGAATCAGTTCTTTAGGGCAGAGACAATTTGATTCAGGAGACCTGAAGCCATCTGGCCAGACTGAGGCTTTGCTTTCACAGTTAAAAGAGAAAATAGTAGTGGGAGTGGCATGGGTTCAAATTTTTTTAACCGTGGTAACTGTGCGTGGGCACTGCTGGCAAAACAGAGAGGACAAGTATTTCTGTTTTGCTGGGGTAAACTTGCTGAGGCAAGACCTGTATTTCTGAGACTGACCTTGTGTTTAGCTCCCTAGAGGTAAAAATTTTGCTACTTAACTCAGCAGCATTGAACAAAGGTGAAAACTTGAGGCTGTAAAACCAGCTTGGAATTAAGTTGTTAAAATGCAAGTGGTTTGAACTGTGTCTGTTTGTTTGTATATGAGCTGTTACTCTGCAGTGTGAAGTTTCATGGTTGTTGGTCTAGTCATTTTCAACATATTTATCCTTTCCTTTTAGAAATCTTTTTAACTAACATGCATATGTATGAGATTTCTGATTAAGCTGGATGTAATATCATGCTGTGAATACAGGCTAGCATAGGATTTTAAAAGACTCAACTGATGAAGAGGTCCACTTTGGATTTCATCAGAGGTGAAGGAATTCAGAGTTCAGAAAGGTACTGAATGCCTCTCTTGGGTTGTATTCCTCAGTCTAAGTCAAGTTGAAAGATGTATCTTGTTAAGTTAAATGGATGCAGCTGAAAAATGACCTATCTCCAAGGAAATGTTTGGGTTTTTATTTTTTTCCTACAAAAAAGCATGTTTGGTCTGTATTATCTATGCATAGCTGCTAAGAAACAATATAAATTAAAGTGAAGATTGATATATTCAAAGACCCTTATTACTGACTGTTGCAGGGAAAAAATACTCAGATCATGTAGTTTAAACTACAAAAAGCAGTTTATTGACTTATTAATACAATGTAAACAGTAATCAGGAAACTATGCTTGGGATTGATATGAAGAATACAACAGATAAACCAGACTGTCAGACCATTAGAGAAATTAATAAACATCTACAACTATCTAAACACTTCTCATAACTTTTCTTGGGAAATTCTAGTGCCCTTGCCCCACAGTTAGTGGCACTCCATGGCAGTGTGGGTTACAAGCAGCGCTTATTCTTCCAGGAATGTGAGTTCACCTAATCTTCCTGTCAGTATGGATCTTCCAGCTTTACAGCAGGGCCAGCTAATCTGCGAAGCTGTAGGCTGGCAGTAAAGTGTGTTCCCCATCCAAAGTCACACAGCCCACCCAAGCCATGGACTCTCCCACTTCCTGCCCTCCTGACTATCACCGTGCTGAGGCTGCCCCTGTCACTCTGTGGGGAGGCTGCTCCCCAAGGTATTGAGGAGGGTGTGGTGCATTGGGAAGGATGTGGGGTGATTTCTCCATCCTCTGGTCAGGCTTTGGTGATTCTCTTTTGCCACTGTGAGGTTCTTCCTCTCTTCCATTATAAACAAAGCACAAATGTTTGTCCTTTTCAAGATGAGCCTTTATTTTAAGCGCTCATCTTGTGGTTCTTTTATAGCCAAGATTTTCAATAGTGTAAAATCTAGGGCATGGTTCTGGCTCTGTTAAAATGGTATAGCCTACTTTGCTCTTCTAGAAACACTTGTACAGCAAACTGATTTGAGAACGTCTTACTCTAGCATGCTGCTTCTGTGTCTTTTCCATGCTGTAGTTTGGTAATGAATTACTGAAGTAATCCAGTGGGGTTTCTCTTCCCCTGTGCCTTAATATGCAGATTGTTCTGACATGCTGAGTTAAATTGAGTTTCCTCTGATTTGAAAGCCTTTTGGACTGTTATTTATATGGTAATTGCTTATATATGTAGGTGGACTTTTTCAAAGCACCAGCTTTCTTAGTGATTTTAGACTTTTAAATCTGCATTTAAAATCTGCTTTTAAATCTAACTTAATTCCACTGAAGGTGGAATTTCGTCTCCTAAAGTATCTAGGCATATATCTTTAAATGTTTTGACACTTATTAAAATCAGTCTTTTTATGTGACATATGTTCTTTCTGCATCTCTTAGGCAACATCATGTGGCTTTTGAGTAAAAGGTCACTTGACTTGTAGTTTGCGCTTTATTTTTTTCCAGATTGATCAAGTTCCATCCTAGGTAGAATTAGTTTTACTCTATCAGCCTGCATTAAAGTAATTCTATATAAAAATTAATGTCATAGGCAACATTTTACGTATGTTCTACAACATTTCACAACAGTTGAATTTAAATTATTTCAGATCTTGTCAGCAGATGACTTTGCTAAAAGCTGTTCCTGATTTTAATTGAAATTTTTACCAACCCCGTTTTCTTGAAAAGCTTTACAAAAATTCATCACCCTTCATAGATCCATTGTGAGGTTTGTATTTTTGTCACCTGCTGCTGGAAAAAAAAATAATTGCAGGGGATTGATTGATTTTGCCCCAAATTACCAAGCAACTGTTTTTCTGTCTAGCCAGTTTCTTTTATTTAGGTCATGATTTTCTTAGACAGAAGAGCATAGTGTGACTAAATTTTCATGATGTTCAAGCCAAAGGGGGAAGCAAATGGGAATAGTTGCACTTGAACTCTCTCATGTTTGCAGAATGGTGAATATATTATTAATGTGGTTGCTGTGAAATACTGTAATTGAGAGTCAAATATTTGGCATAATAAATTCAATGTACCTTTAGTTCTTCATAGAAACTCAGTTTCCTGTGTTAAGCTCACCATTATGCTTGTAAGCCAGTTATTATATGGTGATATTATTATCAGCATTATCACCAGTCCCCACAAAGGTGTTAGAGGCAGGTTCAGGTTCATCACCTTCTTAGGTGTAATTGCTGGATTAATTGAATAAAGAATGTTTTGCTTTATCACATATAATTTATGGAGAGTTTTGAACAAAGCATCTCAACTGGTCAACCAGATTCAAGCAATGTGTTGTTGTTGGGGTTTTTTTGGTTATTTATTTGTTTTTTTTTTTTTTTGTCTCAACTTTGTTTCTATTTCAAAATCTTACAAAGATGGGAGTTTCAGCATGTAACTTCATCAGCCTTATGAGGGGCAGCTGAGGGAGCTGGGGGCTTTCAGCCTGGAGAAGAGGAGGCTCAGAAGGGACTTTATCACTCCCTACAAGTGCCTGAAAGGAGGGTGCAGCCACTTTGGCCTCTTACTTCTCTGTGGCAACCAGCAACAGGACAAGAGTACATGGTCTTAAGCTGTGGTGAGGATTTAGGTTGGACGTCAGAAAGAATTTCTTCATGGAAAGGGTGATGAGATACTGGGATGGATGCTCCAGGAGGTGATGGAAGCATCATCCCTGGAACTACCTAAGGAAAGAATGGATGTGGTCCTAAGTGCCATGGTCTAGTTGACAGGGTGATGTTTGGACATAAGTTGGACTTAATGATCTCAGAGCTCTTTTCCAACCTAATTGATGCTGTGATTCATTTATTGTCACATGTGAGGTCCTATCAGAAAGGTGTCTTTCTTAGCACTTTGTGTTGCCTGCCCTTTATCTGTTAATAAAAATAATTCTAACAGGGATCTGCCAGTTTTTATGAAGGAAGTCAGGTGGGTTACATTTCCTTTTTTTGCTATGTTTCTAGTTGTCTGCTGATAAAAGCAATATTGTGCAATTTAGTGACATTCTGAATGAAATGCTGTATGATGTGGATGATTATTATTGGAAAGCACAGTTCATGTAGAACTTAGGTGTGCTAACAATTTTGCCTGTAATCTTATGCTTGTTACACATCTTCTGTGTGTAGTTGTCTGTGTCTAGATTTAATAACTTTTCAGAAAAGATATGATTTTGTTCTTTGTGTAACATGTTTCTTATTTGTATAAAGTTAAAAACTCTTCTGTAGAAAACTTTTTTAATTCTGAAAGACAATGTGAAATTGCAATGCTTTCTTTCTGACTGAAGTGTATTAGATTGCTGATTAGAATGTTTTTTACCTCATCCATTTCCTCCAAAGAGGATAATCACCAACTTACCTCTATCATGCTGTAAGGAAAATAATTTAGAGTGGAGTCTAAAATCAAGAGTATTTTCTCTGTTGCTTCATGAATTTTTGATTGAATTAATAATCTAAGGCTATATGGGTTACCTGTCAGTCTGTTTGATCCTTCTTATATTTACAGTACCCAGACAGTGATTTGGTTAACTTCTTAGTAAACTTTAGGGTTCATTGACCATTGCAGTGGAGTTACTGGTACTTTACAGCTCACTGAATTTAGGACACTGAAAACTTATAATTTATGATCAGTATATAAGTTATTTGAACACTATTTTCCTAACTCAGTGCAAGATTAGTCATGTTTCAAAGTGAACATTAGAACCCATGTGAAGGCAAAGTTCCTTGTACAGCTGGATTTTCTTGAAAGCTCTTAAGATCAGAAAACTTCTAGGAACAACTAAAAAATATATATGAAAGTCTAGAAATAAATTTTGAAGGGCTCTGATAAACTTTCACCAGCTGCTTTTGTAGTGCAGTCTTACGTATAGAAACTGGGGTTCATTTATTAGATGCAAGTTTTTTGTTCTAAGACTTCTTAAAATTAGTATGTGACTTACGGAAAATACATGAAGGATTTATGGAAGTCACAAAAGGCACTTGACACTACTGCTTAATTAGTTTTAAGCAAACTTTGAGGCCTAAAAGGGGCTGTTAACCTGTCAGAATTGAACAGTGTAGGCTGTTAAAGCACAATGAATGAAAGCTACCGAGTTCTTTGCTTTGGCTGTTAAGGAAAGGCTATGTTTCTTGTTTGTTATACCTTCTAATGACTGGGAGAGAGGTCTTGCATGTTCAGTTGTGGTTTTTAGAAGGTAGTGTTGCTCCGTGGCCAAGTTTCACTAAGGTGTACTGAAAGTTGTTGTATGTTGGTGCAAAACAGTAAGGACCAAAGAGCAGCTGGAAATGACATGAGTCTACCACATGCAAATAATTTGACAATCTGTATACGGAGAATGCAGAAACAATTTTAAAAATGTAGACTGTTCCTGCTGGCAATGAATTCCCCTGTCTACATCTAGAAGCAGCTTGAGGCAACTCAGTGATATGCTTTTTATCAGCTGTTTTGTGTTCATATGCCAAAAGAAAATAAATGAAATATGTATTAAGAGACTTCAAGTAATTACTTCTGTGCTTAAGGAGATTTCTTTCATGCCATCACTTAAATACATATAATATTATATGTGTAATAATCAGACTATTATAGTCAAAAGAGTTAGTATGTTACTGACATTCGTGCTTTTGAGAGGGGTTTTTTATCCATGCTTATTTATGAGTGTAGCATATGCAAGGATTGAAATTTCCTCCTCCCCTATTTTTTTTGTTCCAGTCCATGACAAACTGTTCTTATAACAGTCATGCAATGTCTGAATTGAAATTTACTTCCTTTAAAGAAATCCAAAAATATTTGGGTACATTTAGACTATGATAACATCTACTGAGGAACAAGTATGATAATTATGATGTTTAAAAAACCCCCAGCATCTTAGATCAACCTTTTTTATATCTCCTTAAAATAATGCAGTCTTATTTGTAGCAGGATTTTATTTCCTTTATATGTTAGAACCTTAATTTGTTCAGGTTTTGCCTAAACCAGATGATTCTACATTATTCTATTACTAATTAATTATCTTAGAAGCAAAATTCTGCTTTCAGCTTTGACATTGTCTTTAAGCATTCAAGAACTGATAAATAGATGGCAGTGACTAATTTTTCCTCTTCACTATCAGTAGCATGAAATAATGCAGGAGAATAAACTACTAACCTACTGTAGCAGAAGCAAGTAGTCTGTATGCATCACTCACCTGAAACAGAACTGCAGTTAGAGAAGAAAAAGTTCCTTCTCTGTTACTATCTTTTAACTTTTACATTTGAAAAAATTGTGAAAAATCATCTCTCCTTTTATGTGCTTGGGAAAACAAAGGCAAGTGAGTTGTTGAGAAAGTCTACGTTTGCCATTCACCTGCTGAAAGAAAGGCAACAGAACTCTGGCTCTGCCTTCCCTTCCTTTTTGTCAAGGGCAGTGAGCTCACAGATCTGTTAATAATTGATTGAGCCATTATTTGATTCACGGCCCTGAAATGTTTTTAAGTGTTGTGTCCTACGTGTTGCTGAAGATTACTTTTTCACTGGAGCTAAGCAAATAAGGGTTTTCTGTCTTGAGTGCTGTTATTGCCTCTTCCTACTCTGTCTCCAATATAGGCAAACAGGTTTAGGCCATATTTTTTGTTACACTGTTGCCTGATGAAGGGGATGCTGGTCCAGGTCTCTGTCAGCTTCCCACTGCTCCTCTCTTCGACAGTCGCTGTGTTTGTGTAGGGAGCTGCTGGTCTGCACACATTGCCCAGTTTCTCTGCCACAGTCACTAATGATGCTTTGCTCATCGTGCCCAAAGGAAAGGCAAAGTTCCCTCCTTCCTCTGTGCATGCTTGTATTTGTTTTCATCCTTGAAAAAGATTTGCACATAAATCCAGTGTTTATATCGTTAATAAATGATTTCTTGGAATTTGGCTACAGTGTCCAGCCTTGTAAGTTAACTTACCACCTTGAAGCATTTTTTCATGTTTTTCAGTAAAAAATGAATTGTGGGATAACAAATGAGTCTTCCCTGATGGCAGTTGCTGAGGTTGTTTGCATGGATTCTGTCACTTTGGAAAAGATGCAACATGAAATGGAAATACTAGTGCATACCTCTGAGTTGTTGATGGGGAGTTGCTGACCCATGAGTGTCATATAATTTAGTTTATAAAGTAAATTTATCAGTTATATATGCTTTATATAAAATTATTTCTTATTTCTTTATAATATATGCATACTTTATTAAAGTAAATTTAATCTGTTCATACTTGGATCAAGCATTTTTTAGGTTGTGAAAGATTTGTTTTAATAAACATTGCTTTAGACCTTGACTAACCTATGAAACAAAACTTAAAGTAAGCCTAAATAATTTTTTCTTGTTTTTTAGAGGTTTATTTAACTTTTGAAGTGGGCTTTGCTAGTGGAAGATGTCAAGAACATGTTTTTTGTTTCATGATTAAGATATGGTTGATGTACTGGGGGGAAGGAAGCGTGTGGGCAAGATTCTCTTTAGATGTTTGAGAAAAACAGACCTAGGGAAACTTAGTAACAATTGGCAATACACGTTTTCAAATAATCTACTGATAAACCCCTGGTTTGGCTATTGGCATAGTTTATTAAAGGATCATAGCTTTTATCTTTGGAATTACAGCTAAGATTTGTAATGGCAGATATGAAGATACTTGCCTAACACTTCATTGGTACAAACTTGTAGTAGAACATGCTGTGGTTTACAGTCTACTTGTGAGCAGAAATGTTGGTGGTATTTTTTCCCTTCTTTATTTTTCTGGTATTGGTTGTTTCTGTTTTCTTTAATTTCAGCTGAAGTAGGTAACAGTTCTGTGACCTGAAACTTTTTTATAGAAACAAAGTATATTCTAAGTGTCACAGTGTTGTTTTTGGTGGTTTTTTTCCCCATTTAGTGGCACTTTGTTATGGTGAGAACACTGATTTTCAGCAACACTCAAGGTATATTTTACACTGGAAACATTTATTGCTCTGTGTAGAATGCTCCAGAAGAAAATTTAAAGGGTCACAAAGTGAAGTGGGAGCTCTAAGCTATGATTTCATCACTGATAATTAGTAAAGGAAGAAAGCCTGGATATGGTACTTGTTAAGATGGTCACAAGCCACCAGTATGACGAATCATAACCATCTGATTCTGTCTTGAGGCTTTATCAGAAGATGTGTTTCAGTGCAGATTAGAAGTTCTTCATTATTTTATGCATGGTAACGGTGAATATAAAATTTCTGTGTTGGTTTCTGTTCCATTCATGCTCAAGGAAGATGACTTAAGATTGGAACACATGTAGAAAAGGGCGTGGGTAGTCAGAAAGACTGCAGCAAGAGGAAGCCAGCTTGCTTATTAGTCTTTTAGAAGAATGACTGGGAGAAAATAATGTTCTCATGAATATCACTGGGAAAAAGTGGGGGGAGGAATTGTTAAAAGGACAGCTTTGTCCTTAGCATTACATATCCATGTGGGTGGTTGTGTAGCAAGTGAGCTGTGGAATCAAGGAAAAAGCCTCCTGCGTGTCAGGCATTGGAAGAAGCTGTAGGAGATGTTGTTATTCACAAATGCTTCTGGCAAAAGACTTCAGATGATATAGTAGACTTTAACAGAATGTATCTTAAGTTTCACGGCATTTAAAAATCTTGAGGTGCTTGATTTGAAAGTATAAATGGACCTTTTAGCAAAGTTTTAGAACCTTTTAACCTCTTCCACTTGTTACAAGAGCGTGGTATAAAATAGATATTTCTGTTCTCAGTCAAGGGTTAAAATTAGCTTTCTGTGAAATCAAATCCTGTTGTGTACAGAAAACAGCAACTGACAGTTTATAGCACAACAGTTGTCTCTTATCTTGCACAGAGTATATAACTGGAATAATAGTCTCAAATAACACCTTCAGTATATCTGCAGGTGTGCTGGCACACAGCTCAACACAAGCCACATTAGAAGCTTTTTGTGTTAGAGCTGATTTTCTGCTATCTGCTAATCTGAAGTAAACAAATTTCAGAGATGAGACTTCCATTGAGTAAGCATAGGAAACGCATGGGGGTATGTGGTACTGTCATCTCTGCAGAGAAAAAATTGCTGGTTGAAATGATTCATCATTTCTGCATAATCAGAGCCCTTTTTTCTGAAAGAAAATGCATTTATAATTGTACATTTGCAGGTGAATCTCTTTAGAAGTGCTTTCCGAAAGAATGAATTTCCTATCTAAATGTTTTGATGATACAGAGGGAGAGGGGACGTGAGCTGAGGAGAGTTGTCAGTCACAATGATTAATGTGAATGGAATAATTAATGTGAATGGTTTCAGAATAAGTCCAAATACAAATTTTAGTGCCTCTAGTGAACTCTTGATCTTATTTTTATTTTTTTTCCTTCTGAGTAGAAAGAAGCCAAATTGGGAGTGAGTTAGATTAAAAATGCGAGATTGTTGTTTTTTGAGTACAGAAAAGAAATTGTAATGTGAGAACGCCAGGCAATTTTTTGATTAAAACCACAATTTTCTCAGTAGCTGTAAGCTCTTCTTCCTAGGCATGACTGAACTACTTGACATTGAGATATTGAGTCATGAGACTCAAAGTCCTGACAGGATGACTTTTAGTGTTGTCTGAAAAGTCGCAAAACTGTCTAAAGCATCACTGGATCTCTTTACTTGTATATTAATGAACTTGTTAGTGGTACATTTGAAATATGTGCAATTATTGAGACAGAATGTTTAGATGGTACAGTTAAAAGTATGTTATTAAGTCAGTGAGTTTTGCAGTGCATTAATGACTTAAAAATTGAATTAACTCAAAATTGCACATTTGGAATTAATGATATCAGTAGAAGTTTAGCCATTGACTAATGGTAGTGGTAGTTTAAGGTTAGCAGGTTGAACATTCTGAATAACTAGGTTCAGCACCTTCTCTGGTGGAGAACTTAAAAGTCAGTAGTTTATCTCATAGTAAAGATTTTAAAATGTATATACTGGATAAACAAATCAAGCCAAAAAGTTCTTAACCTCCTGCCCAAAAAATCTTTTGCACTTTTTGCTGCCACAGTTTAAGGTGTATTCCCCAAATCTTTCACGTTCTAGGCCTGAGGCTTTTAGCCTTATTTTCTTTTTCACAAAACCTGACCTGGATTTGCAGCAGCTTGTGTATCAAAATGTTATTTGTCACCCATTTGAGCAGTTTCACAGCTTGTACAATGAAGATGATTGTCTTCTGACAGAGGTAATTTAACCCCAACTGTTTAATTAGAGCATTTTTATATTTTATCAACAGGAAGAAAGCAGATTGAGTAAGAAGTTGGTGTTTTGGTTTTGTGGGGTTTTTATTTTTTAATGTAACAACAGTGTTATTACACTGCAGTTACTAGACTTCTTAAATCTGAGATCTAATGAATCTTGCTTAGTCTTCGTGTCTACCCATCAAGCTATGATAACTGAAGGGAAATAATGCTGTCCATCAGCACTTCACATGACTCCTCATTATCAACCTGCAGGGGTGTCATTTGGGCATAAATAAACGAGCTGTTGTAGTCTTTTCAGGATAAGACCTCCGAGTCTGTAGTTCATTACATTTTGTTTTAATTATTGATAGGGATGGCATAGTGAATTAACACTTTCCTGTCCCTTCCACGCTTTCTATGCAACCTGTTCTGTGTCTGTAATAACCCAGTGTTACAGCAGTGAGAGCACACAAGCCATCAGACTAAGAGGAATGTGTGAGGTAGGATGAAGCAAAGCACAACAGAATTCCTTCAGAAAGAGTACTCAGCCCAAAATCATTCTTATAGAAAAATATGATAATACTTAGGCTGCAAAATGAAACTTTGACCTCATGAAAGGTAGTTTGAAAGGAAAATTAATACAGAACTAGAAATTAATCTGCACCAGAAGCAGAAGTTTTAAGCTAGGCTTAGTAGGCTATACTGACGACTGTTAAATTATTCTGTGCATTTCAGAAGACTGCCTGTGAAGTGTACCCCCCCCAAAAAAAACACCAAATGGAAGAAATTAGACCAAAAGGAGGCTTTCTTTTGTCTCTTCAAAAGACACATTGCCGTGCAGTTGTTACACAGCAATAGCACTGATACTTAACTGTGATTTCAGGCCTGCTGGCTTACTCCCCCTTGTATGGCCCAGCAAGAACTATGGCAAACATTAGGTGAATGCTGCCTGCCCAGTCACAGGCACTGGGTTGTTTGTAAGTATAGGTTGTGTGCGTGAATCTTACTTCCCCCTCCCAAGTATTTTTGGAGTCTGTGTATCTGATGTGTCTCATCTTGTAAAGATGTTAGATGAAAATTCTGTTCTAAACTATGACTTGTTAAAACAAGTTAAAAAAGAAGTTGCATGTGTTACACATCCAACCCCTCCCTGACCGATGAGCAGAATGCTGGATATCTGTTTTGGTTTTGTTTTCCCCAAAGAAGGCAAGGTTCTTTGAGTATGAAGGAAAGAAAAATTATAAGGTTGAGAAACATTGTCTTAAACTTAAGAAAAGGCCATGGGAACAGTTACATAGGATAGAGATCTTAGTACAGAAATTACAGGTCTGTAGTTCTAGTGGTTCCAGCTACTTGTTTTTTGTTTGTTTGGGTTTTTTTTAAGGATGGATAAAATATGTACTGTGCTCATTTTGCTTTCAGTTCAAGGAAGTATTTTTATTATTTTTTTCCGTTTTTTGTTTTGTTTTTTTTTTTCCTCTATCTAGGAGTAGCCATCTGATTTTTGATTATGTGTTACAACTTAATTTGTTTGTTCCAGGATTTTTGTTTCTTGGTACCTTACTTTTCGAGAATGTTTTCATGGATTTCTGTTCTGTTTAGAAGTCTGAAATATTTCATAGCCATTCTTTCAGATGTTGTACCTCCATTGTAACAGCCATATAATTCCTTCATTGTTTAAGGGTGTGCTCAATAGTATAAGTCAGCTTTCATGGTACAAAACAGATTTGTTAAACTGTTTGATAAACTGTTACAATTATGTTGTGCTGACTTCAAGAACCATTGCTGGAGAAGGACCTGAATAATGTAGATAAGGGAGATTAACCCTGACATCTGTGGGAGATGGGCAGACAGAAAGGGAAGTGATTAGATGAGTAATACTCTGCTTTCATGCCACTGTAAATTAGCATCAGGTAGCTTTCTCATGTCTTCACCCTCATGCCTTTGATATACCCAAAGATCAAATAACTTTTGTTTGTTTCCATAATTGTAGCAAATTTTCTTACAGAGCAGTGAGACCGTTCATGTGTAAAATTAATTTAAAATAAGCAAATGTAGCATCTAAGTCTGTCAGGTGTGAAAAACAATCATCCTCAAAGTGCAGGCAAGTGAGCTACTTCACAGAAATTGGTTTATGTGCTACTTATACCAGATGGTAAATGTGAGGTAACTCCTCTTTGAGCAGGTCACTGAGGCAGATAATGCATAGCATAAACAGTGTCCTTTCTTCACAGCTTGAGAGGAAAAAAAATAAATAATAGCAATTAAATGAGAGAATGGAGTGAAAAACAAATCTGGACATTGCCTTCAGCTTGTTTCTTCTTAGTAGTGCTGTCTGTGGGCTGGAAAAGGTTCTAGACCATTAGATTACATCCTGCTGTTTTTGAGAACATCATGTGGAATTCTCCCATGGAGGTGGAAGGTGTTGACTTCCAACTAGACAGCTTTAAGAAAGATCTCAGTGGCTGAAACAAAAGATTTGTACTAGATGATATTGGAAGAATATATCTGTGCAGAGATCCACTGCCTTCTTTTGGATAGAATGTAATTCCAGGTTTTATTTCACATCTTTTCTAGTTCTCACAATAGGTAGAAGTTGCTTGAATGAAAGTAGCTTGTGTGCTTGCTCATTTATATGCATGCAAATGAAATGTACATATTTTTCAACTTCTCTTTTGAATTTGATGAAAGTAGTGGTCACTGTTCTTCTTTCAGAAAAGATTTTCATAATCCAAATCTTAATTCTTAGACATCTCTAATATACTCTTATAGCCTGCAATTTTATCTGATCTCTCATCATTCCATGCTAATAATTAAAATGTGTCTGTGGCGGCTGAAGCTAATCTTGAGGACCTTTCAGTATCAAGATATACTTTTTGTTTCCACAGAGAAGGCAGGGGAAGCCCTGCCCTTATTTGTGGGTGTTCGCTGTGAAATTTTCTTTGAGGTGCCAATAAGAGCAGTTCAGGCAGATGAAGGAAATGTAATTCCATACAGTAAAGGTATTCAGCTGGATTGTGTATGATGTAAACACTTCAGTTATTTTCTCCACTGTTCTGAGTCAACCTACTATAAAGGCTAAAAATGGGAGATGGATAGCAGTTTTTAAAGTTTTTAGAGTTGAATGAAGATTTCTTCTTACTGCTGAAATATTTGTCCTTAGAGAGGTTTAGTCTGGAAAAGGGGTATAAGGGAAAGGTGATTTTAGTTGTTATTGTTTCTCTTTATCCTATGCTTTTATTAATTGGCAATGAATCAAATTACTCAAGGTGAGTCTGTTTTTTGCCCATGACAGTGATTGGTGAGTGATCTCTCCTGTCCTTGATCTATAACCTTTTGCTTATTTTTTTCCTCCTCTGTCCTGCTGAGGATGGGAGTGATAGAGCCACTGGATGGGCACCTGATGGCCAGCTAGGGTCAATTCACCATAGTCCACATCTGTTTGTACACTTACGGAGGTCTGTAGGAATAATCCTGTTGTCTGGTTTTTAGGGAATCTTGTGTGCTTTCACACCAGATTCATATCCCAAAGATTTTTTTCTGTCAGTCTTAACCTCAAGCCATTTTTGTTCTAAAGAGGAAGAAATGGAAGGTAAAGGAGAAATTTAAATGTTGTATGTTGGCACCTAAAAGTAGGTGCAATAATGAAGCAGACTGCTATAGTAACCTTCTTTTTTTTTTTATTCTTTCAGACTTGTGGTACTCTTGAATATGTTTCATGCAGAGAAATTTCCTTTCATCTCCTTGGAACTAAAGTGTGCCAGGGAGATAATAATGAGAATATACTCCCCTTTTGCTCTCTCCTTCCCCTCTTATTTCACACAGAGGAAGCAAAAAACCCTGAAGCGATGTTTGCACAAAATTTTGGAATCACTGGGAGAGCCAGTTTATGCTGCTGGATTGCTCTAGGCTAGTTAGGGCATTACCTGAGAAAAAAAATGTAGGATTCATGTTTCTTATATTTGGCCATACTTTATTGCAGGTCACTGTGGAAAATTCAGCTGTGTATTCCATTGTGGAGGGATGGATGGAATAGAGTAAATAAGGAAGGATAACTGGAGTGGAATTCAGTAAGGGTCTTTGTCAAATGTATCCTCATTTTGGCCAAATGTTGCTATTGCTGTACTAGAGATGGTTCAAGGATGCCTTATATTCTTGCATCATCTGAATGAAGGTTGAGGAAAAGTACTTCAGTGTGACTATTTCAAAATAGACGTTTTAAGGGCTTAGCCCTGTTGGAAATCAGTGTATATATTTGCTTCCTGCAGTAATGGTTGCCACATTTTTAATCTTTTGAAAACTGTGACGGGCGGGTGACAGGTTCACCGGGGTGCCCAGGGGTGATTTTAAAGTGAACCTTCCTGTTTCTGCCCCCTTCACCCGCTGGGGATGGGCTCTGAAAGAAGCAAAAGGAGAAACACCCTTGCAGGGTGTTGGCCAAGTCTGTGAGATCGGGGCCCCCTCTAGTGGTGACATGTCTGCCAGGCTCTACGATTTGCTGTTCTCAGCCTGGTTTTATTCAGTCCGGGCTTTCCCCCCCTTTCCTCTAAATCCCGCATTTAGTTCCTCTCTGTATTAGCCCTTTAACTTGCCCACGTATTATTCACAGTGGCAAAGGAGATGTGTTTTTATGTGTTAAATCTAATGATTGAAAGAAAAATGGATACAAAAGTAAACGTATGATCACGTTGAAATTTCCTACATCTCTAGCATAATCTTAATTTAACAGTAACTTTGAGGTGGAAATTTTTAATGTTGGTTCTTAAATTAATGAATGGGAGACAGATGGAAATGGAAAACATGCTGACAGTGCTCAAAAGTAGTGCTTACCAAGTGTATGAGATGGCAGAGCTGCTTCATAATCTCTTTAAAATACTTGTCTTGCAAGGTCTGCATGTTTTTGTCTTTCTGCCTGAGACAAATGCACTTTCTACATATTTTGAGTTGGCAGCTGTACATCTGGCCTCATTGTTGATCAATATGCAGATGCTATTGTTGCATACTATGGGATCAGTAATGATGACTTTGCTAGGAATCAACGTCAGAGCTACCCTTTTTTTTAATTTGATACAAGTTGTACTTTCAGAAGGAAAAACTTTGAGCCTATGCATTACTATGTCACGGTATTTTTTCTAATAGGTAAGCAGATTTTTTTTTTTTTACTTTACTGGATGTTCTTTGTCTTCTGTTATTTGTTATTCTGTTTGCTAAATAGCTGAAATAGAAATGTCTCTTCGTGAAGAAATGCCATGCATTTTTTGGCATAATTGTCATGAGTAGAGCAGAATGCATTTGATGCCAGAGGCAGTGGAGGTCTTTGCTGCCTCTTTGTCACTCATGAAGCATCACTGTCCTAGAAGTTGCTGACTGCAGTATAAGCTGGCTGTACACCCAGGATGTTATTCATAAATTTTGGCAGAGGGAGAAGATGAGTAAGTATCCTGCCAAGAGTATGGAGATAATGACAACTTGTAGGGCATGTCGTAAAACTATGTAGCACTTCATAGTTCTGTTAGTGTTTTCATGACTAATGGATAACATTTGTCTCTAGAATGGTGGATTTTCCTACTATTTAGGGGGAAGGCTGGAACAAAGTAATTGCTCTATTAGAGAGCATTGACATTTGATTGATTCTCATAGGTGCAATTACACTGATCATAGATGACTTGCCTTCTTTGCCAAAGCAGGGGACAGCATTGCCAAAGATCTGAAGTGCACTATAAGTAGATATTCCAAAAGGTGTCCAAGATACTGTGCCATTATTTGTGGCTTCAGTTCCTAATGAAGATGTACCTTGCTAATGAGAAAATGCAGGCTTCCTCAAAGCCTGATAAAACTATGGGGAGCTTACAGTAAAAAAGCAGAGCTCCATGTGGTTATGCCTTTATACATTTCTTTATATATTTTCTAATGTTATTATTTGCATTATGAAATTAGGGTTGAACTTACTATTTTTTTTAAGCTTTTACAGTGAATTTTTTTAATTCCTTGTCAAATGCATCTCAGACATCTCATTTGAATACTTTCAATGGTATCTTAGTGCAAATGCAAATAGCTTCTTCAAAATGATTCCTGTCTTTTATTCAGTAAGTGATGAATCCTACAGGAAAAAAAAGGAACTTAGTGGGCTGGAATTAAGGTTGTTTGGGCGACTTTTTTCCCTTGCAGTTTCTTGGTTTCAGAACTTCATAGCAAATACAGATACTTTATATATATGTATATTTTTTTTTTCCTGTTCAGTAGTGGATAGATGCTTATAGCACAATTTCAATTTTTGTCTATTGCAGGTTTGTGTGCTAGAAACAAACTTACAGTGAATTTGTCTAACATCTGAAATGTGTAAATCACTTCTTCTTAATAAACTACTTTCTTTAAAGTCCTTTGTCAAGTTTTATGATGTAGTAGTGCATGTGCATATTTTTTTAAGGAATTACTTCTACAATTTAAACTCTTAAGTTGTTTAGCTCTCCCATGAATAGTGTGCAATTTTAATTTAATAACGTAATAGTAACTGCTATTTAATAATAATCAATAGAAAGTAAAATTTGAGCACTTCAGTAGCTTTAGTGAAAGAAATGTAACTATCTGATTTCCAATACTATTTTGGATATTTTGACAAAATAATTTTGGTTTCTGCAGTGCAGTTTTTTATACCATGGCTACATATTTTATATATGTATAGTGGCACTTGGTTGTCTGGCTGTAAATTGTGAACTCAGGAAGGGCCTACTCAGTGGTGGCACTTCATTGTGGTGGAGGTTGTCAGAGCTGTAGGAATGAAAAGGTTTTGCCACAAGGATGGGGGTGAGTAATTACTGCTGTAATGGCAGCGTGGTTCCTGGCCATGCAGTGTGCCAGTCACTAAACAAGGCTTGGAGTCTTCTGTTAAATGTTCATTTACCAGTGTGAACTTTTTTGCTTTTTATTGTTCACTCCCAGCTAAGGAAGTGCTTATTTTGTGCAGTTCCTGTCTGGCTTCCAGCATGGTAACATTTCTCATACAAAAGCCGTGTCATTGTGCCAGAATTCTGCTGACTCTTAAAGATCAAGATTCTAATATTTTTCTAAACTGGCTTGCTTATTTTTTTGTGTTCTGTTGCTTTACTTTGGAGTTCTAACAAACTTGTTCTTGGCAGGGAAAGATGAAGTGAAGCCAGATGTAGTTTGAAGATGTCTTGGTGTCACAAATAATGAATGAATGGTGTATTTAATTTAAAACAGGAAGCTCACTCCATTGCATGGACTCCCCCTGCCCCATTGTTTTGTATTTGGGTCATCTATTTCATAATGGAAGTTATAGGAAACAGTGACCTTAGGAGAAACCTACCTGTGTTTTCTTGGCAACTGAAATGTCTGTCTGCTATCATAGATTCATTAATTAGATCTTCCTTGTGTTGCATAGTCTAAGCAAATTATTCAAAATTCTTTTAAACACCAGCAAATTCTCCGTTAATTTTCATTTCTGTAGCAAAAGCCAGTCTGTACAGTAACTTACTTCATTATTAGTAATTACCAAGAACTAATCCTCAAAGTAGTGATGTAAGGAGGATGTGTAGTTTAGCAATTTGTGAAGTGTAAAGATTTGCAGGAAGAAACAAAAGGTTTGCCAACTAGTTCTTTCTGTACTTTAAAAGTATTGTTGCAAGCTGTTTAAAAGTGTAGTTTCTGCATTCTTCCCTTTCCCTTCCTTTTCCCTAAATAACCCAAGAATGCCTTAGCAAAAATATTTTTCAGAAAGTTTGTGTATAGTGACAACCGAGATACATGCACACTTTTTTTCCCAGTATGCTCAAATGGTTCTGCTGTTTCCTACAGCTTAAACCTTTGTATTTTATTCTGGAACTTGTATTTCAGGTTAACTCTGAGTTTTGTACAGAGATACTGTAAGATGCAGAAAGTTGAGGCAAAGGTACCTTCATTTAAAGTAGTATCAAAATAATTACATAAACTTCAGAGGTTTCTCTACATGTTTGTATGGGCTTATAAGGTACGGTATAAAACTGTTATGCAGGCCGTTTTCCTTTTAATTTCTTACAGCATGTGCTTTTGTGTTGGAATTTTCAGAAAGCTGCTGAGCTTTCTTCACAGCTGCATCATGTTCAGAGGCTCACATTCAATCTAGGATTGTATAAAAGCAATCAGTTTCCTTCTTTAACTTCCATATGGTCAGGGAGGTCTATTTTTTTGCAAAAGTGATAACACTAGTTAAAAATGTGATGGGAATTCTGTATGGCAGATTCCATTCCAGTACTGTGTTCCACAAAGACGTTCAGATTTCCTATTAATGTTACCTTCTATCAGTAAATTATAGTGGCAAACTTCTGCTCTTTCTATTAAGTTATGTTACAACAATGTAAATAAAATGTGCAGTTTTTATTCCTCTGCCTTATATTGTGAATAGATTGGATTTTTAAAAATCATTTTTGTTATCATAATCATTATTTAGGAAGCAACACTAGATACAAATGTTGAAGTTATCTTACTGTGAAAACTAGATGCAACAAATAATTGACTTCCTTTGTTGTGCATGTAGCGTGCCCTATAAGCCATGGTTCTGTGGATGACAGGAAGGGATTTGTGTGTTATGATCTGTGGTTTTTGTTTTTCTTTCATCCGTTTAACAGAGTAAAAACCTTGAGTACAAAAGATAGCAATAAATAATGAAAAAAAAAAAAGGGCATTTAACTGTTAGTAATGTCTGTTCTAGCAGCAGGGTCAATCTAGTTGCTATTCTGCTTTTTTGCGATACTAGAATTTTTCAAGAGTTAGTTAAATATTGTGGCAACAGTCTTTTATTTGATGTGAAGATAAATGAGAATAGGCATGAAGAGGGAGTTAAAGTGGCAGGCTACAGTTTTAGGAGCTTGAGAAGAGGTAACATTTTAGTGTTCACAGATTTTGATCTGTGTATCACTGGAGAGAGATCAGGTAAAGGATGGGTTGTTTCACTCTATCTAGTGCTACACAGGTTATTTTCACCCCAGGCAGAGAGTTCACTCATCTGGATTTTGCTGCTCCTTCCTCTTTAAAGGAGAAAGTGAGCAGGATGTTCCTGCCAATGTCACCACAGAAAAGCATGATTTAAAAAAAGCAAGGTTTTCTTTGCAATCAGATTGTAAAATATGAATAGCCCCTGCATGATTCAAAAAGTTAGTGTGGCAGTCTTCTATTGATATCCAATAATAAACATTGCTAGAAAGGTAGCAGGATCCTTTTGGAATGCCATGCTGCTAAACAAGTGCTCTCAGGATAAATAGAAAACAGTAGAGAATTAAAAGCACTAAACCAGGGCAACAATGAAGTGCTTTCTCCTGCTTTGAAACAGTAGTAAGTTACTCAACAGGGAATGCTTTAGTTTGATGTCAGAAATGAAGGGAAGCAGAAGCTGAGGTAATGCTGCATCTAATCACCATCAAAGCCTAGTAAGAGAAAGCAGAGCAATTAGAGTTGCTGTTGTATAGTAACTTAGAAGTGAATAATTTTGCTTGAGGTACTCAATTCAATCATGCTACCATTAGGGTCAGCAGAGCTGCTCTCAGTTACTGCTCCTGTTGGCCATCACAATTGTCTTGGTAGGGGATGGAATAATGGAACCAACTTCTTGTTGGAAGCAGTGAGGTGAAGCAAAGTGGAGGATGGCAAGAATAGAATGTGCTGAATTTCAATTTGCATTGCAGGAGACAAAAACAAAACTAGTAAGTCTTCTGGCTGGTGATAGGTCTGAATTCAAGCTGTGCTTCTGCACAGCAAACTTCAAAGGAAGTTAAAAAATTCTTCAGGCTTCTACCTGTTTGTTCACAAAAAGCAAAAATATGATTTATGGCCCTAAAGACAGGATAGATCATCAGAGCCAAGGAAATAATCCATACTTTGGATGCTTTTTCCTTTTTAGTTTAAGTAAGCTCTGAAATAAGTTTTGAAGGATCAGGTACTAGGCTTAAAATAGAAGCAGAGAAGTGAGATTAAGTTCTGGTTTTTTTCCTTACCTTCAGTTAACTCACTTTTTGCATGGGTACATTCCTGTTCCTTCCACTTAACAGCTGACTGACCATTCTTCAGGTCAGGTTATCAGGCTGGTGACATGAGTAGGTAGTATTTGTGTAGTTTCTGAGGATATTTGTTCTGGAACACTAAACAATGGTTTGAACCCAGTTGATTCAGTTGAAGGCTGACATGCATTATTATTTTATAACCTGAGTTCACATCAGTGCTACTTAGGATATCTCAGTCTTCATACAGTGGTAGTTAAGTAACAAAACTCAGTAACATTTTTTCCTCCTTATTTTCCTTTCTGTCTGTGTGCTTAGAATGGGAAATGAAGAATGAATAACTGATCAAAAGTCAAACTGATAATTTGTTCTGTGGGTACAAGGGATTTGGTGTTCTGTGTCTTAAGGGATTGGAATCCATCACTGTTGCCTTGTATGTCCTTCTATTAAATCCATTCTTGAAGACCACCGCTGTTTCTTTGGGTTGCATTCATTTATAAATGGTTTAGACCCAGTAAATACAGGTCAGTTTGAAAAATTACCTGAATTATTTATCTGTCTATTTAAAGAAATTAAAGATGCAATCCTGGTTGCTTGTTTTCTCTCAATGCTGTTGTTATTTGCAGAGGTCTCACTCTGTATTGGCTAGATCTTTGCATATATTATATGAGCTTTGGAACCTGCTTGCAACTATTTCCTCAGCATATTGAGTCCTGCAAATAATTACTTTTTACTAGACCAAATAAATCCTAATTGAATGTTTGCTCTTTTATATGCAGCCTGTTCCGTTCCAAAACTGTAAAAGTTTGCACTAGTTTTACTTTGCATAATAAAGATACTGATCTAATTTGCTGTCTCCCTGTAAATTATATTTATTCAGTTACTTTAATGAAGTGCAGCTTTTCAAAGCACATCTTTCTAATGGTTCAAAAAATGCACCTTCTCTTCTTCTCTTTTTCCCCTTTTCAGATTTATCCAAGAATAGGTTAACTGAAGTTCCTACGGAGTTGTGCCATTTTGTGTCTCTGGAAACACTAAATCTATACCACAATTGTATCAAAGTTATACCAGATGCCATAGTAAACTTGCAAATGCTAACTTACTTAAATTTGAGGTAAGTTTTTCTTTGACATATTTTTCTTGTTTATTTGCAAATATGTAAAGCTTTTTTTGTTTGCACTTTTTTAAGGTTCTGAACAACTGACTGCATTTTTTCATGTTACTGAAAAGGGTAATGCAAAATCTCATTGGCTGCAGAGACAGCTCTGTATGAAGGCATTGCAAATGCCAAAATGTAAAAATAATTGCTAAAAGAAAACCAAGCAATATTAATCCAGTTCTGTCCCTTAATCTTCTAACAAATCCAGAATCCTGATTGCATCCAAACAGTTGTATTGTTTTCATTCACTTCTGATGACAAACTTTGTGAAGCTTGACATACATTTTGCAGTTAAAAAATGGAGGGGCAGAAACAGGATTTATGTTTTCCACCATGGGGAATGGAATGGAAGAGTGTGATAGAGATAGAGATATCTATCACTAGCATAGTTATATTATGAAAGAAATATAGCTGTCTTTTTTAGGAGAAAGTGGCAAAGAATTAGACATCTTTGCCTCCTTTCCAGGAAAAATCTGTGTGAATACTTATCAGTACAGAGAATTGCTGTTAGTTCAAGTGCAGGTGAATGTGCATGTGCTCTTGATGGAGGGCAGGTGAGCGTTTTCTCAGCTGGAGCAAGGTGTGGAGTTTTCTTTGCAGTTAACGGTATAAAAACTGTAATAGTGAAGATAGAACACTCTAGTCTTTGTGAGAATGAGGTCTGGGTAGAGGGTGGAGTGGCTCTTGACCTTTTAAATTCAAGGAATGAATCATCGTTTAATCATCGGTTTTATCAACACTGAGGATCTTCCATGAATCTATATTATTACTGTTCTGCAGTTTTGACCACTGTGGACCAATATTTTGGTTCTAAAAATAGAAGTGGAATAGTGTGTTCTGAGTATCTGCACACATACAAGAAATAGGACTTTAGATTTTGAGTTAGTATTTGTTAGATACACATAAAGAACTTAAAAACAGCATTAAGTCATTAAATATACATAGAACTTCTTGGTAAATTTAGGAATTAGAATTAAGTTGCTTAGAACTTAATGAGACCTTGAATTAGAACTATGTAGTGATAGAATTTGTCTGAGTCATCAAAAAACTGTAACGGATTTTATATCACATATGACAGTAAATTGGACAAAATAAAGGGATTTTTTTCATTTGATTAAGACATTGACATTTCTCTCAGTTTAAAATCCCCTCTTCACTTGAATATGCCCTTCCCTATGTTATTTGAACATAGTGAACAGTCTGAACAAGGAAATACATTCTTGAGTTTCTAACCACATTGTTTCTTGGCAAGAAATACATAATAGATTTAAAATGCATATCTTTCTGCCTGTTACCAGCAGAGCTCATATGTTAAATTGCATTGGAAAGTGATGCCAAGAGATCTATATATAGTCTTTGGGCCTTGGTGGATACTGTTCATGTTTTATTTAAAGAAATTCCTTTGAAACTAATGTTGATTTATTACTCACTTGCCCTGGTTATATTCCTTATCTCTTAGTGGTTTACATCTGAGTTCTGTGGAGCTTAAAAATTATTTTTATTTATTTTTTAACTGTGTCTGATCTGTGGTATAGGGTTACTTTTTAAGAGTCTAAGGTTCCTCAATTTGAGTTCTTTCGAACTTGAAAAAAAAAATTTCCAAGCAATTTTTCGTAGAAGTCGTGTCTTGTTCTTATGTAAGGACATTAGAATTAAGAAACCTGGCTCCACAATAAGCATTGATACTTTTTTGCAGCTGTGGCTTGTTAGTAGTTGGATTTCTCATTTTAATTTTCTTTGGGATATTGATATCCATCTGTATCCTGGTGTGTGCAACAGAGACATGATAGTAGTTTGCTTTGTACAACATTTTGAGACTGTTGTGTGGAGCATGAATATTCATCTCTATATGCAGCTTTGTAGCACACTGCTGGATTGACAGTTGAAGAAATGCTTTGAAACTTGTGGAATTTTGATTTTTGTTTGTTTTTGTTTCGCCTCAATATTGCAACTCCTACTGAAATTACACAGGGCAACTTTTGCCATGTGTTTCCAGAGTTCAGTCACCTGTCTTTTCTTTCTGAAGAAAATGAATTATTTTAATAATAATTATTATTACATTTAATTAAATTAATTATTTTAATAATTAAAATGGTTTCTATTGGGGTGCCACTTTAAGTTACTATTCATTGTTTTACTATGGGTTAGTAATCATAAGAAAATGTTATATTTTAAGAAAACTTTTAAATATTCTAGGAGAGAGTAATAACTATTTTATTCTGATGAGCATGAAGTTTCTTCTGGGAATTGAGCCACAAATTATTTTTTTAAATTTTGTGGACATCACAAAGGGTCATGACATTTATCATCTTTAAGCTCTATTTTAGGAGTCTTGGAAGGAAATGACCTGCTGGTAGTCCCAGAAATTTTTGCTGTATTTACCTGGGTTAATAGCACAAAACCACAGAACAAAGCGTACCAAGTAGTCTTCAACTATAAATGTGCTTTAATTTAATTGAGAAAATAACCATTTTGCCTATAATTTATATATTTGTCTTTCAGCTGTAACAAAGGCATCCATTTTAATGGCACATAAAACCACAGTAATGTTTAAATACTTGCAAAATGCTGTCTCAGTTGACTTTTCGGTATTCATTAGGAAGGGAAACAGCTTTTCTGTGACAGATTTGTTACGATGCTGTTAAACTGATACATTTTTTCCAGAGTGGTAAATTCCACAATATTTTTAGTCAATAATCAGGTATTTCTGAAATGTGTCTCCTCAATGATTGCCTTTGAAAATTTTAATTTTATCTGCATAAAATATGACCCGTGAAAAAGAAGAAATTTTGCAGCTCTCAGAGTTTATGTGAGTATACAGTAGAACACCACTGATGCTTTTAATATTTTTGTTTTGTTGCAGTCGAAATCAGCTTTCTTCTTTGCCAGCTTGCCTGTGTGGTCTTCCTCTAAAAGTCTTAATTGCAAGTAACAATAAGCTAGGTTCCCTTCCAGAAGAGATAGGTCAGCTAAAACAGTTAATGGAATTGGTATGTTACTGATCTTTTTTTTCACTTTTTATTTTGAGTTCTTCTGAGTTTAAATAAAAACAGTAAAATTCACATTTCACATATATTTGAACAAGTGCTTAATACTATAATGTAGTTTGCAAAACTTAAGATTTTAACTTCTCAAGTGTGATGAATAGTAACACAATAAGAGTTTCCTTTATGTTCTTCAGGACTCTTTTAAGCATCATCACTGCCCTCAGTTCATTCAAAGCTCAAAGTTCCTCATCTTCACTATTTTTGCTCACTGCCTGCCCTTGGCTCCCTGTTTCACTCTATCAAGTTCATAAGTTCTGGCACCAGGCTCTGCAAGGTTGTACCCCGCCATAGCACCCTCCCCTCCTGCTTCCTTTCTGTGTTGTTACTATCTGCTTACCACACTGCATTCCACTCATGATACTGGTCTTATCAGTCTATTTTCATTTTATTTCACTACATTTGTCATGCAACCTTCCTTTCCTGGAACACCCATCTAAACAGATCTACAAAATTATTATGCACTTCTTGTTTTCGAAGCTGTCCACATGAGTAGTGTTTCTAGATAGATAATTTAGAATATATTGTCCAGTCAATGACAGTCTGAAAAAGCAAAACTTACTTAGTACTATAGCTTAAAATTATTTTAATTGCACATGTTTGTGGAAAATATATGAGAATGCTTCCCTTTCTCTCCTTTTCCTCTGCTGTGAAATGTAAGCTGAGACTCTGAATTATTTATGACATAAGTCTTCTAGTTTGTTTAGTTTGAGATACAAATTGACAAACTGTGTTTTGACACTGATAATTTATGCGTAGTAAAACAATCATATTTTAACTTCCTTCTAGCTGCTGGTACCTCCATGGACAGTATTTACCTTGCATATCTTTTCTGTACCTTGAAAGTGCCTTATTATCATATTCTTGTTTTTATAATAGTAGTTCCTCCAAAAAATTTTGTTGCAGAAATTCAAAACATTGCTTGAGGCCCCAGCCCTGCTATTAATTCTTCATAGGTGGTATGAAGTGGCAACTGTGGGGCTTTTTCCTTCTGATATTCTTAAGCAACATCCTGTGGTATCAGGCTTCTGTTATATATTACAATTGTTGTGGCTGTTGATGAGGATGGTGGAGATAGTTACCTTTTCCTTTCTGAGTTATGACTGAGTTCAAGACTACCAAGTTTGTTTTGTTTGGTGAGCATTATCAATTAATCTTATTAAATATTTTAAATTTTTGTGTGTCTCTGATGGGTTTGGTGCTATTTGCACAGATGGTTCTGATTTAATTATTCTTAAAAATGTGTTAGGTTATAGCACTGCTTCTGTTGTGCTTAAAATAGACACAGTAAAAGGTGATGGTTCCAGTTTTATAAATAATTTAAGTTAAATTTAGTAAAAGTTTAGTAAAACTCTAAGTTTTCAAGTACTTTAGTACTTTTTAAGTTTTTAAGTAAAAAGCTTGAAATCAATGTTGATTATACCCAAAGCAGATTGTGTTTGTTTAGTTGAAGCACATCATGTGAATTCTGGATATTCATATTGCTTTCCAGTTATAGTATAGTTTCAGTGTTACTGTTTGTCATGAAGAGCAAAACAATTCTTGCTCTGAAAGTATTTCATATGAGAGCTCTAGCTACGTATCACTTTGGTAGCCTAGAAGATATATGAAAACTGAAAAAGGTCTGATGCTTGTTCTTTGTGGTTTAAAAGGGTTTTTTGGGGGGGAAGGGGAGGGGGTGAATGAAGAACAAGTTTTTGTTAAATTGAGCGTGAGTCTGTTCAAATGAGGGGATTACACATTTTGATGCTACCATGTGTGTTTGGTACATTTCTAGTGAAATGAGTTGCACTATTTAACTGGAAATGACATAACTGTGATGTATTGGGTGAAGCAAATAGTGGTAGGATTGAGAGTGGGGATCTGTGTTGGCATGTGTAATATAGAGCAGTTTAGATAATAAGGTGATCTTTGTTCTAAAATGAGTAAAAGAGATAAACAAAAAGGATTAAGTCATATTGCAGTTGCACAAAAAATTCAGCTGTGTGAGAGCAATGCCAGCCTGAATAGCATGGGATTCAAGCAGAAGCCCTCTGGCAGGGAGTGTTGTTGTTTTGGTGTGTACACAGTGCTGGATAGACCCTGAGATGCCACCTGGCTCTGTGCAGTTCTCCTATGAATAGGACATTTCTGAGCAACCTCAGGTTCCCCAAATGTTTCACAAGCTGCATGCAGTGAGATCTGGGTATACACAGCAAAGGGTTCTTTTTAGCTACCTTTTTAACACAAAATTTACTCCTGTAGTCACTGTAGAATGATACAGGCATAATTTACTTCAAATTAGATCTTTCCAATAAACTCTGCATTTTCCCTTCTATCCTCCAAAATGGGATAGGTAATGGTTTTCCTATTACACATGTGTATTTTTATGAATTTCCTTCCTGTAGCATAGAATAACTTTCATATTACATGAAGAAAACTTTCAGGTATTTTTTAAATTTAGGGATCTGACAGCTTTGGTGCTTGTAACATAATTTTTTCTCCCTGCAGAGATTTGGCAAAAAATTTGGCTGGGAAATTTACTTGCTGCAAAAAAATCTTTAATTCAATCATGCCTCTACTGTCAGCTAGGAGAGTGCAAAATTAATGTGAAGATAATCTGAAACTTACTTTCTGCCAAGGAAAGCAATTAGATACAGATGGCTCAGTAATTGTACCCAAAAATATCAGATGAACAGTAAAATTCTATTCTCCATCCAGTATTGCACTTCTGTCTTATTCAGGTAACAGCCCTCTCCGTCTCTGGGATGCTCCTATCTCATGGTGGAAGCCTTCAAATTTCTCACCTGGGATTTATGTCCTTTACCTCATTTATGTGATCATAGACAGCAGCCTGACCATGAGGGACGTGCTGCCTGCTGTTTCCTAAAAGGGTCCATGTGCTCATATATTGTGTAATTTTTTTTACTGTTCAGTATGGCTTCTATGTCACAAGTTCTGAAGGAACCTAGGTGTTTTTTTTGGAATAATGGCTCGGTCAGGAGTCCCAAATTTCAAGTTACATAAGGAGGAAGTTCGCCTCAATTTGAATGGTTTGCATAAACTTCCGTGTGTGCGTATGAATAAATAGGTTAATATGAAGTCAGAGTACCTTACTGTTTTTTTCTGTTTATCTTGCTGAACATATATGCTGAATTTAAACATTATCATAAACAAAGGGAAACAGTTGATGATTTTACTTTCACCTCACTCAGCTTCATTCCACAGAAATGAATGTTAAACTAATTAAGTCCTTAATATAATGAATGTTCAGTAAAAACCTTTCATTTCTCTGATTTTGACAAATTGCCTTGTCATGACAGGTCATGGCCTATCTGGTGAGAACAAAATAGAATTAATACAAGAGGTCTGACATCAGAAAACATTAGTTCCCCATGGAACTTGAGTGTTTGCACTTAAGTTACTTGCAAATGTCTCTGAAGCTGAATTCAAACTACTGATTGCATAATTCCTTAAAAAATCAGTAGCTATCAAAAACCATAGGTGTTTGATAGCATTGCTTCCATTACTGCCAAAGTAATGAGAAAGTTTAACACTGTCTCTGTCACATACACACTCAATAATAGTCAAGAGCATAACTACAAATAAATGTTACAAGTCTTTGTTTTCCATGGTTATTCAAACAAAAGAATAAAAAAAGCAAGTTGGACTGCAGCATTTAGTAGGATGAAGGATACTCCTGTCTCTAGAGATCTTGTGAATACTGACATGCTGTCACAACAGATCAGTCTTACTGAGGATGTTTTGAAAGGCTGTAAGTGGAAGTGGACTTTGTTTTTGAGGTTACACACTGCCAGCTTTCTTTTTCTTTTTTTGATGCTTCCTCTAGAATTCTCTGTCTCTTTCCCTGACTTGTTCTGGTGTGTGTGCCTAAGTACACTTGGTCTAGAGTTTCTTTGCCACAAGGTGACTTTAAATTCCGTGCTCTAAAAATTAAGTATCTAATTATGAAGTAATTTATGAAGTATGTCAATTAAAAATAGGACAGTAAAGCTTTAAAAATAAATGGTCAGGGAACAGTACAATTAACCAAACTTTGTGACAGCTGACAGCCAGGGCAAAAATGCACTCATTAGCTGGGATTTTTAATTTCCTTGTCTAAGAGCTACAGTAATTTCCGGACTGTGTTTTGAGAAGGGAAGGAAGTCTTGGCGGCAGTAAGACTCTATTACAAGAAGGAACTTGTTGGATGCAGGGAAAAGCATTGCCAGATCACATTTTGGTTTTACTATCTTTTTTTTGTTAACTAGATTTTAGGCCCAAAGATAGGGAGTTAATATAATGCTTTTGACTGGTATAAAAGCAAGCATCTTCAAAAACATGACTTGGAAATCTGGCTTCTCAAACTTTTGTAGTCAAAGAGCTCCCAGATACTTCATAAATCCATTTGGAACAGTTGAGAGAGTAGGACTATTATGCTGGCTTTTCAGGAAAATTGGGCATTGCCCCATTTAGCTTTCATACTGTGAGATACTGTTTCCATCTTTTAGTACAGAAATGACAGCATAACTGGGACATTACTCAAACTTGCAGGTTTCCTGGGATGTAAGCAGAGGTTTTAATGTCTATTTGTCAGTAAAAATGGTAGCTAGTGTGTAACAATTGTCCCATTGCAGACTGACTTAATCTAAGAGGTTGATCTTTAATACACATACATAGCAGTTTCTTGAGTTAAGTACTGCTAAACAAGCTCTGTCCCTTTTTGTTATGGACTACTATGTGCTGTGATGATCAAATATATGCCTTTACTGAGCATCAGTAACAACCAATACAAAATGCTGTTGCTGTATTATTATTTTATTTTGCTTAAATATTCCATCTAGAAGAACAAGAACATTTTTAAAAACTCAGATCCACACACTAGGATTTTTACATTTCATCCTAACATATTTGGTTATATAATCACTATACTGAATTCTTCGTATGAGGAAAAGAGCAAGAAATAAGAACTTCTTAAGTAGTTTTGAATATTTCTGTAGAAATTAAATTAAATTTCAAAAATAACTCATTCTTCAGATAAGAATTTGGTCTGGTTTTAAGTAAAGTGCAAACATTTTCCCATATATATATATTTTTTTTTTCATTGTAACTACCGGACATATTGTTGCATTTTTTCAGGTTAATAACATGTCACAATGATAATAGCAAGTTAGCTATGCTTGTATTATGGAACATGTAGGAGCTGAAAGTTCATTATTATTTGTTATTACTGTTTTACTGTAGGATGTCAGCTGTAATGAAATCACAGCTTTACCACAGCAAATAGGCCAGTTGAAATCCTTAAGAGAACTGAATGTCAGAAGAAATTACCTCGAAGTTTTACCCCAAGGTAAAAGCAAATTACAAAAATAATATCTTTACAGTAGCTCTTCTTATAATTTTAAAAGTATTTTTAATCATATAAATAGGTGTGATTAAAAAGTAGCTTTTACCTTGTGTTCAAATTTATTCCATTTGGGTCTGCAGAACATAACATTCAGTGGTATCCACTGAAGAACAGTGTGTGAGGTTTCTTCAATGTATCTTTATGCTTCTAGGCAACTTCTAAGTTAAACAAGTGTCTGAATGCTGTGTGGGAACTGTCAGCTGAGTTTCAGGAAAAGAAATTTCAAAGTATTTGTTTTAGAATTTATTGTCACTTGTATAACAACAACTCTCATTTCTCAGTATAAAATGGAATAAATGTTGATCTTGTTTCTCCCTGTATTTTTCCTGAATGCAAAAGAAGGGTTGTTCAGAAATATTATTTTATGCAAAAAATAAAAACAGATATAACACCTTCTCTCCTTTTTATTACTTTTAGAACTAGTACAGCTTCCCTTGGTCAAGTTTGACTTCTCCTGCAATAAAGTGCTTGTGATTCCAATTTGTTTTAGAAATATGGTGCAGTTACAAGTATTACTGCTTGAGAATAATCCTTTACAATCTCCACCAGCACAAGTAAGTAACACTTATAATTTAAGCTATGCTTTGATATTGGGTGGCTGCTAACACATTTTAGACTATAAAATGTCACCTTCTGAAATTGCAGGCTTCTGAATTTCAGTCTTCACAGACTGTTGATAGTTGTTGACATAAATAAGACATAGGATGGATCTGAATAAGACATAAAAAATATCCTCTGTTCTCAATATGAATTTGTACAGCACTTAAACCAACATACATTTAGAAGATGTCTATTCTGTTAGCTGTTTATTTTTGTCATTTCCATCTGCATATGGAAGTTAACCTTGGAATATGTATATAATTTTGAAAAAGAATAATGATAAACTTACTGGGTAATTTTTCTTTCTGTTAGAAAGAATCTAGAAGGTTCTACAGTGATATGCTAACTATAACTTAAAAACATGCAGATAGTCTAAAATATAATCCATGTGAAATTTGTTTCACTTTATAGTGTAAATGTATAGATTGTGATACACAAAGAAATAAAACTGCACTGTGGAACTGTAGGCTACTCTGAGTAATAAAGATGAATGAATGCAACCTCTGTTTGCTGCTTAAGGTCATTTTTGTTGTTGTTAACTTACTGCACAGTAGATTTAAACTGCGTCTCTGAAAGCTACACTTGTTCTAGATCAGCAGCTGTTGAAATAAATAATACTTTTTGTTACATTGGGGAAATGCTTCTCATAGTCAATAGTGATGCTACCTTTAAACTAAAAAAATACAAAACAAGAGGTGTGCACTTAAAGAAAATTCTAAAATGAAGGTGAATTGAATCATCAGTATGCTTGGACACTACTAAAAACAATGGGACCAAGAATATAAAGAGCCCGCTGGTTCATTAAATGTCATTATACACTAATTTTGAAAAATAATTAATTACTCAATTTATAGTTAGTAAAAGGGCATACCATATATTTTAATATATTTCTTTTTGAGTTAGAAGTTCATTTGGATTTTTTTGAAGTAGAATACATTATTTTCTTTTATTTCTTAGTCTCTGAGAGTATTTATAGTGGTACACACAAATAATTGAGTATATAATTGAAGTACTTATTAATTAAGAAAAGGGTAAAACCTAATTTCCTTTAAGTGGAATTTATAATGATAGTTGAATTTCAGGGAGTTTTACACTAAATGATACTTGAAATAAATTAACTTTTTTTTAATTCTAGTTATAAACCTAATTTTTTCCTTGTTCCACAGATTTGTACAAAGGGTAAGGTGCATATATTCAAATATCTGACTGTACAAGCCTGTCAGATTAAAACAGCAGACTCGCTGTATCTTAATGCCATAGAACCACAGCATTTGCCACAACCTGTGGAAGAGAGGTATGTATGAAAGTCTCGCTTGGTGTTTCAGAAAGTAATAATCAGGTAGTTACATTAGGTGTTGTTGCACGTTTGTGACATCTTAATTATTTTTGTAATTCATCCAAAGTCATCTGTCAAACAAAGAGAACTGCATGAATGTCGAGATGCTTTTAAAATGAATCATGCTGATTTGTTAGCAAAATGAAGCAAAATCTTCGATGTCTTGCATCAGACTTGTAGGAAATGGCATCTTGTACCACGGTTTAAGGACAGGAACCAGATACAGAGCAGCTCCTTTCTATAAGAATCTCTGTAGCTGGCTGGAAATCAGCTTTTATCCCAGTCTTTCTTTGCTAACAAGGGCAGTGTAATATAACCAATCAGAGAAAGAATGGTGCCTTTGAAGAGAAGTACTCAATGAAAACAAAGTGTTGATATGAATGATAGTAGAGATGTTACTGCTAAGACCCTGGGGAAAAAAACAAAACGAGCTGTTATGGAATCCCCCTTTCAATTATCTCAGTAGGGTTTGAATCAAATTGTTTTCCTCCATGTACCTTTGGAGGTACCTTTGTGAATTTTTATCAGCTAAATGTCAAAGGTGAGAAGAATCCAGGATGAAGAATAGGTGTTCCATTTGGGAAACACCTGCTGGTTTTCTGTTTTGTTCTTTTAGTATACAAGGAAATTGACAGGGATGTGATGTCCTGCCTGGTATTTTGGTCATTTTGAAGAGAACAGGTTAGGGTTAGGGGATGGTACCAAGTAGATTTCCAAAGGCAGTTTCTACAAAAGTCTTCAGTGTTTACTCATAAGAGATAATTTAAGATTAGGATTAATGAATCACATACCTTATTCATGGGAAGACTGATAAAGCTTCATTCTTAAATTGCTGTGTCAATCTGATTTCAGTATCCCAGTATTCAGGATAGAAGATAAAGGGATAATAAGATACATTTTTTAAAAAAAGTTAGGTTATTATTGCATCTAATAGTGCACTTTAAAATGAGGAGAGGTCGTATTGGGTAATGAAACCAGAATAGAGAACATTTGTTCTTATTACAGTAATTTTCTCAAAACCCTAAATTCCAAAGTCTATTTTAAGGCACCAAAAGGAGGTTTCTGTGTTAATAATTACTTCAACCCTGAGGGAGATAAGAGTTCTGTTTTAATAGATCAATGGTTACAATTAAATCAGTTGACTCCGCTTTGAGTTTTACTATTTTGGTTTCTTCTCCCATGGCTAAATTGCTTCAGTCCTGTGCTGCTTAGCTAGTAACTAAGCATTTTTGCCTAGTGTATAGACAAAAGCAAGCTGATAGCAGATGATTTCTGTTGTTTCATTAATCCTTAGACTATCTAGCCATTCAGTCTGATCTATTTTACCATCACCAGATTGTAAATGTTTAGCGTTTTACTCTACTAGGCAATTTCACTTTTTGCCATTAAGAATAGTGTGAAATTTGCTCAGAGTTAAGTGAAACCAGAACAGAATTTGAATGTAAATGCTATGATCGCTTTTTACTGATTTTTAATTTTTTTATTCACATCTAGCATTGATGACATCTACCCAAGTAAAAAAGACTCAGATTCAGGTGTTGGTAGTGACAATGGTGATAAACGTTTGTCAGCAACAGAGGTAAGTTACCTGCCTTTTGTGTCAAACTCCTTTTCCAGCACTCATATTTGGACTGTGTTTTAAGTTGGGTAATGCATGAAAAGATTTTTAGACTTAAAAACTCTACAACCATACCCTTGATATGAATTTTACACTAGGAAGTGGCTAAAACAAAGATAAAAGGACGCTGGGGTTTTTCTTGATTTTTTTGTTTTGTTTTGTTTTTGTTTTTGTCTGTACCGTCTGGTGTGGGCAGTGAGATACTTGCTTCCAAATGGTTACAGATTTACCAATAGTGAAAATTCTCTACAGTTTTCTGTCAGTTTACATAATCTAGAGAATGAGAAACAAACCAGAATTCATGTCTGCTGTTTTCAGCAAAGTAAACATGCTAACAGGTTATAAGCTGATGATTTCTCACATATTTTTCTCTTTGCCTGATTACTCTTTCCTGTTGGGAATTTACAGTGCCCAAGTCCCAGTATGTTCTGTGATGTGTTTATGGCAGCTTGCTGTAGTGTAGAAATTTTAGAAACTTTGCAGATTTTAATGTGTTTAAATGTTCTGGCAGCTAGGCAATGCTGAAAGTAAACTTTCAGATCTTTTTCTGAACTTTGCTGTCTTTACTGAGCAAAGAGGATAGCTTTGTGGGACTAGTGTTATCCTAAGCAGTTAGAACTGATTCACAGAGGTCCTTTTCTGAGACACTGCTTAGCTGAACAGGGCACTAAATCTGTGTGGAATTGAACTGAATAGATAACGATAAATAACTCAATAATTTGCAGTATAAGTCAGTGATGATGGATCTTTCTGAAATGTACAATAATGGGATTTTTGGTATGACCTAATGGGAAATGACCCACAATAAAAAGATGACCTTCTTGCTACATGAAGTAACTTTCTACTGATTCTTTAGTGTTTTTCTCTTTCTTTGAAACAAATGTAGGAAGTGTCAAGCTTAGGTACTGAATTTATAGGTACTCAAAAGCAAATTGAACATGAATCCACTTACTCACTGATTAGTCTTTTAAATACAGTAGTACTTCTAAAAACTCCACCAATTTCCAAGTGTTTGGGCAAGTTTCTTGATAGATGGAAGTGAAGCAGTATTGTTATGATTTCTAACCAAATCTCTGATGGTTTACCTCTAGCTGTAAGAGCGTTCAGTCTGTTCAGAGACACCAACTGTTTTGCCAGTCGTATGCTTCCTGAAGCTCAGTTGGCTTGTTAACGATACTGTTATCTCAGAATTTCCTCTTTAGCTATAAATATCACCTTTAGAAAATAGATCATGTTACCTGTAATCAAAATGTAGCAATTGAAATGCTGCAAAAAAAATTTTGAAGACTACCAACAGTAAACCAATACATTTTTAGTAGCACAAAGCTTTTTTTTATATAAGAGCGATTTACTTAATTCTATCCCCACCTGACTGCTGCTCTACTTTTAAGGAGAAATAGATGCTGAGATAAGTAATCCCAAATGTATTTGGTAGTAAATTTAGCACTCAGTTTCCTTCTGATGTGACCTTTAATACCTGTGTAACACATGGGAAACACATTGTGCAAGAAATATTATCATGATGCAAATACAGGTTCATGTGTGTTGTTACTTACAGTCAGAAAGTTGCATACCAAACATTGGATAAACATTAAATGATCAGTCATAAAACAATCATTAAAACATGTTTCTGGGGATATTTAATGAATATAAATTACTCTTTAGTCTGGAGGGTAGTGGCTATTGAGTTTCTATTCTGTTACAGAAAATACTACGTCATTTTTCATGTGTAACTTAATAACAAATTAATCACTTGTTGGAACACTAATGTAGTTTTTAGGAAGCCTGCTATTTGACTGGATGAATACAGAGGAGGGAGTACTTGATGAAATGAACTGTTTGTGTCTCTCTCAGACTTGGTAAGGTGCTTACAGCATCGGTTTTCCCAGTTATAGCCATCCTGGGCATTTCAAGTGAAAGATACCTTGTAGAGTTGCTGTAAAATTGATCATTGCAACTTGAAGGCAAATTCTGCCTTAAGGCAATGTACTATCTACCCCATCTTTTAGGAAAAATACAGCCTTTTGATTAATTTTCCCCCTTCGTTTGGCTTATTTTTCCTTGTGTTAAAATTCATTAGAATGAGATTAGAATGGTGTCTGTGCTTCATTACCCATACGAGTGATAGATTAGTACCAGCACGAATATATATGAAGAATCTTTCAAAGTGCGTCATTTCAGTTCTGTCTTAAAATAATGTTAGGTATTTTTGATTCTTATATGTCTATTGTCTTCTGTTGATACTGAATAAAAAATAAAACTGTGGAAGGAAGTTGGATATAGTATTTCACCTGTGAAAGAGCAATACTTTTGTATTATCCAAGGCTGCTTTGGATAGTTTTTGTTTCATAGTTTAGTGGCAGGAAACACCTGGAAAATGAGTTGCAGAATTCTATAGGTCCTGAAAATGAGACATAGCCTGTTAAAGGAATATTTTTTTGTTTCCAAGTTGAATGGTCTGTTCCTTTTTTAAACCGACACTCCAAAATATTTTCCTCGAAGTGTGTGTTACTCTGCTAAGAAAAAAAAAAATTGTAACTGCTTTTGATCCAGTACTTCTAGTAATGTCTGTAGGAACATTTTACTGTACTATTTTCAAAGGATAGTTGAAAAATTAATACAACATGAACTTTGATCTAGAATAATTAAATTTAGTACTTAAATGTCATATAAGAGACAGCCTTAAAGAGAAGGAACTTCGCTGTAACCTTGGTTGTCTGAATGAATTTATATTGTACCTGTCTTTTTTTTTTTAAGCTGTTGGGCTGTCATTGCTTCAGATATAAAAGACTTTTGTGTTTAGGGTACCTGGAGTATTTATTTTCTGTTGGAGATATTAAATGGTTTCATTTTAAAATACCATTAAATTTAAAATTTATTTTAAAAAGGCTTTATGAAGGCCCTGGACACCCTTGTGAATTTTTTTGTCCATAAACTGAAGAATACAGGCAGTGAATTCATAGAGTTAATAACATGCAGTTTATTCATCAGAAAGAACATTCATTGTGGTCCACGTTTACAATATGTTTAGAGTCTAAGATATTCTTGGAAAATAGGAATAATCACATGTATCTTTGATAGAGTTTTTAAGAGCAAGGTGGATTTGCTCCATCCTTTACCACAAACTTTAGCTTCAGGAGTTAGAAGAAGTACTTTCTACATAGATTATGAACATATAAAAGTAGCAAGAATGGCAAACTTAGACTAGAAATTAGCTGGAATTAAATAATTGATTATATGAAACACATTTCATTGCGGACCTTTTTTGTTTCAGTGGTTTGAACTGATAAAGTGGGAAATATAATTTCCTTAATAAATATATTTTTCAAGGATATGGAACAAAGTGCTATGTGTATTATATCAGTTGTAAATACAGATTACATATATGGAAAATGTATGCACAGAGTAGCAAGTTACAGAAACACAGCATTTGAAGAATGAGCAACACTCATGGGTTTACTGGAAAATATATTTGCAAAGTTCTGAGACTGTTGTAGTGCTAAGTTCTCTGTCTTAGGGGAGCAAGAATGAAAACTTGGCCTCTTCTACCAACTGTGGTTTTGCTCTAGCTCACCACAGGAGGGGATGTGAGCAGGTCCCACTTGAGCAGGTCACTGCTGACCCTATGAGAAACAGAGCCATAGTGGCCTGGGACACAATTGTGTCTGTAGTTCCTTGTGCAGCTGCTATCTGTATAGACAGGATACGCTCATAGATGCAAGTCATGTCTTTTAGTGTACCAGCTAATACAGCTGAAAAAATGGGTGAGCTTTTAAGTCAGAAAAAGCTAGTGTACTTGAGAGTCTATGTTCTTTTTTCTTCTGCTCTGTCAGTTGATATAATTAAAGATGTTGCCTTGCTTGATGTTGATCTTGCTTGCTGTAGGCATTCAGTTCAGAGGTTGCATGGTAAAGCAGGGGGGAAGAATTGTGGAGGGAAAGAGAAAAAGGTCTGTTATATGAGGCTCAGTGTTTCTACAGACTTCGGTGGGTACAAGGAGGCCCTGATTTCAGCTGCCCCAGGGAAGCATGGAGAGCAGCACAGTGCAGTGGCGTCAGTGCAAGGAGAGGACTAGTGCAGTGAGTAAGACAGGAAAAGAGGACATGTGAATTGTTCTACTTGGCAAACCTCCTGTGAGCATGTATTCATGTGTGACTACAACTTCTTCCAGCAGGATGTGGTCATGTTAGATGCTCTGGTGTCCTCTCCCATGTTAATTTGCAGCTCTTTAGAGTGAGCACTCATGTTAACATGTACATTTTTATCATTCTTGGTTTGAGCTGGGACTAGTGTTTCTCTTATTTTTTCCTAGCCATCTGATGAAGATACTATCAGCTTTAATGTTCCAATGTCGGACATTGTGGAAGAAGATCATATTATAAAGGATGATTCAGGTCACCATGCTAACGCAAGAAAAGGTTGGAATGTAAAAAACATGGAGGTTGAATACAGGGAAATTCTGTTGTTGGTTCCATGCCTGCCTACTTACCCAGAAGGCTTTGGGCATGCCTGTGCAGTTGTGTAAAAATGAAAGAAGTATGCTACTTAGGAAGTTTTACTATACTGAATTGAGTCTGTCTGGTAATTTTCCATAGCAGTTCCAAAAACCTCACTGCACCTTGTCTCAAGAGTTAGTAAGATCTGATTCTGATAGGGGGAAAAAAGTTAAAGTTGTCTTGAGCCACGCTATCCAACAACTAATACCAAATGTTCAGTAATTTAGCAAGTGCAGTAACAGAGTCTATAGCTGGACTTAGTGTGTATATGAAGCTTTTTTAGTCAGTCATCATCACCCCTGGAAATGGGTAAATCTCTTCGTATTTTGTGAGAGGTCTGATTTTATCCATTTTTTTAAAAGTAACTTCTATTTTTCTAAATTACACTACATACTAATAAACAGTGGTTCTCCGAGTTCTGCACATACTCATAATAAATGGCAGGATGAAGTCAGCAAGTTACATATGGAAGCCACATAAATAGGAGATGGCATATCCTCAGTTTTACTCACTTTAATGAACTTCCGTTGAGATACTCCTCAGAATTTGGTAGAATATGAAGAGAGATAACAGGAATATATCCTACAGGGTTTATTAACAAACTGGAGAGGGTAAATCATAGGATCATATCCTTGGAAATAGTATATGCAGGCAAGAGACTGGGACAGGCTCTGAATAATTTTGCTGGGTGTTTGATGGTTTGTTACAGCAATTGACAATTGCAAGTCACTGCCTAAGACATCTGAATGTCTTAAAACACTGCACAGTTGTCCAGCTGTTCTTATACTGGTACTGCCAAGACAGACTTGGTGTAGTTCAAAACTGGCTCCATCAATGCCTGCTGTGGTGCTTCTGATATACAACTGTGCATGCCCAGGGAGTGGATTTATTACAACTTAGAAATTAATTGGCATCCTGTTTGCAAAGAAAGGATCTTAACCTGTTTGAAATTTTTAATGTGAATTTGAACTTTTTGAAATCATTCTGCTTTTTTTATTTTCCTTGCTTTTTATATTCATTCATAGTGGAATTCCATCAAGGATCTTCACGTGCGTTCGTCAATGATAAGTCACGAGAAACAGGAAACCAGTTTGATGAATCGGATACTCTTACTTCTGAATTTATGAGCTACATTAAGGCAAGTTTGTGACAATGTTAGTGGGGGAAAATATTCCACTACTTTTGTAAGTGCAGAGTAAACAGGAATGATAAGCAGCAGGTATTTTAAGGAATAAGATATTGCAGCTGATATTCATTGTTTCAAAAATATACAGAAAGCAAAAATAAGCAGGTAGGTTTAAAGTTATTCAATTGATCTAGGACGATTTACCAAGAACTCTATTTAGGATATGTGAGAGTTTACTATGTTTAAGGCTTTAAGAGAAATGGCAGGTTTGTTCTATGCTATTTGCTTTATATTTTGAATTGAGTGATTTATTGTGTGTTACATTGCTAAAATGCGAGGTGATTTTGTGCTAGCTGTGGTGGCTAAACTTTTAAAATAATGTTGTAGTAGTAAAATACATTTTCCTAGTTTTTTAAACATTATGGTAGGAGTTGAGAGATCCTTAAAATTATATCAAATCACCTTCTAGAAAAAGTGCTGCATTTTTCTTGTCTTATGGTATGTACCCTTGTTATAGAAAACCATCATGGTCTTAATTCCTGTAAGGTGAAGAAAGATGAAAAAGAATGGCTTTATTCATTCTGCTAGGGATTGTCACTGGGAAATGAGCCATCATTGGGGAGTGTTAGTGAAGCTGGTACACTCCTCAGTGTCACATACAGTGGAATTGGGTAGAATTTATTGGTACAGAGTGATGCAACTGATGTGCCAAGCACAGGACACAAAAGAAGATAAGCCTCTGTTTTCTGCTGTTTGTTCTCTACAAGTACAAATACACATTCATTCAGAGAGCTCCAGTCTTTACTGTCAGCTGAACTACTTCAGTGCTCCTGCCTGTCTGAGATGAAAGAGTTGCAAAACACCAAGTGGAAGCATTAAAGAGATTTAAGTTTTCAAATAAGTAGCACTTCATATTTATAGCTGTGGGGGATGCAGTTTATGACTACATTGAACCCAGGGTAACTGTCTGATAGGAATTCCTGGATGCAACTTTTTTTCCAATTTGTTCCTTCTAAAAAAAATAAGTGATTCACAACTGTCAAAATTGTCAAATATGAATCCTGTTAATAATTATGCATGGAGTACATAATTGCCAAATAATTGCCACATAATTGCCAAACATGTTTGCATGTTTGGAATTTCTTTGCTTTGTAAACAAATCTGGCTGCAGTAGGAGAGCAAGTAGGAGGAGAGTTGGTTAACTGAAGCATTGTTTCTATATGCCAGAAAGTCATAAATGGAATCTGGGACATAGAACAAAGAATTCTTATGCTGCCTGACTTTCTTTTTCCAGTTAAAGGAGGGTAAGAGCTGTTGACCTCAATAAAATCTTCTGAATAGGAGAGCTTGTTATCAGTATCTTAAAAGGGTGTAGAGTGAGGAATGGAGCAGAAGTGTTGGATTGCTTCAACCAGCCAGCCTAAAATGTTACATAAATTAGGTCAGTGCCGAGTTGGAAAGCAAAATTTATCAGCCTACTTAATTGCAAAGTTCAGTTCTCATTATCACTTTTATCTGCTTACAGAGCAGAGCAGCAGAGTGTGATGAATTATTGAGAATAGAAGAGGACACGCAATGGCAAGCAGACGAAATGTGAGTATTTTTTATGTATCTCTTAATAATTAGCTGTGCCATTTTATTAGTTTGACCAGGACTTGTATGACTTTGCTGTTTATTAATTTTCTAGATTTGGAGGCATGACAATAGCATAACCTTGCACTTCGTGTGTGCTGAGTGTTTTACATTTTAATGCTGAATGGAGTGGATATTGTATTTCAACTAACTAATTTGTATGCCCCAGTAATTTTATCTATGTAGAATGCAGTCTTTTTCAATTAGGTACTTTGATACTTTGTCTATTAAAGGCATTGCTGAAAAAAGATCATCAAAACTTGTGAGATCTAAATTTAATGTACAGTTTAAAAATCAATTTAATTAGAAAACATATCTTATTTTTTTCTTACTTGTCATAATTTTAACCTTGAAGCAGTCATTAGTTTATAGATATTTGTAGATATTAATTCTGGAGTAGATCAAGTGAACATCAGTTGCTAAGTGCATAAAGAAAGGGAATTCAACATGACTGTACTGTGAGGTTGTCACTCATTGGAACAGTGTTGTCTTATATGATATTAAAAAAAAAAAACCCAAACCTGAAGGGAGGAAAGAATAAGTACTTTTTGAAAGAACTTTATTTGCAAAACTAATGGGAGGTTATATTTCTACTCTCCAAAAAGAATTATAAATGTTGAAAAGCAAAAGAAAGCAAGCTGGCCCTTATAAAAATTCATAGTATTTACTATTCATGCTGAAATAATACATGGGATGAGTGCTTTTAAGAGTCAGATATTGGTAAATAAATTTTCAATTTTAGAAGTCATTCTCTTTAATTGAATGATAGAAGTTTTACTTAATTACATTTATTTTTGTATGTATTAGACTGGGGGGGTTTGTTAAGGACAAAGTATTGGGGAGTATTTTTCAGAAGAAGCTCTTTGCATAACTTCAGCATATCCCAGTGTGCAGAGAGGATGGTTTTCCCCTCTAGTGTTTGTATGTCAGTTGGAAGGTGAAGCTCGCACACTGAAATTGAGACTGCCCTTGATAATTGCTGTTGTACCTTTTTTTGAATGTTTTTGTTTTCTGTTATAGAATAAGTTTATCAGAAGAACAGACTATTGATATAGCAATGATAGAACAACTAAGAGAAGCAGTAGATTTGTTACAAGATTCCAACAGGTATGCTTACAATAGCTGACATAATAATATAGTAATATAATGTAATAAATTTTCAAGTTTTCTGTGAATTAGGTTAGAGTTCTCTTATAACTGACAACTGAAAGCTCTCTGGAGTTACCAAGTGCTTTGTTAGCACACCAGTGTATGCAGGTAGTTAAGTAGGAAACTCACATTTGCTCTCAAGTATATAGACAAGATTCCCAGTAAAGTAAGAAGGTATAAAAGAAACCTAATATTAGAGGTGGGGACACCACTTAACCATTCATCTCATGTGCACTACTGTGACTATCTGAAGTTTTGTCTAGGATTCTCATATTTCTTTTAAGGACTACAAATTTTTCTCTTACTCATGCTTGGTATATATGTTGTTGGAATGAGAAGGGCTTCTGGCCTATCTTCATGCCAATTCAATGAAGCACATAAAGGAGGTGCCTGAACTAATGGTGGAGTTTAAGTTTGCTGAAATCTAAAGGAGAAAGAGGAAAAGGGAAACAAAGTTATTTAGATTTCCCCTGACTACAGAAGGCAAGCTCTTATAATTTAGATGCCCATTTTAAGTGGCCAGAGTCACATAGAGTGGCTCTGGAGCTATGGCTAAACGAAAGAATAAGTATTTAGAAGAAAACAAGTGCTTCTGGAAAATATGACAGTAGTGGTGTATTTCTGTCTGTCCAGATGCTTGCTATTGCTTTTCTTAGTGTAATCACCTTCAGAAATTAAGTTAATTTCAAAACTCGTTGTAATTCTTACTTCTATGAGAGAGCTATTTTACAACTGAATTTCTCTCAAGATAAGAAACCTCCTTGTCACTTCAGCCTTAAGTATTCTTGGTTCTCTTTCCTCCCTTGATAGCTGCTTGCTTTTGTGACTACACTGTTCTTTACTTTAAATGCCTATTTTGAACTGCTTTTTCACCTTTTGTACTTTCGTACAAAAAAAACAACTTTTGTATTTTTAGGACAGAAATTAATTCCTGTTGGTATTTCTCGAGAGACAGCTGGCTTTATTTTGTATCATGTAAAGAATGCTTGAATTCTTGAATCATACACTAAATACTTGAATCAAAAATATTTTTGCTTAATAAAATGTTGTAAAATTAGGAAATAGACAATTAGGATATCTCTTTACTTCCTTTAGCTTCATAGTACCATTGCTTCTGGATCTCATATGAGGCATATTACTTTGTCGGGAGAGTGTTGTAGTTGAAAAGGAAAGTATTTGTTTTGGAAAAACAAAAGCAAAAATATTTTAATTATTAGCCTGATAAATTTCGGGGTTTTTTTTTGTTTCCAGGCATTGCCCTAATGTTTCCTACGTACTTAGTTTACTAAATTTATTAAATTTATTAAATTGAAAAGGTAAATAAAATACAGAAAATCTGGTTTTTGTTTACACACAGATTTACTTTCACTAGACTACAGTAAATTTCAAGAATTACTTTTAGAAGTGGCTAATCATGTCATGTATGTCTGTATTTCTTTATTGTTTTTACAGGATATTGGGGGTTTGTGGCTGCTCTTTCTTTTTCTAACCTTAAAATATGAGCATTTATATTTAATTTTCTGAGTGCAATATATGCTTTTCAGTATATGTCTCCTGTATATTAGCATCCAGACCTAAGCAGCAAGATACATCTGAGTGCCCAGTACTTGTCAAATGATGCTATAGATTTTCACTGCTCTGGACCATGGGTTCATCATAATTTTCTTTTTATAATTACTGGATTTTGTGGCATTTTGTTATATACTTGCTTTATGTAAAGCAGTGGGAGAATTTTTTTTTCATACTCAAGAGGTTTTGTGTTTATCCAGATTTTGTGTTTATTCCAGAAGGGAATTTAAATGCTTCTGTTGCTCCATAGTTTAAGAGGCTCAAAGCTGGCATTTGTTTTTAACTTTAACCTGCGCTTGTCAAACATTGTAACTTCTTCCAGTTTCTTTTGTGCATCCATATAACTCTGGTGGCCAAGCCAAGGTAACCTAGTTGAAATAGGTAACTCTATGCAGGGCCATCCTTATCTCACACTGAAGGCCCTTTAGGAGAAAACACTGTAGGGGCTGAAGCAGTTGGTGATGCTGGCACACCTAATGTGCACTGACTGGAATTCTTTCAAGCTGCTTTTGCTACTGGGTGTGATTATTAAACTTGTAAAATGCTTGTCCAGTTACTATTGGTTTAGTGTTCTGTGGAATTTAAAATCTGCATACCCTATTGCACATAGACAGCATTTCATTCCTGGGTGGGAAAGGAGATTTCAGATTCAACTTTTTTCAATATCTTGAATGTTTGCATTGTATTTCTATATTTTCTTTCTTACATTTCCTGCTTTCTTTCATTTTCTGTTTCACTGCTTTATTTTCAGCCACTGTAAATAAAGTGGAAATATCTAGGCAGGGCTATGGCTTCCACTTGAACACTGGGTTCTAAAGTTAGATACAGGAATCTGCAGGCTTCTATCTTGAACATTGTTGTTAGTAGTAAATGGGTCCTTTTGTTTCAATGCAAGCAGTTGCTCAGGGTGGTACTCTGCAGATGAAACCATGAATGATGCTTCAGACTGAACTGAGGCATCAGGAGGCATTTCCAAAAGCTCTTAAGAGATGACACTGAACAAGTTAGAATGATAACTATAAAAGTATTTTATCTATACATTTGTTTGAAATGAAATATTGAACAAAGTGGTTACCAAAGCTATAGCCCAGTGCAATGTTTTTATTTCAAACCATGTAGATTAAGCATGGATGTTTCAGAGAGCAGTGCTGTGAATCTGTACCCCACAGAACCAGCAACAGTTTTAGAATTTCAGGAGTCTACAGCAAAGTGTGTTTATGTACCTTCTTTAGAAAAAAATAATTTGTTAGATGCATCATGTTCAAGTTGCTACACAATGAATTACGTATTTGCCTTTGTCTTTATATATAGTGGTCAAATGCAGATGGACATGGCTTCTTTTGGTCAGGTACGTTAATGTGTGTATAATTACAAAATGTTCTCGGGGACAAAGACAGAAAAAGAGCTCACAATTTCATCAAGTAGTAATCCGCCAAGTAGGGCAGGTAAAAAGTAAGTAGGTTGAAGGGCAAAACTAATTCTTCTTATATTTATGGAATTGTTGTTTGTTTGTTTTTGTCTGTGTTTATCTGAACATGTAAATTTTTCCTGTGTTTCTGTTACTTTTTCATTTTAGTTTCCACACCCTGTCTCCCTGTATGCCAGTTCAGCTATGCATCATCTACCATTTGACCCACCTATCTCCACCTTATGGTGTAGGAAACAGTATATTCATTAAGGATAATCCAAAATACTTGGCAAAATAAAAGTTAGTGTTTTCCCACAGTAGTGTCACTATTGTTACAGAGAGTATAGTTAAAGCATGGGTTTTGAGTTTTACAGTGTGTTGAATGTTGCTTATTTGTTCCGTATCCCATCTGGTAAATTGGTGTTTTTTTATGAAGTAGTTGGTTCAGATTTACACTATTCATCTCTTAGTCTGGAACTGCATTTATGTAGTATCTACTTACTTCTCTGTCTGCTCTTTTCATTGCACTATTTGTAAGAAATAGGTAATTCAAGGTAATATTATGCAAAAAAAAAAAAAAAATTAAAAAATTCTATTTGCATTTGTACAGACAGAAGAGTTATTTACCTTACAGAGAGAAAATGCTGAAGAGGAACTGGAATTCCAGAGGAGGAGGGAGTTGATTATGGAGAAAGCAAAGCCTGAAGCGAGAACATGTGAACAGGGTGAAAAATGGTCACTGAGCCAGGTACAGAGGTGTCCAGATGCAATAAATGTGGAGACATTTGGAATGGATCATTGCATTCTGTCAATTTCTGTGTGGGGATAATGGGTTTAGGCCCAGTGTGGAGATGGGGCTTTTTGCCTTAGCATGAATCTCAAGGTTTGACTGTAAATGGACAGTTAAGATTAAGACCTATCCCTTCAGAAAGAACTTATATAATAAATATATTCTACAAAAGTATAGTAGTTGCAGAGGTTGTATTCCCCTGGAAAAAATATCCTCTCAAAGTTAGATCTTCAAGAGAATGAAGTATCTGACTCCTTTTCTCCCCTTACCCCAAATCTAAGTTTCTAAGTTTATGTTAACAGCAGTTTTTTATTGTATTTAATATTACAAGCAGACTGTATATATAGGTCAAGATAATAGTTTTTAAAGTTTCAAAAATATTTTAAGGTTTGTACACTGTAATACTTCAGAAATGTAGAACTACAAAAAAAAATTAAATGTTTGGGCCATATGTTACTACTTCAGAACTTGCTGTATAAGGATTTTGTGGCTGCACTTCGCAAGCAGATTGTGAGAACAAAATTACAGAAGATGCTGTCTATAATGGCAGTACCTTAATATTATTTTCTGTTCTATCAAGAAATAGGTTTTTTTGTTTATCTTGATGCTTTTCAAATATTCTTATGTATAATCATCATCAAAATATCAAATACTCTTGTGATAAATTTGTGACTTTGTTAATCCTAATTTTGTCTTTCCTTTTTCTCTAAAACATCAAAAAAAAGGAGTTGGTCAACTTCCTTTGTTATATTATTGTAGATTGGATTTACCACACTTTATTTGGAGCAACTCTTACTTCATGGTTGAGATTAACAGATAAGGCTAATTCAGTTTCAAACTGGTCTCTGTATTTTTACAAAATCTTTATCTTTACCAAAGACACACCACTAATTCACCTCTCCAAAAGAAGCAAAATCTTCCTGAACACTTGTGGTGGTCCGATCTGGACTGTCTTATGTGGGTGAAAATACTAGGCACAGTGTAAAATGGAAACACATCCTGCAAGAGAAAGCTGTTCATCATGCTATGTTCTATGTAGTACAGTAAGCGCTTGTGTTGCTAAATGAATTCAATTCAGCATAAACTGAAAATTCTGACTAGAATAAAATACAAGTGCTCAAGCAGGCAAGTCCCCAGATAGAACTGGCTGGAATCAGATGAGTAAGATTTCTCTCTGTTTATACTAGGTAATACAGTGGTTGAGCTAATATTATGAAAGATGTCTAAGGCTCAAGAATTTTTTTCGTCTTGGAAAGTGGCTAAGAAAGGTCATGGAGCAAAATGGGTGTGTAATCTTCCTTCCCATGTTGCTCACTTTTGGAAGGCTCTGTGACTGTTGGGACCTAGTGTTCCAAGTGCTCTCCTTTGTTTCCATTTTTTGTCAATTAAAAAATAAAATTGTCCCAGGGAAATTGCTTTGGATTGAATTATAATTTAGTTTTACTTCTGCCAGTTGTCTTTGTGCTGAGCTATGATTGCTGCTGAATTTATGATTTTATTTCATATTTATCAATGTGGTGTACATGTTTCCAATGGAACTAACAGAAGTGGTTACAAAAAGTATGTTACATTGCAATTATAAATTTACTTGTTTACAAAATACAATACTTCTCTCTTCAAATCTGTATTTGCAAATGAAACCTGTGATAGTTAAATTAAAAAAAATATGCTGCATTTTTGACGAACAAACATTAAAATATAAATGCAGTTATAATCCCTTCGTACTGAAGCAAAAACATCAATGACAAATCTGTGTGAATAGCTTCCACATGCTTTTTAAGAAGAGTTCTTCAGCTAGCAATAGAAGTATTTATGATTCATGCAAATCAATTGTTTCAGTGAAAAAGAGTTAACTATTAATGTGTATCTGACTATAATAAGTAAAATGTCCCACTGTGTGTATCACTAATATAGGTTCTGAAATGTTTTATTTGGTTTTTTTGTTTGTTTTTTTTTTGCAAACATACAGAATGATCTAATTGTTTGGAACTCAAGTGGGCAAACCTCTCACAATGAGGTAAGATGTCATTTGTTTGTCTTTTATATATTTTATATTAATCTTTCATAGACTAAATGAAATATAACTGAATTCCACAGAACATATGACTGAGATTTTCATCAGAAATGAATATGTGGTTTGCTTGGTGTGTGGTTTAATCTTGTCATCTCAGACATTTACTAGGGTATAAAAATATGTTTTCTGATCAGCTTGTTTCAAAGTTATGCAGTTTAGTATAAATCATTTAATTTTTTTACATTTCCTCCATTCAGACACATTTTTTAAATTCTTCCTTGTTCAACAAGATTTTCTGTTGATTTCAGTGCAATTTATTTTTGCACAGTTGTGTCATAGAGGAATCTGATTTTATTGATCCTGTAGCTTTCTAGTGCAAATCTCATTGGAAGATCAAAAAGGTAAAATCAGTATGGAGCTCCTTGTGGAGATGATTTACCTTCATATTTTTTTTTTTTTGTGTGTGTGGAAATAGGGTTTCTCTCTCTGTATTGCATTGGGCATAAGCATCTTGCAAATTCGTGAGCACTTGGCCACCGTCCACCAGTCTTGGTGGTGGGACTCCTGTAGCTCCCAGCTCCCAGTGGAATCACTTTTTAAATGGGATTCGCGTTATGGAGTTTGGTCATAGGACTATTTCTGTTTTGCCATTGGTGGAATGATGATTATACCTCCCCCTCTCCTGTATGTTGCTGCTCCATCCTTCCTGCTGCAGCTCTTAGCCTATTTTAGGGTCAGGGGAGATCTTGCTCTGAGGCATAAGCTTAATTTCCTCTTTTCTGTTTTTAATGCAGAAATTCAGTGTAGCATGGAAAATACCATGCAGAATCGTAGTAAGTTCTGTGAAAGAAACAAATGTGTCTAAAGGAAGAAACATACCTTTGCTTTGTTGTTTTAAGTGTATTCTGCCACAAAATGTATGTTTGATGGAACCAAGTGATGGCAAGGTAGAAAACTGAGAAGTAATTGAGCTTATTTATAACTAGGGGGAATATCTTGCTGTCTTTTGTCAGGACTCATCTTTTCTAGCAGAAAAATAGGGTGCAACAAAAAAGGGAGATTATCATAGGTTTGGGACTATATTGTGATCAGATTATGGTGGAATAGTTATAGCATGCAGTATTGCTCAACTTTTGTATTTTGCATGGTCAAATATGCTGAGATACATTCTGGGTGTTATTCTAACTGATTTATGTTCTTGAATTACACAGAATAAGGATAAAAGCCCGACAATGTCTCCTACTACGAACACCACAATCCCTTTTGGGCTGAAGCCACGATCAGGTAAAGTGGGAAATCAGCTTGTGTGTATTGGTTTGGGGTTTTTTACATCTCTGTTATTATTAGATACCTCTATTTTTTCCCCTTAAGAAGTAAGCAATGTAACATTTTCTGTGCAACAGTTAGAAGAAGCTTAGAACATTTTAAGGTTCTCTAGTTTTGAATCAAGGTTGAATTTGTAAGAAGTATTTATTTGGCACATTATATATGGATCAATTTTCATCCATTGCTAATAAATTGGGTGTTTCATAAAGTTATATGTATATTAAAAAATGTGTCTGGATATTAATACAGATATTTTTATATGCATATACATATTTATCATCTGTGCTGACAATCATACTAATAGAAATGAGATTATTTGCTTGATCGGTATGTTGTGATATAGTTTAGATTTTGTTAAATAATATATGTGAATAATTAGGCTATTTTGGAAAATACTTGTGTTGCTCTGAAAACTTTTCACTTCATTGAGTCTGTCAGTAGTTACGCTTGAGTAAAGGTCAAACATTATGGAGATATTACGTCTTTACTTTAGCCGGCAACTGAGTTCAATGAATTTGCAGTGTGCTGTATCTGCATAACAACCAGTCTTTTAACAAGCAGCAGTTTATTCGAAAACAAACAAACAAAACCTAAAAGCAAGCAACAATAAAAAAACTCCCAAACTTAGAGATAGATTTGAGGACTTGGATAACAGCTTCCTTTAAAAACTGGATTAGCTACACAATTTAATTCAGTTTTTGTCTTCTCTGTGCTGAGGTAGTCAATATTAAGTCATGGGATGTCACCTATAATGAGTAGCTGCAGGTTTTCAGTATGTTTCAGCATACTAAAACCATAGTTCTGGTTTCTCATTCACTACAAAGGCTTTTAATCAAGTGATGGTAAACCCCTACCCAAGCTTGTAGTTTCCATAACAAATACTTGGTAACAATGGCAGCAGTTTATGAAACTGCTGGTGAAACATTGTGAAAATGTTTATGAAATTGTACCCATAGATTTAGTTGGTTTTTGTTGTTTTTTTTTAAAGTGTTAAAAAAGCTGTTTTTATGAAGGAAGATACTTTAAGTTTCTCATGAGGTTGTGATATACAGTTAGATGGATCTGTTTAGCTGCATTTCTTTGGTTGTTGGCATGTTAAATGCTGGTGCTGTCTTGTTCTTGATGGTTTAGAAATGTTGATATTTCTACATAAATTTAAAATACAGATTAAATGATGAGCACATGGGTCCTTTCAGGATTTGTTGAAAGTAAAACATTGAATAATATTGCATAGTCCAGTGGCAATATTTCAGTATCACTGTCAGGAGAAAGATGTGTGAAAGCAAAGGGGCCCAGGACATGTTGCTGCTTTCACAGGAGGTGGGCTGTGTTCTGAGCCCAGCTGGCAACTGGAAGCTGCTTTGTGAAAGAATATGCAAGACTGTGATTTCTTGTTCAAGTGTTAGTTAAACATCCACTTCTGAATCTTTGCATACTGGACCTGAGTTTCTTACTCTTACTGACTAGAGGAGGTCCAGGCAAAATAACCTCTTTTTTTGGGAGAATTTCTAGAAAGACTAGATTGCAATGTTTGCAGTCCTTTGTAACAAAACCTCCAAGTCACATGATTCAGGACCAGATGTCAATAAGTCATGCAGCTCATCCCCTGATTATATTGCAGCTGTGCATAGCCTCATTGAATACCAAAGTCAGTTGGTTAGAACTTGCTGATTTTCTGCACTGTACTAATTGAAGTTCATATATTCTAAAAGCTTTGAGCAAGGCAATACTATAGTGTCTTTTGGTCACATTATGGTTGCATTAAACTTGATAATGTGAATTTATTTTCTTTTCTTTATGAAACACTACAGGCACTAAGACCCATTACTGCACAGATCTCACCTGATCATGTCTAGTTTCAGTCATCTTACCTTAAATTTATACCATGGTAAGATAGGGGAACTTGGCAATAGTGAAACTTCTTGTCCAGTTTCAGATAAAAATACAGTATAGTCGCTATGTAGCACCATGTAGCAAAATGAAACCTTGCAAAGGCATAGTAAAGCTGCATATTGTTTCATCTTCTGCTGTTTTGCTAACACATAAGAAATATTTACAGCTAGGAGTAGTACATGACTGAAAATACTGGCATGTTTGTGCAGCCTGTATGTTTTTCCTTTTAAAGCTGGTTTTCTTGGCAAGTTTGTAGTATCTTCATTGTATTTCCTTTAAAACTTTGTACAAGTTTTGTGCATTTGAACCATTCTATCACTGGTTGGAATTTGTACTTGTTAATTATATACTGCTTTATTGTCATAGACCTGAGCTAGTGTAGTGATCCAGTATTTCTGTGACCCAGGAAAGATTTTCAGCTTAGTTTGTAGTGTATTTTAATAGCTTTTTTCATTTCAGTTCTTAATGGCCTTAGGGGAAATGTTACAACTTACTGGAAATGTAAGCTCTAATGAAGTTAAATAGTCTTAATAACTTTTAACTATTTAACTTTGTTAGAGCTTACATTTGAATTAGTTGCTTCTATTAATCCCTTAAATCCAAGTGCAACATTAACAGAACATTGAAGTGTTCTAACTAAAATGTGCCCATCATGCTCTGTGGAAAAAATAGTGGCAAATTTTCAATGAAAATATATGCAACCATATTTCTTCTGAAATTTGAGAGTTTATTTTCATCTATTTAAAATGAATGTTGCTTTTTATTTGACTTTCCATCCTCCTCATCATTGCATAATAGTTTATGTCTCTTGGAAAGGTAAAAGTAAACTGTTCTAGAATTCTGGTAAAAATTCCAGTTTTTGAAGTACACACACAAATGTAAGTGCTTCCAGAGGATAAACCACAGTGTCTTAAACTGTGTTAGTGTGCATACTGATATGTGTTCAGGACTGAAGGTCCTTTTATACTTTCATTTTTAAGCTAGGCAAAACATTGGGAAAATTCATATCGGATGGCTGACAGAAAGAACCCAAAGTACCCAAAGAAAATGTTTACATTTCTTGAAAGATTTTTGCCAAGATTTTTTCCAGACGTTTACCTTGAATGTAAAAAGATGGTTTTTTTTTTTTAATTTTTGAGATTATTTCCTTCTGTATTTTAAATATTTTCAGAGAGTATGGACTTTTCAAATTCACATTCATTTTGAAAACCTTAAAAAAATACCATTGAACAGAAACTATTTTCTTAGAACTGTAGTTTTCCTCTTGGGAAGTGCATTAGCTCTCTGAAAAGGAATTACTCAAAATAACAAATTTAAATTCTCCTTCATTCATCCATGAATTGATTAAAATGTTTGAAGTGGTGCTAATTGTTGAAATTGAGAGTTGCCAAGATCTTGTGGTATCTTTAATATGCCAGACCTTCAAGCCTGAACAGCTTCTAAAACATCTTGCAGTCAAGAGTTGTTTTTCCTTTTGTGTTGTGCCAGTTCTAGGTCACTGTTTTTCTTAGTTTCTGATGAACAAAGGGACAGCAACAAGACAAAAAATTTCTACTGTCAGGGGTTGAAGCAAGCACTGACAAATTCAAAGTTACAAAGCACTTAGTATTCTGAAGTAAGTTGTTCCCTTGCAACTGTTCACGTAGCATAACATTAGTTGTGAATCTAGTGCCCTCAGTTTGGGTGACTTGTAGAGAACTGGGAGCACAATGTTAGTATCTATGGTAGACATGCTTGTATTTCAAGTTAGTTGACCATATAATGATAATTGAAACTTGACAGTATTTTTCTCTCATTTGAGAGCTTGTTACTGTTTTTCTATCTCTGGATATATTCCTTCTGTTTGTTTTCTTCCCTAACTGGGAAATATTTGGAAAATAGTTGGGAATCCCAATTGCTACCAGAGTCTGACTCTTTATCTTTTCCCGTAAATCTGTGTTCTGTAAGTGTTGACTCAGAGTTTAAATTGTGCTGACTCTGAAGTTCAGCTGATCTGGCATCCCAATAGCCAGAAACAGTGACCCAGCCTTGGGAAAAGTCTAAAGAGAGAGAGCTGTGAAATTCTGAAAATAAGTTTAAGGTGAAGTTTTATGTGGCTTTCTCTGAATTATCATGTTAATGCAGATTCCAAAATTGCGGGAAGGAGAAATCCTACATGATTAAGTTCCTTCTGAATATTAGTTTGCAATGGTAGAAAAGAGAGACTTTCTGTGCTTACTGAAACTTTGCTTTGGACTTTCTTCTAATACTTAAGTGGCTTCATTTGCTTTCAGATCTACACAGCAATCTTAAATTGATTTGTTTTTATGGTTTAGCATTTCGAGGAGAGGTAGTTTATAATCTGTTTTGGTCTGGGGAACATGAATGTCACTTTGTATGTAGGATTCAGTAGATAAATGTGGTGATATGTGTAGAAAAACAAGAAATGGGTGAATTAATAATTTTTTTTTGCAGAAGTGGTAAGGAACATTTTGATTTTGGTAAGGAAGGGTTCATTAAGGAGCAACATCACTGTGAAAGGCAGAAAGATATAAATCTTTGTCAGAAAATAGGAAACCAGTGTGGAACTTTCAAAGGATGGATGATATGCTGAAGAGATTCAGGAAGGAGATATTTTGAGGGTGTCAGTATCCAGTTCTCAATCACTGCAGAATGGAGGTTTGAGGAAAGCTTGGGCAGAAATCCTCACTACAGTCAAGACAAGAGACAGAAGCTCAGAGTAAGTGTGGTGGGGAAGGAATAAAAATTTCTGCAGAAGGATCTGAGGGTCAGTAAGAGGTGGTGTTGTGACTAGTTAAAGGAGAGAAGGCAGAATGGATAGGGAGAACAAGGGCTGTATTGCTGCCCCAATTTAGCTCCATAATGAATTCATGGGTGGTCATGAACTGTAGGCATGACACATTTTTACAGTCATCTGATGAATAGTCTGTGGACTGTTGCAGCTTCTGTGGAAATGTACAGTTTTGTGTACTTCAGGGACCTCAGCTGAATAATTAATGAAGTTGTTTTTGTTAGAAGACTGTCTATGGTGCAAGTTTGCCTAAGCCTGCTGCACAAACTCAGGATGAGCCTTTTTGGGTATTCTATGCCTGTTCTTGTCCTTGGGAAGCCTATAAAAGTGGAGGACCAGTACTTACATAGCATGGTGGACCCATGGTAGATTTTAATTTATTGCTGGGGGAGTTAGTAAGAAAAAAAAGTAACGCTTCATTTATCATTAAGTGAATTAAAATGAAAGGAAAACATCTATGGTACATGTACTTACTGAACATCCTTCAACAAAATGAGAATCCAAGTGACAGTGTAGTTGCTACTTCCAAAATCAGTGGGAAATTGTAATGTAGTATTTTCATATGGATGTGTAAATTTTCTTTGTGAGAGCTGTTCTTATGATGTAGTTGCACAAGTATATGAAAATGCTTATTCTGTGAAAGTTTCCTTCTTGGAACTTCATAGCTGGTATATTTACCTTCTGATTCAGAGTCAAGGTTTTTATCAGGCTATAACGTAAAATCTATGGGTACTTTTTCTTAAAACTTGGTTGTAACAAGTTGTGTGAAGTGCTATGGTTACAATGATCCTGCTAAGCTTAACAGCTTTAACTGCGCATATAATGTATGATTTGCCAAGTACTAACATTTAACTTTTCATTCTTTTTATTCTGCACCATCTTTCATTCTTTTCTCAAAATTTATGCATTTTATATTAATCACCTTTGAATTACATCTTTGCCATTACCATACAATCCTAATGCCATATATGAAATGCTGCTGCCCACTTTTATCCCCGCTCTGGTCCTTACTACCACTGTGGTGGGACTGGTTATCACTCCCTTCCAGCAGATCCATCCCTCAGTTTTCCTCCTATCTCCTTCAACACACTTACACAGGCACAAACATGGGACAACTTTAGCTACAGTATCCCATCTGAAGGAGACAGTGACAATGGTAGGTGTTCCATATATAATTTACTTAATTTTGTATTTTCAGAAACATGAGTATGTGGTGAATGCCCCACATGGCTAAGGACAAAAGACAGTACTCGCCAGGGGATGTTTGTAATTCCTCAGAGGATGCACTTTAATTTGCTCTGGAATATGTAGTGTCAAAAGTCAATGAGTACAGTTTCACTCTTTTCCACTCTGGCAAAACAACTTTTCCCATTATATTAATTCCAAGAACTATCTTCAGTGTAGATTTATTTACTTGTTTTATTTTCAAGAGTTGTAAAAGTTGTACTCAACAGTACAACTGTTAAAATTAACAGCAGTTAATTTTGCTGCTCTCTTTTGCATTTTTTTATTTATTATCTTTTAAAAGTTACTAATATTAAAATATCCTGCTTCTGTCTGCATTTATTGGTGCAGGTGCATAACTAGCATAGTAGAAAAATCCATAAAGAGACAAAGCTGAAATAATCAGCTAAGCAAAAATAGTAATTTCTGTCCAATAGAAACTGTTAATAAGTTGTTCACAGTGAAGGTCAGGTACATTAGTGGGGTTTTGTTCTGTTTTTCTCCAGGGTTTTATTGTCATAATACACAGAGACACAGCAATATTATAATATAATAATATGCAAAGTGGGCCATGTTTTGCCAGTTGCCCTAAAGTTGAAAGGTGTTTAGGTATTAAAAGGTAGTGAAACTGTCAAAAGCATCAGATTGAAACCAAGACCACAAATATTGAATGATAAATGCAAACATTTAGCTTACTGTTAAGGAAACTTTGCTATGGGAGTATTCACATGCCACTCTGGAAGTCACACTTGTACCACCCAAGACTTCAGGACTGAAGCCCCTGCATGGGAGGTGTTTTGTTCTTAGTTCAGTTCTTTAGTTGAGAGTATTTCCTATTTGCCTCAGTGTTCTTGATTATAAAACCATGAAAGATAGCATACCTAAGGAATCAGCTCCATAAGGGAAATGAGTGTGAAATATAAGAATTCTGATACTGGTAAGTTGAAAAAACCAAATTTAGTTCATGGTGGTGTAAAGCTAAGCTAACATTTCACTGATAAATATTGTAACAGAGAGACACAGAGGTGCTTCTTCTATCAGTACAGAATTTCATCTGTGTTAACCCATATTTGTTAGTGTTTTAATCTTCTAAATGAAAAGAGTGCCACAGACTGGCTTGTGCATTTGGAAAATATAGAAGCCTTCTGTCACTCAAATCTTAAGCCAAATGCAAATGTTAGCATTTATTATCTTGGAGTGTTACAGCAGAAACTGCTTTTACAACTGCATATATTTTAAATTTGGGCTATTGCATTTCTGTTACTTAAATTTAGACTGAAAAAGTCAGTCAAAGAGAAATTAACTATAAACTTTCAGCCTGGCTTCATCTCTGCCTGTCATAGTCCAGCCTTCTTTTTGACTGTTGTTTTGAGTCAGGTGAAATAATTTTGTGGTTTGCCTGAAGGATGATGTTGTCACACTAAGTACTCAGTACACTGAATTCCTGGATGTACAATTAATAATGCAGAAATTCACATTGAAATTCAGGGCAGAAATTAAAATTTTCACCAGGAAGTTTATCCTTGACAGTGGTATGTTGAGTGCATACTATGTTATTAACTATTACTCATCTAACTTGTTGACACTTGTGCAAAATACTTTTAAAAAAATTTATTGGAACAAGTACTACTTAATAACCTGGCTTGAGCATGGATTCAAAAAGCAGAAACTGATACTTCGAAAGAGTGAAAAATAGACATTCAGGTGTGTGTGAGGTATGGGCTCCTCTTGCTGGAGATTGTGTAATGCTGAGAAGCAAGCAACACTTTGGAGTGCCAAAAACTTCCTCTGTGGAAGCACTTTTTTAAAAAATTCAATACATAACTGAAACTTTTATAGTTAATTCTTTAGAGTGTAGAAATTTTTTAATTCTGTTTTTTAATCAATTAAACTTATTTTATTGAAAAACTTCTAATTGTACATTCTCACTGCCTAAGATTAACCTGCCTTTTTCTTGTGGTGAAATTGACAAAGTAATGCTGATACCTTTCAGTAAGGGACATTTGTAATCTGAAGTTGGAAGGAAGTAAATCTTGGAACTTTGACTTTACAAAGGCCTAGAAAAGGATAGCTGTGGCCAGACTGAATGAAGACCATAATAATACTCTAATTCTGTGAAAATTGTACATAATTCTGTACTACTGTTTTTGAAGATAATTATTTGAAATGTTGCTACTGCTAATGAAGCTGCAGTGGCTTTTAAGTATCATTTAAACCGTGGTTTTACTCTTCAAGAAGGACTTTTATCTAGGTATTTCATCTATAAGAGGCAACAAAGCTCAATTATAAGACTTGTACAATGAACTAGAAAATCTTAGTAGCAGTCTAGTAGCAATTGCAGCTACTGTTTTTAATTAATGTGACAGGAGATTTTTATTTCACCTCTTAAAAATTTAGAAAGTCTCCAGTAAATTATTACAGAGTTGCTAATGCAGAAATTTTAATACAGTACAGTTCTGGAGTTAATAAAAGTCCTTTGTTTCTGTTCTTGAGAAACATGGGATTTGATTTTTTTTTGTTGTTTTGTTGTTGTTGTAGCCATTTTTAATGATACAATTTATAAATAACATTTTAGGTATTTTTCACCATATATCAGTGTTCTAACAGTCTCAGTATTTTTGGGCATATACAGTCATAGTCATGTGTCACCTTTCTACAAAAAGTTAGGAAGCTTGTATCTATTAATACACTCTACTTTGGATGTAGAATTCAATTCCAAATGTCCAGTTTGCCTTCTACAAAGTGAAGGATTAAATATCAGTAAAACTGTGGGCCTTTTGCCTCTGAAAGCATGGGTCTGCTACTCTTATGCATTGTGTGGCAGGTCAACATGAAAAAGGTTTTTATTTTTGATGTGTGCACCTCTGTGTAGATCCTTCTGAATGGTGACACTGATGAAGATGTGTTGTTCACCTGGAGAAGGGAACTGAGCTGCAGTCACTCTCTATAGTTCTCAGTCCTGCACGTTCTCTACAGGATGCTCTCCCACTCTGCCCCTGGGATTTCTGATGATATTACAAAGAATAGAGTTTACTAATATAGAACTGTAATATTAGGTGTTCTGTTTAAAGACAGTTCTGTTTAACAAATAGCATTAATAGGGCATTCCAGAAACTACTTTTAACAGCAATGTAGCAAATTTCAGTTCCCTGAGAAAAGTTAAATTAGGACTGTATGAGTCAAGTAGTGGAAGGAAACAAGTTTGGTAACTGGCCATGGTTTATTCTGTCTTGATGCCTCAGATGAAGAGCCTAAAGATATGCAAGGCATTTGTTGCCTTGAGCTTTTTATAGTAACTAAGGGAAAGAGCTCTGCCTTTTGGCTGAAGTGCCATAGGTGCTGTCTGTCGCTGTGGCCAGAGAAGTAACTTGGATCAATCATCTCATTACTTAAACAGCCTGTGTACAGGTGATCCTGCACAGAGTTGGGTGAGATTCTTCATGCCTACGCCTGTGTGAGATGGCAAACAAAGTCACAAACAGGAATAGTTGCATTTTGGCTGTACATATTTTTTTTTTCTTAACCATTCAAATGGCTAGAAATGGAAGGGTAGAGGTGCATATTTGCAGAAATGTCTTGTAATGATTTCAAGGAACCGTATTGTGGGAAAAGCAATAGAATTGACATGACTGGTGGGAAGGAGAACTGCCAAGAGTTTGTGCAATGCTACGTTTGCAATATGACTTTTTAGTGTAGGCACTTGCTGATGGCTGAGTCTTCCTACATTCATCTTTGGTGGTTTTTTTTTGGTTTTTTTAGCATAACCTTATCTAGTAAGCATTTTGTTCTGTGTAGGAGGCTTGTCACAGCTTTTTACGCAATTCAGTATCTTGTTAGGAGAGAGTTCTACTTAAGAGTAAGAGGTGTTTCCTGCCATGTTAAATACAAAGTGTTGTACAGATCAGACTCTCTAAGGGACACTGCTGTTCCTTAATCATTTAATCATCTTAAATCATCTGACAAAATTTGCCTGTTGAGATTAGGATTTGGATGACAAATTATCTGCGCCATTGATGCCTCAGGACACTGTCCAGAGCAATATCCAAAAAGCAGCCATTCATAATTGTAATCCAAGGTGAGATTTTTCTGTCCTCCTGAGGACAAAATAATTTTCTAACTGCTTTTGCTGGAGGCAGTGCCGGAAGATTTTGCTTAATTTAGAAATAAATAAATCAAACTGTTTGTTCTTAAACTAAAATCTCTCTTTTTAAAAATGGCAGTGTTCTTAAGACCACAAAGAAATTTGGAATCAATAGATCCACAGTTCACAATTCGAAGGAAAATGGAGCAGATGAGAGAAGAGAGAGAGCTTGTGGAGCAGCTACGTGAGGTATGTGAGTGTTGGTAGAATTAATTCATGCTGATGGAATGTCTTTTATAGATTTTCTTCAGGAAAGTTGCCTAAGGAGGAGAATATAAGAAAGGTTAAATGAGGCAATATTACTTCTGCAAATCACATTGATGAGACTATTGCTGAAGTTCTTTATCACAATCAGTTGTCTGTACTTCAGGAAAGATTTTGTAAAAATGAGAAATAATAGCGGGAGTTAACTGAATGACATCCAGTTAATCAGCATGCCTTGCACCGGTGGAATTAATGATTTATTTAATCTAATCAGAAAGGATGAAGTGAGCACTTGAGAGAGAGAGTTCTAGGAACTATTTCCAAACAGCTGGAGAAATCTTCAGTTTTGCATGCAATTCAGCTGAATTACAAGACTATTTGTTCTTACTTCACTAGTTTCATGGAATGGCTAATTGAAAAATTATCAGTTTGTTTTAAATAACTTATCTTCTATTATTCGATTTTAAAGCAGCAGGGTTCACCTTTATCTCTTTACCAAAAAGTGTTTAAAAGGTGGGATTTTTAATGTAGAACTGTGCAGATTTCTAGATTTGCATTTTCTTACCTCTGGCCCTCACCTGTTCTAAGTATGAATTAACCTAACTTTGCCCTGCTGATTTTTTTTTTAACAGAACAGGTCTTGTTGAAGATGAAACATAGTTGATAGACTGTAGTATATTATCAATTCTAAACTTCAGTGATGCCAAAAGGACATGATGCAGGAATCAGATGAGACAGACTTATTGGTAATGGGGAAATAGCAGTAAAAACTGTAGTAGTTTGTAGTTATTCTGAGCCTAGTCTGTTCAGTAGCACCAATGCAACTTTTTAACATTTCTTTGAAGAGTTATCACATGTGTGTAACAAATCCCAAGTTCCTAAAAATAATCATAGATAATTTCCTCAAGATTCCTGCCTTGTGCATTAGTTCAGTTAATCCTCACAGTGAAAAGTAGAACAAGGTTATTCACCATGTCAGGTATGATTGTGGAGAAGTAATAAGGATGTCCCTGTGCAGTATCAGGTATTACCAGTAATGCTGGTTTAATGTGTTTAGTGGCCTTCAGCTCCACGCACTAGCCTTCTCTGCTCTCACTCTGAAATATCATGTCCTGCAATGAAAATTATTTCATTTCTTGTGAGAAATTTGATTACAGGTCAGTGAGCTAGAAGACTGACTGTGTTTGAAAACACAAAGTGAGATTTTCAGATTAATACAACTTAGATATACTGGGTCCTTTAGTGACAATAGTAACCACCAGAGCATTTGATTATGTACTGCACAAGAAAATAGTCCAGAACATATAACTGATTGAGTTTGTACTTTATTCAATATATTCAATATATTTATTGAATATATATGAGTAAATATATATATGAGTAAATTTTGCTTTTGATTTGTTTAATGATAAGTTAAGATTTAGTGAGTGAGATTCCACAGAGCCATGAACTCCATCATGAAATGGCATTGAGTTGATATTGTAGATGCATTGTGCTCCTATAAAAAGTGTACCGTGATCTGTGCTGATCTGTCTCCCAACAGACAAGTTAGTGTTCTAGCAAATATATTTTTCATTTATTAATTTATATAAATCTTTTTGTAACAGGCTTTGGAAAGACTCAAAGTCTCAAAGTGTATTATTTTATGTACTTACATACCAAAAATGTTTTCTGATTTGTGAATTAAACCAAGGTGAAAAAGAAACATTATATTAGTGAACATACACTCCCCTGTTTGTCACTTGTGAAACCTACATGCAAGTACTTGAGTATTGTGTCTAGTAAAAGAAAAAATGGGAAGACATAATGAAACCCCTGAGTGCTTCAATGGAGGCTATTTCATGGTGAGGCCACCCAAATAAAGGATGTATGAGGAAGAAGTGAAGAGCTGGATTTCTTTAGATTGGATTTCTTGCTTTAGAGTGCTGAGAATATCATATGACTGTCCTCAGCTGCCTGAAAGTTAGTAAAAGAGGTGTAAAGCCAGGCTTTTCAGAGATTAACAGTGAACCCATGAAAAACAGTGGCACAAATTACAGAGAAAGACATTGCAAGGAGTTATAAGAAGAAAATTCTTTGTCATAAGGGCAGTGAAACACAGAATAAAGTTGCTTGGAGGTTTTGTGGGCTCTCTGTCCTTGCAGATATTCAAAATTTAACTAACCTTAACTAACTAGGTCTCTGGTGTCACTGTGACCTCCAAAAATCCCTTCCAACCTACTTCTTTTATTCTAAAAAGAATTATCCATTCATAAATATTCATATTCAACCAGTATAGGTTGAGGTAACATATGAATAGAGTAATGACATTAAGTGGTTCAAGAAATACTTATTTAAAGATAATGGGAGTAATTATCTCCAAGTGTAGAGTTGGAATGTTTTCAAGACTGGAGCACAATTCAGGTGACTCATCATATATAACAATCTATTGGGTTTGAGTTTTTCTTAATTCTTAAATATTTTCAAAGGTATTTTGTTTTGCAATATCAAATTCTGTTCATTGGGACTTTGGTTTTTATTAACAGGTATCCAGCATTTCTCATTTACATCTGAATGTATTGCCTTCTCTTACCTATTTTTCTGATCATTCTCATGCTTCCTGAGTAATTTTTAGGCTAGTAGGGAAAGATTGCCTGTTATTCTCTGCTTGTACTGTCAGTGTAGTTCTGTTTCAATGTGCTGCTGATAATTTAAGATGGATGAGTAGAAGACTTGGGGAATGGTGAAAGGAAGGAGCCACATGCAGTTCAGTCACATGGCTGATTGCATACAAATGTATTTTTACACATCTCTATATAAAAATAGATGCATATTGTGGCAGCAACATTGTAGTGTTGAGTTCTTTTAAGGACATTTATGTAATTCAGTGACCAGCATAAAGGAGGTTGTGGTTTAGTTTCTAAAGAATTAGTTAGAAAAAGGAATTGTGTTTTTTTGTAATAAAAACTCCAGAGCTGGCTGTATGCCTACAGCCTAGGAGATGAGGGTATTTACTCCCTTTTTGTCCCATTCATGCATTCCTATATCAGTGTGCTTGCATTCTTCCTTTGCAGAACATAGAAACAAGACTAAAGATTTGTTTGCCAGAAGACCTGGGCTCAGCTCTGATGGATGGTGTCGTTCTGTGCCATTTAGTAAATCACGTTCGCCCTCGGTCTGTCGGGAGTATTCATGTACCCTCACCAGCAGTAGTAAGTTCCATGTGTCTTGCTGCACTCAAATGTTTTATTGATTACTATTTCATTCCCAAATGATATTTTGGTACATAAACCATGTTAATGTTCAATGAATGATCTTTGCTGTTAGGGGCAATGTTTATATGATTGCAAATCCAGGTGTTCATTAACTTTTGGATATGATACATTTATATATATCATCTAGGTATACGTGTATATATCTACAAGCACATCTATAAATGAACAAAATTATCCTGCCTTGTCCCTGAACTAGCAACATATCAGGTATTTTCATTATGGTATTTCTGTTCAGAACAGTGTGAGATACTTTGATTACAAGTTTTTATTCTAGTACACCTTTAAGAAAGAAAACTATCCCTTCCTTTGTTGATTGAAAAAATGCGTGGTTGGCTTCAGCAGTGTGTGGCTTAGCAGTTGTTGTGTTACTAAAGCATTTAAAATACTTATTAGCATATTTGTCCTGCTGAGTTAAACCTAGAGGTGATTCCTTTTACCTGCAGACAGAACAAAAACTTGCATAGAAGTGGTTTAATATTGATTTGCCTAAATCTAAGGACCTGAAAATTTCAGGACATAAACTCAGTGTGTACTTCTTGAAATTTAAGAAAACACTATTGTGTTTTCTCTGTTTATGTCCATTTCCTGCATAGATCATCGTTCCAGATTTCTGGTAACAGTCTGGTTCTAAAGAGATTTTGTGTATTTTCAGACTATTTGTCTTTTTTCTCTGTAATCTATATTTTGGTAAAAATTTGCCATATACACCCTGATACTCAATTTTGAGAATACCATGTGCATTTTGGAGGCAATCTGTAAGAACTTCCAAGAAGACAAATTTAAGAAAAAGATATTTTCTCAGATATTCTAGTGGAATTTCTTTTGCTGTTCCTTGACTTAAAATCATTTCTATCTTTGGTAAAAATATGACATTGCCAAAATATGCAAACTTGAATTTCTGGGGGTAAAAACTTCCCATGCTGATTTTTTAAAAATAAAAATCTTGTGGTATTTTTCTGTAAAAAAAAATGCACATATTTTATTTTTTTTTTCATTTTGTTCCAACTTCATATTGATGTTATCTTCCTTTAAACAGCCTTCAAATTACTTTAGCCTGGAAAATTAGTTCTTTGAATTCCTTGCTACTACGATGAATTCTTTGTTTAAGTGGATATTCAGGAATTACCATTGTTTCACAAATGATTTTGAAAAACTAAAACAGTGAGGAGTTTGGGTTTTGGTTTTTCTATTTGGTAACATGATACTTCTGTAAGTATTTGGTGAATAGTCTTGAGGGAGACAAATTATAGAAGTGTTTGAGATTCTAAAGTAATACGACATTGATTTTGTGAAGAGACATTAATTTTGTGTATAGCTACTATAAATTGTGAGTATATAAAAAATTTAAAAGGAGTGAGCCTGTTAATTACAGTTAAGTGTGTTCTTCATGACTTCTTTTGCCATAGATGGTTCTTTTTTTTCTGTTCTACAGCCTAAACTTAGCATGGCCAAATGCAGGAGAAACGTGGAAAACTTTTTGGATGCATGTAGAAAACTGGGGATACCAGAGGTAATTTAATTAAGTCTGTCATTACTAGATGTTCAAAAATGAAAACACATTAGTTCCATGAAAGGTGAAGGATAATGTAATGAACTACAGGTTTTTAGCAATAAAGGCACAGAATTTGAAAATTGAGCTAAATAATGTGGTGTAATACTACTTCAGTGCATTTAAGAGGCTTATTTCATAGCACTTAAAAATTGCAAGTGTTGTCTCAAAAGACTAATTCACTATTATCTCTAATACCTCTTTCTTTGCTGTGGAAAATAAATAAGGAATTATGAAAATATATTATGTAAGTAGCCAAAAGCTTGCTAGTTTTTTTCACTGCACAACATAACTGCATTTTTACCTCATGCTTTTAGAATATGAACTTCATTCTTTTTCGTTTTTTCACAGTATTTCCTTTTTTTGCAATGTTAAGTACTCTATGGCACTGGTGACTAATAACAGGCTCATCTCATGTATTGAAACATTTCTGCAGTGATTTTGAAGAAAAACATTGTCTGTTAAGTATGGAAAGCATGTATGTATGTGTAAGATCCTATAATGTAGTTATAAGTGCTTCAGTAGTTGGAAACAGTGAAATTGCAGTGCTGGGCGTTTTCTGATTTTCATTTAAGGATGGTATCACTCATCATGTAATTTATTATCTTCGTAACTAATGTAATGAATACTGGAGTTGCATTGGGGTTATTTCAAAGACTCCATTATGGTTTAGAGGAACCTATTAAGAAAAAGTTAAATTTCAAATACATGACTCTCAAAAGAAGGTTAAGTGTTATATAAGGTCATTTTAAACTGAACACAGGAAAATGGCATTATGTATTTTCACTGGTGCCTACATATGACAGTATAATGAAGGCTGAGTTCTTTTTAGTCTGTTTCAAAATGCTGAAATGAGAAGATATTTTGTGTGATTTCCACCACCATCCCCTTGGGGAGCAGATGGTAATGCAAGATTTCACATTGGGAAAGAATTCTAGTTTCAATTCTTTGTTTTATCTATATTTTAGCACTTGATTTGGAGGACAGCAAAAGTGACAGATCATTTTTGCTATTTGTAGGAATTTTGAGGGGGAGACTTTCTTACATTTCCAGTGAATGGCTCATCATAAATTTAACTTGACAATTCAGTGTAATGACTGGGTCTCTTAAGTTGTAATGCTTCATTTAGTTCTTGCAGTTATGTAATTTATTATATTAGAATGATTTCACATTAAAGGTAAAATTTCACTTCAGAGAAGGTGAAAATTTCATTGTGGACTTCTAGACACGGAGTATTTGTTAAGCTGCCCCAAAATTCTTCTGATGCATCATAAATTATCAGTGAATAGAATACAGATTTTACTGGCTGGAGCCTTTTGGGAAAGAAAAGGCTAAGATCTGTTTTCAGTGCTGGTATGAGATCTTTCAGAAACTTTTTTTTTTTTAATTTTTTTTTTATTTTGGATTTCTACAAGTAAGCTCTCTGGAGACATATCTTTTTGGTATTTTTTGAATAGGCATTTCCAGATATATATATTTATTACCCTTCCTTTTTAATCCTTCCATCAAAAATACTGTTGAATTCTTTAGGATTTTTAAAAATTTTATTAAAGTTTATTTGTTGAAGAGTTGCATGGTGGCTTGGGCACAAAGCTACATCTCACCAGTCTGATTTGTAAACTAACCATCTTTATGTATCTAAATAAGCATTAACTTCTCTTGAAGGGAAAAACTCCTTCACTTAATAAATTAATTGCTTGCAATTGTAAACTTACAAAAGGTTTTAAGTACTTTGAGGATATTCTATTTGATTAGCCATCAGTAATTTGAAAATGTATATTTGCTATATTTTGTGAAAACACATGTTTTGGAACTAGCTGGTAGATGCTAGAACTTTGCTGTGTGTTGCAGGGACATGGATTAGGAATTCAAAGTTGTGTAATAGTGAGTATGACAACTGCCAAAGTTTTTAAAGAACTACAGATGGCGTGCTCGTGGTGCTTCAGATTGATGAGTTGTGCAGTGCCTTACTATCTCTGCAGAAACCAGGAAAAGGACTGCAGTGAATGACTTCTTTTTTAAAATGAGCGCCTTATGTGGGAAAGTGATGGGTTCTACTTTTGGGTCCTGGTACCTCTAGGTATTGGGCTTTTCTGTGGTATGTATGCCCATGTCTTGTTCCTGAGAATTGACTTGAAATTCTGCTGCATGAGTTTGAAAAGGATTTAAAATGATCATAATTCATGTTGCATTGTTTTCATTTTTTAAGGAATAGAATACATGCTGTTTCTTGAACTTGACAGGTTTGGAGTAATTTCCTGTTTAGTCATGTAAAAAGAAAAATAAGAAAATATCTAAGTAATTGTTGTGTTGTGCTGATGCGCATGGTCTCTTACTTCTGTGGTTTTCAGCATTCAGTTCTTGGATCTAAATTACTTTCCCAGAATGATCCTGGGAAATTTCTTACAGATGTAGAACAATGCAGCTGCTATATAAATGTGTCATGCTGAGTATCAGGAGTTGGCATCTTGACCAAAGAACTGCAGATATGTAATTCAGGAGCATCAGTGTCTCTTTGTAATAAGTGGTATGTAGATGACTCTGAAAGCCATTACCTGCCAGGTGAGAATTCCAATACAGTGGGGGACATGTTGAAATCGATTTCTGTTAACCGGCACAGGATGCTCCTGATTGCATGCAGAAGGAACGCTGAATCCCATGCAAAAGGGAGGTTTGAAGTCTGATCCTTAATAAGAAACTAAATAGCAATGCTCTGGCTGCACTAGGAGACTGTCAAAACTGAGAATTGTAGGACAATCAAGTTGTGTCCAGTTTTGCCACTAGGTTTTGCTGTAGCACCTCATCAGCAAACCTCTTAGATCACATTTTGAGACAAAGCAACATTTTTTTTGATGTGAGAGAGGAATGTTGTCAGGTAAGTATCTGAAAGCATGAAGATTCAGAAAACGTCTGCTGTGACCCTCAGGAGTTGTATGACAAAAAGGTGCAATCTTTGTCTCTTAGAAAATGGCTAAAGAAGGCTTTATTTTACATTGTTAAGTAAAAGCCATCAAATTACCCAATTTCCTCTATAGTAGCGACAGTGACAAACGTTCCTACTTCTTGGCTGATACAGATTGAATAAGCAAGGGGCAGTAGCTGTGTGGCAAGCAGGGCTGAGGTCCTGCTGCATTTTTCAGTGACATGTAGTACTTGGCTGGTGCCATTCACTGGACTTACATTGTTAATGTCACATGAACCCACAAATAATACCACCCTCACTGTGTACTCAGTTCATCCATGTTGCACCCACCCTCTCATACTTTGTGGGTTTGAAAAATAAAGCTGGGTTTTTTTACTTCTTATTCACATGGGTGTATGGCCCCCAAAGTGTCAAATGTAATGGTTCTATTGCAGTTTTATTGTTCCTAGTGACATTTCATCCCAGAGATACTAAAAATTATCTGAAGAGTGAATTATCATCACATTACCTTGTATGTGAAGTTATGGGAGTATTTTGTTTACAACTGTTCTTTCATAAAACAATAACAATATATGTAAATAAAGGCAAAAGTGTTCATACAGAGTTCTTCAACTTGTTATTGCCAAATCAGTATTCATACTAGGAGCAAGGATGTAGACTTTCCTATTTTAACCTGAAAATTAATAACTTAATTAAACTTGAGCTTTTATTCTTGGTAGCTGTTATTCTTGGTAACCCATATTACAGGGTAGTACGCAATTTCAGTAGTGTTAACCAATGCTCCTTTCAAAAATTAAAAGTAATTGATTTGTGGTGGGCTGAGTGATACTTTTCTACAAGTAAGATTTAGACCAAAACAAAGCTGTACATGCAATATGTATGCATATTTTGAAAGACAAAATGTACAAGTTTTGATCTGCATGTTTTCTGGTTCTCAGTTATGAGCAAATAAAGGGTATCAGAAGTAGGATCTTCTAAGCATTTTTTCAGAAAGAAAATTAAGTGTTCTCAATGTCTGTGAAATTTGCTTTTTACAAAGACAGGAATGAATTTTTATGGTATGCAGCTTACACTAGTATCTTAATAGATTAGGCACTTGAGCATATTTTGACCCTTTATGGAGTCAGATCAGAGGAATACCTTTTATCTTTTTAAAAAGGAAAGAAAGACTTTCCCCAGATAACATACCGTGTTGATCTTCATACAGTTAAAAAAAAAAAAAGATAGACTGAAGTTATAATGATTAGTACTAGAATGGTAATTTCTATTTATAAAAAGTAGTGATAAAATGAAACCTTTCATTTTATCCAAATCTTCCATTAGGTTTACCAAGTGTCTATGTTCCAGCACATCAGCAGTGATGCAGCATGATTTCGCGGGACAAAAAATATCTTTGATAGCAATGAGGGACTCCTGCCATATATCTTTAATTTTCAGTCATTTACATTGTGCAAACATATCGAGCAGAAAAGAGGATAGCAATAAGGAATGGCTTTTTGGATCTCAAGTCATCATACAAAGATGCAGACTACAAAAGGTTTAGCTGTGCCCCTTCTGAGCAACTTTGGAGTCCTGCAAATGGGGCTTAACTGTGTTTCAACCTCTCCTCTGATAATGAGATCCACTGTGTGGCAATGTCAGAATTATTCTAAAAATCAGTGTGACTTGAGTTAATGTAGGAATTGCAAATTAAGTGAAACAATAATAAAGAAAAATGGAACAGGAAGCTTTTGTATTCTAAGAGTAACAAAACAAAGTAAAGGAGGCAGCCAGCCAGTGACTGTAAAGTGTTTTACCTTCTATCCACCTGTTAGTTGTTGAGCTGGTAATCATGTTTTTCAGTTTAATGCAAGGCATATTATCATTGCCACTTACCCTTGTTTTCTAATCACTTCACATAAGTTACTTCTCCATAGTTTCATCATGAGACATCCATGGAGTTGCAGTAAGTTTTATCAGGTATGGCTCCTTTCTCCACCTTTTCCCTCCGCACTCAGTAATGGACATTGGTTGGCGTACGGTATGGACTTAAATGGTTCAATACACTCAAGTACAGCTCTGAAAGCAGAGCTCTGAGGTTTCTTTCATTTGTGTTTTGAGTGTAGTGCTTATGCACTACAGATTTCTTTCTTTAATGCACTTCTACAAACTTATTCTTGACTTTTTTACCAGTGTAAATCCAAGGAGATCAGTTCTGAAATGCTGTCTCTTTTCAGTCACTGCAGGGGCATGCAGAATGAGGGTGGTTTGTGCACACAAACAGCTGGTTATGCTTTTGCTGTCCTGTTTCTGTCTTACTATGTTTATTCTGTGTGCATGATTTACAGCTGTATGATTTAATCATACAGTTTCATAGACATAAAATGTCAGTCCATAAATGTAATGATTAAATAGGTGTATCTTTGTAGCTCTTACTAGCAATAATGTCAGTCCCCTAAATGAGAGGGGCAGTGTTTGTCATAGATGGGCAGATGGGCGATTATCTTTGAGACTTTGTGTGGGGGTCATGTGCTTTTTCACTATTTCATGATGTCACGTTTTAGTTTTGTGTTTTTATTGCACAATATCAGTGCAATAAGTGGGAATACTTCTACCGTTACAGAAGACTTATATATTTTTTTATCTACAGTTACCTGTTATCTTTTTAGTTTAGAAATCTAAAATACATAAAATATAAATATTTTATAAGGTTGTGAATACAATACCAAATTATTGATCGTCACAGAACACAAAAAAAAAAGCCATTCCTAAGGCTTCCCCAAGTTTCACTGAATTTAACTAAAACACATCATGGCAGTTTCTGTAGAAAGTTTCTTCTGCATGTGTTGGCTGTTTTTGTACGCTTTGGCTTCTCCTTACGCTGCTTAGGATATTAATCTTGGGTTAGCAACTTCATCAGTATCTGAAGTCAACCTATTACCAGCTCTCAGTCTCTAAACTCTGAAATTACTCCCTTCTCCATTTGACTGCAATAGGGACTGTTGGCATTGTTTTGGGGAATTTTTGGACAAAAATTTTAAAGTCCTTGCTATAAAGTTCTGGCATTTTCTTTTTAAGTATAAGTTAAACATATCTTAGATATTTACTTATGGTATGCATTTGCAGTAAGTAGGAATTGAGTCTTGGATGTTGTTCCAAAATTAATCCAACATTTACTGGGTTTATTGGTGTCTTTGGTATAAATGCAATATATTATGTAGTTGGTAATCACAGATAGTTTGCATTGAAACTTGTTTCTGTGGTAAGCAGCTTGTGGATGTAGGTGTTCTCGAATAGAGTACTAGTTCTATCCCCTTTTTAAACAAGATCAAGATCAGCATGTTTTGTGCTGTGAGTTTTCATACTCTAAAAAATAACAGAATTGCATTGAAGTTTATTATCACATTAGAGTTTTGAGCTAAAAAATTCTGAAAATTTACTGCAAAAAAGTGGTGTTTCTAGGCAGGTTGGTTCCCTGCTCCTGCATTTGCTGGCCTAAGTAACTAAATTTTGCAGCTTTTGACTCCTGGTAAAGCTAGAACCAGTCATGGTAAGCAAAAAAAAAAAAAAAAAAAAAAAAAAAAAAAGAAAGAAAGTGTCACTCTTTAATTGTGTATGAATGACAGTTTTGACTTTCAGTTTCACTAGCCACTTTTCAGGATAGAAAGACATTTTAAATATTTTGAAGTTTAATTTATTTCAAACTGGATCTTGAAACTTTCCACTAAAAGAAAACAGACATTGAACTTCCGTGTCTTGGTTTATTTGGTGTACTGTCAGTTCATTAAGGAAGTGAGACTGAAAAGCTTCCACAGGAACAGTATTCTCTCAAACTCTTACTGCATATAATTTTTTTCAGTAAGTATTCATTATCTCAGTAAGGCCTTATTTGCAATGTAAAATGGTGTATCTTAGATTGCATTTCAAAAGTACTAGTGTTGCTTGTTTGATTTAAATATTAAATACTGTGTGAACATACTGATATTGTTACATATTATACTTCATATTGTATGGCTAGTCTAGAGTAAGTTGCCACATCAAGTCATTGGTACTTTCCAAAAAAGGTATGGGAATCTAACCTGCTAATAATTTTAAAAATGCTATCGAAGGAATTTAGTGTCCAATTCTTCAGTTTAGAAACTTTATTAAAATTAAGTATAGTTAGTGCTACAGTGACTTTCTAAGTTTCTATCCCAGGGTATCCTTTGAGGTGATATTTGAATACCAAGTTTTAGATTATTGTATTAGAGAATTTTGCATACTTCTAATGATTTGTGTAAGTACTTTTTCTTGAGACTTCATATTGCTGCTGCTTGTGCTTTTAACAGCTTTCTAACCCACTGTTTGCTATTTTATACATTAGTTTTTTCAGCTAGTTCCATTTAAGCATTTGACTGAGGTCCAGATGGACAAAGGTGGTGCGCAGGCCTCATTGGAACAAGCGGATCACACGCGCTTCCTCACCCTTGTGAACTTGGGCATAATTTTGGAAGGATTAGAAAGCCTGAGTTCTTCTATCTTAACATTCTGATGTTATATGATAGATTCAGTGTTTAGAGGAAATAAAAGAAAGCTGGGATATCTAGGGACTAAGGCAATACTAGGAAGAAGCTATTCCTACATGTTTATGCTAGAATATTGTGATAATTTATCAGTATCTTTCTATTTTTGTATTTTTAATTTTTTGCACTCTTTTTCTGTTCTAATGGCTGCCCTTCGGGATAGGCTGACCTCTGCTCTCCGTATGACATCCTGCAGTCGGATATTCGTCACATTCGAAAGACTGTTGACACTCTGCTCGCCCTCGGGGAGAAACCCCCACAACCAACTTCTACTTTTCGCTCCTGGGATCTAATAGGCTTTTGTCTTTTCCATATACTTTTTATAGTCTTGATGTATATAACTTATCACTGGAATTTGCTAACAGCATAACCTGTTCGCATGTGCGCACAAACTTTCTGCTTTGTCTCTGACAAATTACAGGTACTTAATTTCCTTCCTTTGCCTTACAAACTTCTCCCTTTGCCTTGCTTCCCTTCCTTGTAATATCTTTATTAATCTCTTGAAACAGGAGAGAGGAGTAGCATCTTGAAGGGCAACTCCCATGTCTTCTATCCCCTCCAGCTGTAGCTTAAGAACTTATGTACCTCTTTATTTATAGTTTTTCTTTCATGTTGCCTAGACTACTCACTAAATGTGTTAAAGCAGTGAAGCTCCTCTTATTCCACTTTAGGGTGTAGGCTAGATGTGTATCGCAAGCTAAATAGAACTAAGCCTCTTACTTTTTGTAAAAATCAAAGAATGCTGCAGATATTGAAGCAGTTTCAGGTGGCACTTCCAGCAGGTGTTGGTATTTTCTGAGTGGGTGCCAATTATCTCTGCACATACTGTGTTAAGAGCACTTAGAGAACTATCTTTCAAATTGCTGTGATTTTTTTTTAATTCTTATATATTAACAAGAGTACTGTAACTTTAAAGATTATTGTTCATCTCTGCTGTTCTGATTAAATTCCATACTAGAGTAGTTATGTTTTCCTATGATAGAATAATCTTTTTCTTCTGTCACACAAAACAATGTTGAACTCCTTTTAAGCACTTGCTACATTAGACCCCAAAGGCAACTGTAAATTAGCAGTGGGTGTGAGCAAGCCATAGAATCCAAGGGACTTTAGAATGTTTCAAGATGAAGATCATTCAGTAGAATGAGACAGTTTGGGAATAACCTATTAGATTCCTTTACCTGCCATTCTTTTCTGTGGCATCAAGCAAGTCCCATCATTATCTTCTCTGTTTCATCACCTGTGAAAATGCAGATACTGTTTGTTTGTTTGATTGTTTGTTTGTTCGTTTGTGTAACCAATGGAGCAAAGACAATGTGGCTAGGAAAACATCCTCTGGGAAGACTAGCTTTGCCATCCTAGGAGGTTTTAGAGAGCAGCTTAGACATAATTAGCCAGGAGCTATTTTGGTATGCTTGAACTCTGCCTATGTTTAGACTGCTGGACCGATAACCTCCATTTCCCTTCCAGTTCTATGTTCTGTTCATCTACTCTAAAACTTAAAATAAGACAATTTTTGGGTCTTCTCCTTATTGACATAAAATATACAAATGAAAATTGATTGAAAAATACAAACTCTTGAGTATAAACCTACATTGGCCTAGACGCTGTTGCCTAAATTTGTAACTCATTCTCAGGCTGGCTAACCAAAGGATCTCAGTTTTGTGTCTTGGAAGTACATGCATTCATTTTCCCCTGTCTAGTATATAATAAAATCAGCTATAGACTTTTAGACTATAACTACGATAAGAATTTGTATGTTACTGATTATTCTGGCCATACAGTTATTATTTAATGCTGCTCTATAAATATCTCCACTCCACAGATAGTTGTAAAATTTTAGCAAAAAAATTTTAAATGCAGTTCTGTTCCTGGTTTGTATGGCTTAAATATATAGACAGATACATATATAGACAGATAGAGATTACAAATAGTAAATGTATTATTAGATACATTTATATCTTTTATATATTAGAGACATTAGTTATTTTACAATGGAAAAATTAATTTCAGATGATTGATAAATCAAAAATTTTAAAGGGTTTGGTGTCTGGCAGCTTCCAGTGCATACATATAACAACTTCATTGTGAACAGTGTCATCTGTGACCAGGCGAGAGTTCAGTGAGTGGTTCAAAGCTTTTTATTGTGTTTTTATTATGTAACTATAGACTTGTACCCTCATCCTGCACAGGCCTGTCTTCTGTGTGCCTAATATCAGCAATTCCAACACCGGACACTTGTTTACTCAGTCACAGCTTGACATTTAAGCTTCCACTTTGAGCAGATCTTTGTTTTGATTTTTGTTGTCTTGTTCTAATTATTTTGCTTTTGTGATGAAACTGAGTGACATACGGCTTGAAAGAGTTCAGAATCTGTTAATATGTTTCTCTATAATCCAGTGCTGGCATTTGAGACAGAAATGATATCTTCTGTAGGGCTGGGATTTTGCTATTGCTCTCATAACTGGTAAACAGGGCTCCTGGCAATGCTTTTTTGTTGTGCCCTCCTTTTGTAGTGCTGAACTACATGTATGAGTACATCTTTTCAAATTAGAAAATCATGTTGAGAAAGGTTTTGCCACCATCCTATAATACATGTCTGTCTCATTGTCTAATAGCATGTCTGATTATCCACTCTACCCAATAGTCTGGAGGGCGGTAAGAGGAGTAATCAGTGTGGTTTGCATTTTCAGTGTGCAGAAATGGAAGTTCATGTCTTCAATGGTTTTGAATGCTTTATCAGAGTAGACACTGGGCTAGAAACTGAACTACTGTTGTGCCAGTGTAGAGCAAGCAAACATCCCCCAGTCACAATGATACTTAACTCTCAAACTTGTCTGAAGTCCTAACTTTGTATATGCTTACCATGCAAACAAAGTCATTACTTAGGGACCGTTTTCTGTGTGTTCTCAGCTATGACAAAGTGTAGCATTATGTGCTGGTTTTGGTAGTTAGAGATAGTGAAGCCATCTTGAAACAGATGGTGAAAAAAAACAAAACATACTTGGCTCATGACAAGCTACCATACATGAAGCTTATCCAGTTTGGTATTTTTGGGGGGTTGTAATTGATTACACTTCCAAATATTTACAAATCTTACAGAGAAAGAAATACTGACATTACATTTTCTAAGTCTGAATATAATAAAGTTTCTCAAAATATACTTCAAACGTAATGAAAATATGAAAAATATGTCTTTCCAGCTCTGAAGTCACTAATTCTTACACTAAATGGGGAATTGGAAACTAAAACATCATTAATCTACTCTAACTGGTTCTTTGCTAAATTCAGTCTTGTTTCTGTGCTGCTGTTCTGTGGCTGTAGTACTTGTGAACCAGTTCAACTCTTTGATGGTTCCTCACCTTTGAGGAGATGTCAATGTTGAGATATCCAGTTAGATATAATTGGTACTTACTTCTCATAGCCAGTCACATAATTGATTGCCTTGAGTTTAAAAAAAAAACAGTGCACTGTAGTTCACCCCTATCTTCATTAAAAACATTAATTATATTTGCTCCTCTGTTTCTTTTCCCATTCATTTTTTTTTTTCATTGCAGTGATCATCAGAGATTTTCAAACCATGATTTCCTAATAAATTGGTTTCCAATCTCTACTGTGCCCATCATATTAATTAATTACTCTAATGTCCTGTGGAGGTCATCTCATCCATACTGCAGTAAAATAATAAATACAGCTTGTAGTGGATATTCTTGCAGGAAAAATGTGTTTGCATTGGATAAGCAGTGGCATTTTGATGTGAGGATTTAGCTTGCTTTTTCCTTGATCCAGAAAAAACAGGTATTTTCAAATGCAGTGTAATGCAGTGTAGTAGTCTTTCATATGCCTCTTGTAAATTAACAAGTTTTTATGGCTGAAAGATGTATATATATCCCATTGTGCTCCTAGTAGGTGTTCTGAAAGTTAAACTTTATCTGAGTGGGGACTGAATTAGATCTGAGCAAATACTCAATACAGTTTTCTACTCAGTATACATTAATAAGTTACCAAAGAACTGCCATGTCATTGTTTTTCACAAAAATGTTTCTTCTGTAACTAAAAAAAAACCAACAAAAAATGCAATCATACATGCAGATTGAGGAAAAAAATGGTACAGCTGGTTTTGTGAACCTTTGCCATTTCCTTCATTTCTAGAACACAAGCTGTATTATGCAGAAAGAGCAGTAGAAAAATACTGTAAGGTAATGACCTATTCTGCTTTGATGATACAAAACACTCATCACTTTCTCAGAATTTAATATGTAAGTTTATGGTATAATTGGTATTTCCCTTGTAAGATTATATTTTCTTTTACTGTTTCATGTGTGTCTTGTCTATATTAAGATTGCTGTTCCTTGTAGTTTCAGGTTACCATTTTCTAAGCATGTTAAAATAAAACTGAGGGATTTTGTAAAATATGTGATCTACTTTTAAAATTTATGGCTAAAGGTCATAATTTATTGAAGAATCCAAAGCCCATCATCAGCAATTACAGTTTTGCAAATATTTCCAGTTTATTGAATGTGCATAAGATACACCTATCTAGATGTCTAACTGGCTATGGCTCCAAATACACAATTTTGCAGCTGCAGTATAGTCTCATTTACTGTGCTTTTTTATCTCTCTTTTCATTTGTTCACTTGAACTTGAGTTGTACTTGAAACAGTAGTTCAGGGCATATACAAACATCAACAGTAATAGTGGAAAATGAAAAATAAATATAAAAGGACAACATTTTAAATTGCCTTAGATATATGAACATGTAAATATTTGCTATAGCTTTCTTTTCCAACTCTTTAGAAAGAAAATTGGCCTTGACCAAAAAAGATGCAGAGGTTGACTATACTGGACATAAGTTTGCTTAAGTGTAATGCCCTGGAATTTCCTTTATTGACATCCCACTTCAAAATAGTTGGAAATTAAGGGCATTACATGGACTTAGGTTTTTTTAATTTGTGCTTTGAGAAATTGCACATTCCAGTATTTATTTTTCTGTTAGTATTTTTCCCCTGTAGATCTGAAATCTCATATTCTACAAATAAAAGGAAGAAAGAGGAAGGCTCTTGCTGAATCATGAGATTCCATTTCTCTGTATTTTTACTAACAAATACAGATAGCTGGCCCCTGCTCTTATCATGACGTGGCAATTTTACTGCTTACCAATGGACCAATATTATGGCAGCAATGTCTTTTTTATACTTACTGTATCTGAACTGTCAAGCTGCCTGCCCTTCATAAACTAATTCAAACAGCTGTCTTGCCTTTGAAGTCATCTAGTGTCAAAGAAAATAGATATATATGTGAAGTGTGTCACATATTCTTGAGAGATTAGTGTCATTGTGTATTCCTGGCTTTCTTCTATCCTAAATCAAACATTTCGTTCCAGGATTAGAAACTTGCTCTGGCAAGCACATGCACCACGTGCACGTTTGTGGGTACACCTGTGGTACTGTCTCTTTGTGCTGCTTTGTGATTCAGCCTCCTGCTGCTGCCTCCTTTTTGTGGGCTTCTTAAGGTTTTTTCCTTCTGGTGGAGTTTATTCTTTTGCTTCATAATGAGTTTAAAAACATCTTTATCCATTCAAAATGGCTATGTGTCTGTAGAAGGTGGTTTGCTTGCAACAAGTAATTTAAGTTCCTTTGTTTTCTTAGAGAGAAAAGAAGGTAGTAAAAATATATTAGATCTTCATTTTTGTAGTGGATAGAGACTAGAGAGATTGGTGCTGCTATGAGAGGAGTGACAGCCCTTCCCACCACAATTGTTTTAGGCTGGTCTGTAGAGTTAGTATCCATTTCTTCTATCTGTTCTTTTGGGGTTTGTTCAATGATGGTTTCAACGTGGTTGTTTTTAGAGAGAGAATTCGTATTTCTACAGAGAAGTGTTATGGGTTTGAATCTATTGTAATTGGGACAGAGATTTTATTAAATGTGGGGAGAAGTGGGTGAAATTGAGTCTCCTCAGGGTCAGGGGCAAGTTCTCCTCTTGTTTGGTCAGGCATTTGTTTCAAAGTGCTAGGATTTAAGGAGAGCTTTGAGATCTCTATGGTGTACAGCTTCACATCTCTACTGTTGGTGGTTTCCAGAGAACAGTTGTATCTGGTGAGGGAATGCGGCAAAGCATGGAAAAGCTGGGACAAGAGCTGAACTCAAGTACAGCAGAGATACCTGGGATGTTACTGCTGTTACAGAAAGCTGTTGTTTTGCTTTGGATTCCACCCTTGGCAAGATTTGACTTTTCTTAGTCTCAGAAGTAAATATGTAACTCAAAACCTCTGATTTAAAAAGTATTTGGGACATGATTGATGAAAGCCATTTACAGAGCTTTTGAGATAGTGTTTAGGGCTTACATAGAACTGATTTGTGACACATTAAGAGAAGTTTGTCATTTTTAGGTGATGGTTATCAATCTCAGGTTTGGAAAATTCATTATAGCCATGTGTTTAGCTGCAAAATTATAAAATATTAGCCAAGTTCCACATGCTTCATAAGAGAAGGAGTCAAGTGTATATGTTTTGAGCACTAGCATAGAATGATACATAAAAAAGTTACGTGGTGGGAAACTTTTCACTCCTACAACACAGTTGAATGGTCTTATTTTTTCCTGATTGGAGTTTGCATCTTGTAAATGCAGCAGGTGGAGAGAGATTTCTTCATACAAACTAAACTACTAGGCTGAATTTAAAATAATGAGATAGGGTTTGCCTTTAAAAACAGAAAAAAAAACATATTGGATGGGGTTTTTATAGGAAATGGGCCATGCATTCCCTTATGCTTTCAGTGCAAAGTGTTTATAAACAACTGCAAAAATCCTAGCAAGAGAGCATGACAGAACAGCTCAGTGAGTGCTACAAGGTGCCACAAAAACGGTGGGTTTGGAATTTAAATTTTTCATAAGTAAACATCCTTAACTGTAGTGGTTTAAGCAAATCTGACTTCAATAGCAAAGTGCAGAGTATTTTCCAACATAAATATCTAGCAAGGTATGTTCTGAGGGTTGGGTTTTTGGGTTCGGTCCATATCCTTCAGCCATGGAATGCCAGTCCCTTAGTTTTCAGACACTGGATTCAGCAGGCCTTTTGTCTAGTGTGGAAGAATAATGAAATACTGGCATGCTAAGGGCCACCAAATCTGCAAAACAAGAGCCTACTGTGCAAGGACACTGGAAGGAAGTAGGAAGAGTGTGGAAAGAATAACATTTCACTTCAGCTGTCTGATTTGTATGATAAATAATATTAATATATTTTTTTAAAAAATATCAAAACCAGACCATTGTGGGTTTTTAGATGAACTGGCTCTCAGGACAGTAAATTGGCATAATGTCTAGTAGAAATCACACCTTTGAAGTAGAAGAATATTGGGTTGCTTTTTTTCCCCTCTTTATTTGATATCACTGTATCTGCCTTCTGATGTAGCTACTCCAGTGCTGATCGGTATCAGTTTAGGTGTTTGCATCCTAAACTATATGATTTTCTGGAAAAGACACTTTTTTTTCAGAGGAATAAAGATTGGGGGGAACCATCTCTGAAAGCTTGCAAGTCAGTATTTCAGTCAGAAGAACGAACAAGAATGAGCTGCAGAACTCAGCATCTTAACTTAAATGATCGGTTCATGGTAGGTAGGTTTGGAATGGAAATGTGGCTGATGACCTGGAATGGCTGCAAGATGGGGGTAGTTCCTTGGCCTGACTGGCCAAATAGTTGCAGAGAAGAGGGGCAGGGTGGCTAACAGGAACAGGAGGCAGTTGCCACAATAGTTTGGTCAATGTGAATCAGAATCCACAAACTCAGTGGAAGTAGTAACTCAGCATTAGCAAGAATACTACTATATATACTGTCTTCCGTGTGAGGAAATGTGTTGTCCATCTCCTGCAGATCTACTCAGCCAAGCTCCTTGAGAATTATCTGTTTAAAGTTGTTTCTGGGTCTTATAAAAAAATCTTTAAAACATAATAAATATTTAAACAACTTCAGTAGTAAATATAAAATGTAAACAAAATACAGATAAATTACAGTTACCAGTATCAGACACTGTGATTGTGAATGAAGTTTGGGTCTTATCTTCAGGTTTAGTAGTTAATAGGTACATTTTGCAGTTTTTCCTCTCATTGAGGATGGAGTGGGGTGTGAGGAACTTCACAAGAAATTTAAGCAAGCTAAATGTTGGTTATGCATAAGGGAGATACTCATTAACAAAAGAAAGTCATAAGCATCAGAAGCAGTGGAACAGCTGTTTAGTACTGATACTGTTTTGGAGCCGTGGCCCACTGGAGGATGTCTCCTGAGCAGAGACTGCCCAAGACTGGAAGGAGATAAAAACAATTAAACATAGGTACATAACATAGTAAAGACTGTATGACTTGTTCTTATGTGTACCAGTTCCATTGTATTGAGTTGTAAGGGTCCACAGGAGTCAAGGAAAAAATTTCAACTGAAAAAATGTGTCATTAGAAGAGAGGTTGAAGAGATCAGCAAGATTTAAATCAAAGAAGTAATCAATATGAGGAAGCGTGGGAAAGGACCACAAATTGTATAAAGATAAAATAAGGGACCCTTAATTAATATTTCAGATGCAAGAGGAACACTCAGTAGAAGACAGGCAGTTAATAAAACAGAATCTCAAAAGCATCAGTAGTTTTAAAAGCTGAAAGTTTATTGAATAACTAAGATATTTAATAGTGAGAATAGCAAAACCACCCTCTCTTTCCAAAAAATCAGTATTCCTAGTCTGCTGGTGGTTATGTATGGATGCACAGGGAAAGAATGGGTTAGATCACACAGATGGTGCCTTTTTCATGCCTAAAGCAATGGCATACAGCTCAAGGACTTCATGAGCCAGACACCATTTCCATGTGTTTGTGTTTAACTGCATTGTTTGGATTTTCTCTTACCTGTATATTTTTGTCATCCCACTTAAGCTTTTGGCTTCTGTGTTGTGGCAGTGAGTCTCACAGTTGTAATTATGGTTTATGTGATGTAGTCCGGCTTTTCCATTTATTTATTACAGACCTGCTGCCCGATTTCATACTTTCACTGATTTCTTAACAAGAATACCCAGTTACATTGAGAAAAACTTTTTAAAGATGGGGGGGGCCAGTCATGACACACAGATTCCCCACTAAGGCTTTCTCTAATTATTCATGGGTGGGTGTCTTGCTCTCCTACAAGGAGATAAAGTATTGACTGCTTGACTGTCTTCTGCTGTAACACCCTCTGTGGACAGTTAGTGAGTTCCATCCTGGCCATGACTGCTGTGTCCTTATGATGAATAAAGTTGATTCCTGGGTGTTTCAGATGAGGTGCAAATACTCAGAACAAAACAGTTTGCCCATTGAATGCACAACATTGCACACATTTCCCTGTATGTGCTAGTGTGTAGTTTTCAGGGTGCATATCCTGGGGCCTGTCTAGAGCTCAGGGGGAGAATGGATGTTTATTGGTTTGCTTTTTTCTAAAAAGTCAGCCTTCCATCCCCCATCTCACATATGTGTCATAGCAGGGCAAATGCCGTGTTATCCTGCTTTGTAGGTGAAAGTTTGGTGTCTGCTTGCTGGCCCTCACTCTTAGCTGTTTATATGCTGTAATGACCACAGAAGAACTTGGTTTCTGGGGCCCAGAGTATTAACAGATCTCTCACTAACTCTTAGGTGTAGCAGGAGCAAAATCAGAGACTTTCTGTCAAAATCACAGGAAGTTCTTTTTAATTAAAAATAGGAAATGATTCCTGCTTGCTGGGCTTTGTGTTCCAAATGTGATCATGTGAAGTGAGGTTCTGCAGTGAGTATTGAATAGTCTAATTTTTACTCCTTTTTTTGTCTTTTTCTAGGAGAAGCTCTGCCTACCACATCACATCCTAGAAGAAAAGGGCTTGGTAAAAGTGAGCATAACAGTTCAAGCATTGCTAGATGTAACCACAGTGAAACAAGCTTTATTCACATGAAACTACTCTCTGCTGTTACCAGCTACACTGTGCCATGAAAGAATCAAAAAACTGCCCGTTTTTTCAAACTGCATTGAAAACAACCCCAGTACTCCAAGAGTATTCTTACAATTTTAAACCCATGTTTCAGACTGTACGTGTGTGTCAAACTACAAAGCAGAAACTGAACAGAAGCATTTTCTAGAGGAAGTTGGCACTTCACTGCTTTTATAGCTCACTTTGTACAGCACTTACTAAAACCATCACCTCTCTGCCACTTAAAATCGTGTGGAGGACACAGCTGTCTTGCAGCAAGATACCTTTGTATTACTAAACTAAGAATCACTGTAATCACCTGGGGGAGGGAGAAGGGAGAGTAAATCAGACTGCCAACACCTTAGGTTTTTCTGCAGTTGCTTCAGGCTATTGCCTTTTAAAAATACCCAGACATAAAATATTTATATAAATATTATTTATTAGTGAGTTGTTATTCATCCTTTGGATGCAAAATGTAAATTAGGAAACTGTATTTTATTACTGCTTTTTTTGTGGTTAAACACTTTATTTTAATATAAATACTTAGTTATTTTTTATTCTACTTGGTGTGCAGTAGCTCTAGATCTCTGTAAATTGTATTTTCTAATATGTAAGATAAAAAGCAAACAAAATAGGTGCTTCTATTAAAAGAACAGCTAGCTGGAATGGCATTCTTTATTTCTTGAATCTGTATAACATTGGTAAAAAATTGTCTGCATTCCATTGAGTTTTCTACATTCCAGTAACACCTCTCCGCTCACTAAACTAAATTGGCTGAAAGTGAGAGCGCACCCATTTTATTTGTATATAGATGTTTAAAAACAAAAAACTAAAGGAAATATGTAAACTTGAAAAATAAATGTGAACCAATATTTTTAATTGCTTATTTTACTATGCACAAGACATTTAACTTTTGCCACAACAAAATTATGTGCATTAGGATCATGTGTCTTGAAATGTAATTTTGCACTGTAACTTGATTTCTTTTAAAGATTACAGCACTACAGAACAAATAGTAAAAAACAGCACAAGAAGGTTACCAAGATTCACCAGGTAGCCAAAAACGTAGCTTGTTTTCTTCAGTGATTCCTTCAGGAGGAGATAAATTAATTGAAATCACCAAAGGCAGTCTCAAAGACCTGACCTTCCAGATCCAAACCTGCCTGGGTACAGTGCTTCTCTTTAAAAGTATCCTCAGAATTAAGCACAATGTTCTGTATTGTTCTGTTCTGTAGTGCCCATTTGCAGCATCAGACCTCTACTTCCACGTCAGCAATAGGAAATAAAAGTTCTTCTCCTTATCGCCATTTTACATTTTTCAGAGAGATTTTTTCAAAGCATAATTTATTATTAAGACATCACCTGTTTCAGATCCAAAAGTTCCAGCACAGTGATTCTTCTGCTACCTGGAACATCCCATTTTCATTCACACAAGAAGCCAGTGCTGGGATTTGGGCAAGCAGGATGGGGCAGCTGCATGTGGTGAAAAGGGAAGCTGGCTGGGTGCACATAAGCAGGGAGTTTGAAATGTAGAGTGGCAAAAAAGAAAGAGGCAAGGGGGCGGGAGGACTGAATATTTAAGCGAGAGGATGTGGAGAGAACTGTTGTATGAAGGCTTTTGGGCAGAGTTGCTGCACACTTGTCACTACCCCCTCTGGAGGCAGCTGCACACACGTTCACAGGCACTGCATTCAGACCCACCCCTGCTCAGCAGCGGATCTGTTGTGCTTCAGACGCCGTCTGAACGCAGAACACACACTTCAACACCACCGCTTGCTAACGGGCTGGGAGGTAGAGACAGCAACGTGTGAGGAGGAGGAGGATGAGGAAAGTGGACTCGCAGACAATGAGACAGACAGTATGCATGGAACATCCAGTTACTTCAACCAAAGCAAAAACATTTATTTTATAGAGGGAACATTGACTTAAATTTTAATTTGGTTGGCAGCTAGCATTTTGTTTCCTATAAATGTACTGTGCACTTTAACACTAAATGAAAATGTATTTTAATATTTTACAGAGCTGCACAAATATCTGTTTTGTCAAAAAGCACGAGCAATGTAAAAAAAATAAGTTTTCAAGTCAGAGTTTATCGAATTTTAAAAGCATTCAAGGATCAAGTATAAAAATAGGAATATTGATTTCTGCATCTTAAGGGATAAAATGCAGGTTTCCTGAGTATTTTTTTACAATGTACATATGGCAACATGAAGCTTTGTAATTATTATTATTTTGACAAATCTTGTTTTTTCATAATTAAAATTTTGTTTTTCTCCTGATAGTGTCTTTCAGTATTTGCTTGAAGTTGGCTGTAAATAAATAGCTCGTAAGTATTTTGTAATACAGCTTTTTTTATGCAGTCTTAACCTGTACGGCTAAAAAGAGAATCTTCATGATCCTTTGTACAATATTTATATGTGCAATAAAACATGCATGGCAAATCTGTAATACCCTCCGCAGTGAAAATAATGTATATAGAAAATCTTTACTGTAGTTACAATTAAACTATATTATTTGCAGAAACCCTTTAATGCCTATCCCTGTGACTGATGATTTCTTGTAAAAGAGATGGTAGTTGGAGAGCTTAACACTGGAAATGGTGGGTTTGGGGATGGGAGAAGATGATGATGTGATGCGAGTAGAGGAATTTTGCAGCTGAAGGAGGTATAAGATGCAGCTGGTAGCTGTTGGGTACCTGCAGTGCTCTCCCTGCAGTGTTGCTGCTCCTGTTGTGAAAGCCTCCTGCCAGTCCATCCGTGGCAGTGAATTATCTGCCCTCTGCTGCCGGGGCTGGGCAATGGGGAGAGACCTCTCCTTTCCTTTGCTCCTGCTCACACTGGTGTATGAGAGTCCATTCTACTGCTAACACTTCTCTCTAGAGGGCAGCCTTTTCTCTTCCAGAAATGCCGATTGTTCTGCCTTCTGCAAACGAAACCTGGAGATTCCGTGTTAGTAATGAATTCAAGCAGTAAACACAGTAACGCCTTCAGCCCTGGGGATAACCCAGTGTGCCAGGGCTGTGCTCAGCTGCTTTGCTCTGCCTCTGGCTGCAGAAACAAGGAGCAGGTCACAGCATCCAGCCTTCTCTTGCCCCTGCAGGTTCCTGAAGTCATCCAAGTAGAGATTCTCCTAGATTCCAATTTCTCTAAATGGCGTGTCTTAGTGAACAGGTGACATTATGGGCTGTACTTTTTCACAGTTGATAGGGGATTTTGATGATTGATAAGGGAAGCAGAGGATCTTTCTGCAATAATTTCCTTTTGGAGACCTCTTGCAGTGCACACAGTTGTATCCTCCCAGCCTTCAGAGTTTACTTAATAAATAAATAGACGCAAGACTATACACAGTACAAGTAAATGCATAATTTAAGGCTGTCAGGAGAGCATTCAGTATTGCTTAAAAAAGGAAACCCATCCCACAGCTATGGCAGCATTTCTTCTGGCAAGAGTGAGTCAAGTTTTGAGCAATGATTCAGGTCCAGCTGAACCATGAGAAAGCTGAGTTTACAAGTGATTACTTGCAGCTTAATGGAACAATCTGTGTTCTTGTCCAAGGTAGTTGGCAGAATTATACCACCAAGAGCTATTTTTGATCTACAACTGTCAGGACTAAATTCTGCCATCTTGTGTAAAATAAGCGTACTTGACTTCAGCAATGAGATATTAGATCATCTAGATAGAAATTGCTTTTTAAAGGCCTTTTTATCAGTTTCCTCAGTCCTGTCAAATCTAAGATACACAGTACAAGTCTTTCACACTCTAAGAATCAAAGGCAAGTGCAGAAAAAATCTTTTTACTGCTTCCTTCACGTGTTTTTTAAGAGGTCTTTTCTATAAGTATAATCCATTAAATACTCCAGATCATTTGCTTGATAATGCACAGGACAGTAAAGTACTGTGCACAGCAGGTTTTTGTCTGCATTCTCCACCAGACTTGGTCCTTGGAAGGTATTAACACAGGCCAAGGAAAAACACACCTACCACTTCAGATTAACTCTCTGTGCCTCTAACAACTTCCTTCACCATTCGAGCATGAAGTAAACCCCAGTAATTAATTAGCTGAATGGGCACACTGTTAATCACAGTCTTTGCACAGTTGCACTAGAAGCTGACTGCAGGTGCCACATCCACACCCACACTCATGGTCTGAAAGTTACTCATCTGCTGGCTTTAATTTTGACCCAAAATGCAGCAGATGTAATTTCATGGCATCAAGAGTTTTCCAAGCATGCAAGAACATTCCCAATACTTACTCTAAAGCACACACATCAAATTAAGTGGGACTTTTATTTTTCTTAGAAGTACAATCAGAAGAGCTCCATTTTACAAACATTATTTCAGCAAATGATTTTTGTTTAGTTCACCACTATCTCTTAATTCATATTGGCCAGGCAGCACTCACATCCAAATGGTTCAAGCATTGAGGTATTTTGCATGGTGTTTGATGTGGTCATTAATAAATGAAGCAATGAAAAAATAGCTGTGATCGTAACCCTAGAAAAAAACAATAAAGAAGTCAGCAGAGAGCATACAGCCCGTGATAAAGCAATCATGCTAAGCTCTCCTAAAGGAAATGTAATGACTCTCCTGGTTTTATCCGTTTTAAGAAATACCTGGAATATATATAAAAATGGCAAGGGGTATACAACAGGCTAAGTATAGATGAGCACTAGGAAGCTAAACAAACAGAAAGTCCCTTAACCTGCCCAGATCTGGGCCTGTAAGCTAGAGATGGGTAACAGCAAGGGTCAGCTGCAGAGTGAGATGCAATCTGAGAGAGCCCTCACGGGCACTGTTGCACTGTTCTGCTAAAACACAGTGGGGGATAAGGAGAACACAGCCCAGATCTGAGTTACCGCTCCATCTCTGTGCTGAAATGTCACCCTCTGGCCCCTACCCCTTCATCAGCACTAACTCTATCTTTAGGTGCAAGGTTTATGATAAACTAGAGAGGACAATCCTTCACTCTCCAAACCTGGGCTCCTCACTGGGTCTGGGTGGAAGTTGCCAGTGGCTTACAAGACTCCAGTGCTCTCAGGACAGTCTTGTTCTGGCTCACTGCACTACAGGTAAGAGTGATCCTTCCACCTGGGTCTTTACATGAACCTAGGATGTCAAGCAGTTCCACCCCTTCCCTAATTTACACAAACACATGCAAACTAAATCACAAAGTTTTATGGTAAACACGAATCCCACAGGCAGAGATCAGGGATGCAGCAGAAGGCCATGTGTCACTTAGGCTGTATAGTGACTGTGACACTCATTAAAAATGATTAATGCTGTGTCTTCAGCCGAGCACCGGCAGCCCGAGTCCCCACGCAGGGATCAGCCTGTCCTAGCTGGAAGCACGACGGCACCTAGTGGTGAAGTGCGGCTGAATCGGGCGGGTGATGCACACCTTGAAGGCCCATGAATGGGAAAGTGTCACTTCTCACCCTCCTCAAGTGGCCATGGACAGACCCACAGCCAGAGTATGTCTGCCCCCTTAGAGACACTCTCTTCACTGCCTGCTGTATAGAACCAAAAAATCACAAGCAAGAATCCAACAACCAAGGACTGCAGAAGAAACTTGCCTGCTGCAGTCTGAAGACTACTGGGATTTTCCGCTCGGTGCAGGCAGCAATGAAGTTATCAGGCAGTAACTGGCCCGCGGACAGGAACTGGTCATCTTTGCCTTGGTCAATCAAGATGTCGAGGCGGGAGCCCGAGTAGGACTTCACAAGCTGTGTAGCATCATATGCCTGCAGGAAAAAAAGAGAAATGGCATTCAGTTACATACCTTCAACTGGGTTCAGTTTGTCAACCGCGGGAAAAGAATGGCACAGAGAGAATCCTGGGCAGCGTTGATCAGGACACCAAGGTGCACTTTGGAAGAACAAAAAACCAGGGAAATTCCAGGCAACTGAAAAGTAATACCTATTGCTTTAAAAAGGACAAATGTATAAGCGAGGTAATTACCAAGTTGGCAGTTTGACCAAACACATCCAGCCCAGGGCTGAATTCCTAGAGAATGGAAGAACAGCAATATAGGAAGTACTGATGCACGCCCTTGTGTAGAAACTAGGTCCTGCTGAAGAAATTTGGTGTCTTGGTGTAATTATTCTGGCAGATAAAAGTCAAAACAGTGGTGTAACACACCTATACTCATAGGGAGGCATTTAACCTGAAGGTTACCATGATCACTTGACCAAGAAAATTTGGTTTGATTGAGAAACAAAAATTAAAAACTCTATAAACATACATGTATCAAAATGTAATTATGATGGGGAACATGTTACCCTTAGGGTCCTGTGCTTATTACATGCTCAAAATAAATAACTCCTTTAAAAAGACAGTAAAGTGGTTAACGCTGTGGAGAAGACCAATCACCAGTGGACGGCAAAATCCAAAGTGCTACAACAAAGCATCAGAGCCATCCTTCCAGGATGCCACCAGATCCAGAAAGGACACTACAATGGAAATGGGAGCTTGGGCTCAGCCCAGCACTGTGGCCATGGTGTCAAATTATCCTGAACATAGTTACATGGCAATTTTAAGCCAAAATAGAGAGATCAGAGGTTGTGGATCTGTGCCAAACGCAGATCTAAGTCTGTTCCTAATGACTGCTGTTGATCTATTGGACTAGGTTTGCAGAAGTGCTCCAAAACAAGTTAAGGGGACAGAAAACAGGTTTTTTGGCAGTTGTTTTGTTTTGTTTGACAACAAATCCATTACATGAAGTCTAAGCAAGTTTAACTGGTGGTTTGTAAGTACACAAACTACTCTATTAAGAATCAGAAAAGTGGAGAACACTCTCTAATCCTGTAAAGTTTTAATCAGACCTGGAAGTCTTCCTAAGACATACTTAAATCCAATTTACAAGGGATTGAGCTGCATCTTGTGTTTATTTACAAGGAAATCTGAGTACATGGTCAAGACAATCCCTTCTAACTTAATCATAGAAATACAGTGCAATGTTTAAATTGAGATAAAAAATACTCAAGGGCTGCCTAAATAATGCAGCAGCCATGCAGACAAACATTTTTTTATCTTAGTCATTCATATACAAATACTGATAGCTCAAAATTAAGGCCCTGGAACTAAAACCTAACTTTGTCTTGTTCAATGCTGTTCTGCAGGATACCAATTTTCAAGTATCCAACGGGCTCCTCTTGGCCACCCACAGGCTGCCCCTGCAAGATGTCATGAGGCTCATCAGTCTGAACAGTCTGCAGCAGTCTCTCTCTTCAGGCTACTACAAAAATACACTGCTCATAATTGTTCTCAGCCAGACTTTTAAGTCTTCATAAAACTGAGAGGAACGTAGCTGATTTGATGAGAGACCTGTATCTCACCACATTTTCATAAGCACCATAAGGCAACAGTAAGTCACTACTGCCAGAAACAAAGAATGCTTTTTTGTGCTTAGGGGTGTAGTAAAACATCAATACCAACTCACGGGTGCTCCAGAGTTTTTTTCCAGGCTCCTGCTTTGATGTATTTACAGATCTCTCATTCATCTATCATTAAAGAACTGTGGCTGCAACACATACCTCCCATTTGCTTGCATCTGGTCCCAGATATCCACCAAGGGCTTTCTTTCCCCACTGACACTGAATTGGGTTGCAGATCGGAGCAAATGCTGACACAGACTGTTCAGAAAGACAGCAGGAAAAAAAAAAACCTCAAAACCGTGTAACAATGAACTGCAGCAAATGAAAGTATTTATACATTTAATGCCCTCAAAGAACTCAATACTGTATTTTCTTCTGTCACATCTACAGAAATCTATATAGGCATTAGCATACCTCATATAAGCTATACTTCATCTTACTTTGTACTTCCCAGGATTCTTCAGAGCAAGAATAAGAGCTCCATGACCTCCCATGGAATGCCCAAAAACAGACATCCGTTCAGGGTCAGTTGGAAAATTGGCATTTATTAGTTTAGGCAGCTGTAAAAGAAACAAAAGTGGAATAAAAGTGTTAAAGCAACCTGAGTATGTTTAAGAAAAAAGCACACAACTAACCAACTTTTAATGCCACTGAAACCAAAGGCACGTCTCTGGTTCTAGCCCGGCATTTTTGATCATGGCCTGAAAGCAACTTGAAGGGGAATGTGAAATCAAAAGGAAACAGTGCAGCCAATAATAAGTAACTCAAAGTATCCCTACAGAAATCTCCCATAACCTTGTAACACAATATGTGGAAATTTCCTGTGACTGAACCACACCCCTTTATCTTACCCAGCAAGACCAGGAGAACCCATAGCAGTTACCTCATCCTTTACGTAGGAATACATCCTGTAGTTAGTCTTCCAAGGATCTTCAGTAGCATCCACATAAAAACCAGCACCTGTGCCAAAATCCCAGCTTTCATCTTCTCCTTCAATATTGCAGCCACCTAGCATGAAAAATCTTTCCTTTACTACATATTCAGAATTGGAGAACCTGCCATACAAATCAGGCTCGGGACACAAGTTTCTCAATCATATCTCATACCCCTTCAACTCTAAGACAATTCACATTTTAATTCATTAGTACAATGTTTTCAAGTGTTATTTCAAGACTTTCAAATGGCACTTACATAATACGGATATATCCGATTTCTAAATAGTGTCAGTATCTCTTCATAAATAAATACACCATATACATGTCTCCTAAATTAGTTCTGTAAAGCTTTGTCCAATTTACCCAGGAACTTAATCAAAAAGTTGGCACTTGTTAATTGCTACCAGCTTATTTCAGTCATTAGACCGCATCCTATCAAGTACAGGAAGCTGTGAGAAACAGAAGAAAATTTCCTTTTCCCCAGAATGACAGAACCATCTATCACCAAATGGTGTGTCCAAGCCAATTTATGTGCTTTAAATAATGCCTGCTACACCTCCCCTTCTAAAATTCTCCAGAAGAATAATTCACTGTTCCTATAATTTCACAGGTCTATACCTCTACCTCTTCTGCAATTCACTTCATTGCTCCCACCTATAATTTCCATGAAACTTAAATAATTTCCTCTTTGAGTAACTGCAGGTTTGTACCCTCTTTTCCAAGGCTACACTTTCAAACTAAACTTGCAGATGTGTTCTTGAAAGTCAGTACATGCCATCCAGTCCTCCCTTTGATTAGTCTGTGATTTAGCAGCCTGGTTTGAAGAACAGAATATAGTATTTCAAGGTATATATGAGAGGAATTTTTGGAGAAAGAGAGGCCAACATTTCCTAGTTTCTGCAATCCAAAATAACATGGGCTCCTACCACTGTCAGATTACACTGCAAACTCATGTGTACCTCAACAGTCCCTCACAATTTCTACAGGGATGGCTGCCACCCTGTGAAATCAGATTTGTACGAGGATCCAAGTTGACTTTGTTCCAGTGCCATGCCCTTGAACACTGAATGATTCTGTAACTTAACAGTCCAGCAATCACAGGGATTGGGCTGCTTAAACAACATCTTGGATGTAAAACGTCTGTCTTTGGTACCTTGGAGATGGACAAAAACTCAGAAAGTCCTGCCAGGAAACGAAGGCATAATGCTCATTATGCTAAAAAAAAAATCACTTTCAGGAAGCCTTGAAAATAAGAAATTTAAAAAGGAATCTGCATAGTATTGCTCAGCATACCTGTCTGGAAAAACAAACTCCTTCAAAGTAGGGAAAGTAAAGTCTATCAAGGCCTGACAGAGGGCTGTAATGACAAGTATTTAATGATTTCATGCAGTCTTTTTCCCATCCAGATACAGCCCCTGGCTCCTGGAAGGTAATTCTCATGCACTACACAATTAAAATGCATATGTAAGCATTTTCAATACCTCTCAGCTCATGATTATATTTGAATTGCTTTTCATCAAAACTCATTTAAATAGTAGAGCAATTCTTATCAGTTATTAGACTAAACAGCAAGAAAGAAGTTGCCACAAGGGACCTAAAAGAACACAAAGCAATGACCTATGTGCAAAGGCAGTTACACACTGATAGACAATTTACACAGATACTACCAAAAACAAGTTCCAGTACAACTACCCAATATGAATAATGCAAAGGTTAGTTGCCCATCTCTAGCCTGCAGCAAATAGCAACAACAAAGTGTCGAGTTCATTCATTCACAAGTTTTGATCTTCTGTCCCTCTTCTTCATTAGAAACATGTATTTACATTCTTTGACCTGACACAACTTCAAAACCTAGATATAAAAAGCACTTCATGAAAAGAACATTATTGCCTGTAGGCACATGTAACCCACTAAGGCTTGGGAAATATTAGAAGGCTGACACCTTTGTTTACAGCACTCATGAGACTGTGGCAGAATCCAAGAAATATGAAACAGAACAGTGAATCTCCAGTATTTCCAATAACTGCAGATCCACCATTTTCAGATTTCCCATACCATATGCTCAGCCTTATACAAATAACAGCACATCATTTTAAAAATCCATTCATCAGTGGTCAGTTGTAGCTGCAGGGTGGAAGGTCTTCTAGTTGGTTTTTCAAGTACTGTAATCCTCTGAAGGCATGTATTTAATTTGCTTTGGAAGACAGAATACAATTATGAGCAAGCACTGCATCTTTGTGTGGCAACTTAGTTCTGCAGGTTTTATAGAGTCTCAGCAAGGCACACAAAATGTCAGCAAGAATTCTAATAACACACATTTCTTGTTTCACTCTTCCCTCTCCTCATCTGTGCTGAACTCTAGAGCCCCTTTGTTCCAGTTTTAGTGCCAAAACAATCAGAGTTTCAAATGTCAAACCCTCACTACCCCGTTATTAAGAACACACACAATGTAATATAGTGAACAATGCAAGATGAAGAGGTGAGGTCAAATTCTCACTCAGGTGGGCAACACGCTTTTCAGCACGCTGCAGCCAGCACGCTGCAGCACCCATTCTCTGAGGACAGAGAGTGCACTTAGTGTAATGACTGCTACCATGTCTCTTGTTGAACTTACGTGGGCTCGTGTCTGGTGCCACTACAATAAGGCCGTGCTCGGCTGCCGCTTGTTGAAACGCGGCTTTCGTTATAAAATTCTGTTCTGTGCAGGTCAGCCCTAGGGAAATAAAAATATCGTTGGTTACCTATTGCTCACGGCATACTGGTTTCAAAACTCTTTTGATAGAAAAGGTTTTGTACAACAAGGATTCCTATCTCCATAAACATGGCAAATGTTTTCATTAGGCTCAACAATGCTTTACAAGGCACAGAAACACAGCTGCACTGTCCCATCTAGTCACACTAACAGGTGATCAAAACCAGATCCACGTGCACCCTCGAGCACCTAGTCATGCAGTGCATTGTGCCCTCAAGTACTGCGTATTTAAACAGACTGACCACAGGCATCTGCTAAGGCACACACTGGTAACTTCTGACATCTAATCCTGCACCTACATTTTAGTTTGTACTGTCATCTCAGCTGCTTGCATTACAGAATCACACATGTGCTCTGACAAATTCTACACGCTTTAGACAGGATAAAGGGCCCATAAGCACCCTGGCTCCAAAACCCACAGCAATACATGCCTTTTGTACAGCAGCAGGTCCAAGTTAAGTCCAATTACAAATAAATTACATTTCACACCAATATTTCAATTTTTCTTCACTATGCAATTTGAGAGGAGTTAATGATTCTAGTTTTCCCTGAAGACAAGTTGCCAGTAATCTAATTTGACTGATATATTTCCCAAGACAATACAGCTTACATTCAATAAAATAAACGTATTTATTGGCTTAGAGCTCTTCAGACAATTTTGATATTCCTAACTTCAAGTATAAATATTTTTACCCAGTCCACTGTCATGATACAGATCCACTAGCTAGACCCACCAGCTATTTTGTGAAATGAATATATACAAGGAACACAAGTCTCTACACCAAGAGTCTGGTCTCCAACTTTCTAAGCACAAGTCCCAATAAAGCAACTCCTTGAATTACAGAACAGAGTTTCCACTTTTTATTTTGAAAGTAAGAAAAAAAATATAATTAATTTTTGATGAGACAACTTCACTCCTGCTTCACAAGCCTCTCCTGGCCTTTTCTGATCCCACAAGTTTACTTCACACTAGCACATCCTTGGCACATGCTTGTGCAAAGGTAGCTGACAGCACGTCTCTTTTCAAGTTCACCACTGCTTCCTGCAAAGTTGTACATGGAATAAGGTAGAGTCCACAGAACAAATGTGCTGGTTTCCATGGGCTCTTTTCACATCCCTACTCTGTTAGCTGAAGCACTCTTTAGAAACAAAAGAAAGCAGGAGGTGTCCCAGTGGGAAGGCCTTACAGGAGAACCTCTATATATACACGCGCTTTGGAACAAAAGGCATGAACATTTTAGAACAAAAGGGTGGAACACTTTGAACACTGAATATTTTAGAACACAACCTGGTAGGCTATCCCCAAGCTGCATCCTGATTTATCACAGTACACTCAAACTAAGTGTGCCTTCCAGAAGATGAGGTTCTGTAGAACCCAAGAGCTGATACTGCAGTACCTCTCCATTAAGTTTTCATAACTGTAGTGCAGCAGTTTAAAAATGTTTAAGATTGTATTTTTTAAGTTACTACAACTCACGTTACTCACCTGAGAGCCAATACAGCACAGGACACTTCCCAGTTTCTGCTTTTGGAGGCAAGTAGATTCCAAATTTCATTTTGCATTTTAGCTCTGCACTGTATTAATAAAATACTTCTTGTTATCACCACTATTTAATTAACAAGGTCACTAATATTAAAAATGGAATCAGTGGATCAATGCATTTCATTCAAAGGGAGAGCTGGTCAGTGAATTGTAACAACTAAGTTAAAGGAAGGGAAAATCAATTTTTAAACTCAGCCTCTAGATTTGGCAACAGCTAACTTTTCAACCTTGTTCTGAATATACTCAAAACAGAGACTTACAAATAAGCCACATTTTCATACTGCTGCTAACCAAGAACAGGTTGCAAATTGAATTTTGAATCCCACCAATATTTAGCTTGAGCTTTGGCTATCAAATTGCAAAGTAATTTTTACTGAAGAACACAACCACATGACTTACACAACATAAAATGTACAGCATGTGCCAGAAGGGGACGTTCTCAAACTACTAAGTCTACAGACAAATTAGTTGCTCAATTACTACTAAAGCCTAAAACTATCAATAAACTCTTATCTAAGCACAACTGATGATTTTATTTTTATTTGGATCAAAATGTTTTTAAAAAACTTGTTTCTTTGTACACCTTCATCAAACAAGAATCTATTCACTGAGTCAGTGCTCACAGCATTTCTCCGGAGTGCATGGAAGAAAGATACTCAGCAGTGAGTGGAACTTTGCACACACAGTGGTTCTCTGTGCTGCAAACAGGACAGCCCAAAGTAATGAAGCTTCATTTTCAAAGGTAAAAAGTACTAGCTTCCCACCTCAGCTCTGCAGCACTAGGCCTACTAGATTATGTTAAACATTAACACAGAAATTCAAAAGCACAGCCAAAGCAGCAGTAGACATTATTTCTGACTGAAATATGGATATCAGTGAGAGCATGCTGTTTTCCTGCAGACTGAAAACACTGACAGCAATGGATTCACTGCCCCAAGCTAAAAATCTTGGTTGCTTTAGTGGTGTTTACCTGTCGTGTTCAAACACCTTCTGGAAACCTTCAAAGCATTTGTTGCTGGAAACCTGTTTCAGTGCCATGATTTTAACTGGGAAAAAAGAAAAGAAAAAAAAAAAGAAAAAGAAAAAAAAGAGAAAGATAAATTTGAAAATAAAATAATCCTGGTCTTAGACTTTTTGAGAACAGAAGAGTTGAATACAACTTTCCTTAATGTTATCATTTCTCAGAACAATTTCCTACACATGCTTTCTGATCTTTCATTAACTTTCTATTTCCCCACAAAAAAGGGACAGGGGAGGCTGAACTCTTGTGAGCAGAATAATAGGCAAAGCCTACCTGCTTTCCTGCAGACCCACATCTCCAATGACCTTTACCTCACACTAACTGTGTCTTGCTCTTTGGTTACCAAACAAACATTCCCACGTGCTGTGGTTAACCTGGAGCTCCCTGCGCCAGACTGTTACTTCCACAATTACCACGCAGGTGAAAAACTTGTCCCACCTTTCCTTCTCTTATGTGTGACAGTATCCAGCCACCAACTACCACAATACTGAGCCTTATTCTCATCTTTGATGGAAGTTAATTACCACATTCTAACAGTCTGTGGGACAGCCAAAACAGAGGAGCAGAAGGCTTATTTCCACGGCAAACAGTACGAAAAATAGAGGCAAAGGAGAGAGAGTCATGAGCATTTTAGAACAGCTGATAGCACAAGTGTGCTAAGGAAACTCGGGAAGGCTGACACAAAAGTGGACACTGTCAGCTTGCAAAAGGCAGTAAGCCAAGCAGGCAGCTGAAAGGTGAACAGACTGCAGGGTCACAGAATCACAGAATCTGCTAAATCAGAAGGGACGCCCAAGGATCATCAAGTCCAACTCCCGACCCTGCACAGGACACCCCAAGTGTCATACCCTGTGTCTGAGAGCATTGTCCAAATGCTCCCTGAACTCTGTCAGGCTGGTGCTGTGACCACTTCCCTGGGGAGCCTGTTCCAATTCCTCTGGTTCACCCTCTGGGTGAAGGACGTTTTCCTAATGTCCATCCTAAACCTGCTCTGACACAACTTCAGGCCGTTCCCTCGGGTCCTGTCACCGGCACACAATAAAATCCTGAGGAGAACCCAGGTAACATCAGACCGGGTAACAAAAGTCAAAACGAGAACGTTCCGTCCCTCACCTGCGCTCTCCTACGGGAGCAAGAAGAATCTCGCACCACGGCGAGCCCTCGGGGGCTCATCGCTGCCTCCCTCCCCGGCGGCTGGGGCCGAGGGCCGCCCACCCGGCAGCAACAAGGCCCCGGCCCGGCTCGGGACGCCCCTTTCCACACAGCCAGTCCTGCCCGCTGCGCCACAGCGCTCTCCTGTGCCTCCCTTTCCACCCTCCCGCCCTCACGGACGGCGATCCCTCCCCTCCGGCCAGGCCTGCTCGGTCCAGCCATGGCCGCCGTCGCCTCCCCGCTCTCCCGGCCAGGCCCGGCCCGTTCCCGCTGCCATACCGCTGCCTCACCGCGGAGCGAAGGGGCGGTCCCGGCGAGGAGGCGGCTCCGGCTCCCGCTCCCACCCCGGGGCAGGCCCGCACCGCCCCCGCCCGCCATGGCGCTGCCGGGCCTGGCCTGCGCCCCGGGACAGCCGAGCCTGAGGCACCGCGGGGCTGTAGAGCGTCAAGTGTGTAAACATTTCCTGAAAGAAGGTGTCTGTGTGATGTTTTGGCTTTATATACTCTGAAGCCTAGTCAGGAAAGGAGATTTAATCCGTGAAACAGCAGGGAGTAAGCTCTAATTTACGTCCAGGTGCTAGGAAGACCAATTGCTTGTCGGTGGAATTGCCTGGTTAAATTTTAGGGCTTGTTAAGTTTCAGTGGTCTGAGACCAAGGGAGAGGTTAGCAAAGCTTGGATGACAAAGCAAAGCAAAGACAGGGATGTGCTGCTGGTAGCACAAAGAATGCAGAATGCATGGGCCACAAGGACGTTTGGCAGAACTCCTAGAACAGGGAAGAAAATAACAAAGAAAACGCATTAACTGTGCTGAAATCAGCTCTTATTGTGTAGAAGATAATTCTGATGAAGAGATTGTGACCATTGACCCTGACTCAAGAAATCACCAGAGAATCCGTAGTAGTGAACTATTCAAAGCAGCGTTTCTGTTCTTGTCATGGTCCCTTGACCACTTCAAGGGAGAGAAACTTTGCTGAACTGGGACCACTGCATTGTTGCATTCCAAATGTTTCACTTCACCTCAGGATTTCAGAGCTCTCCATAGCAGGTACCACCAGACAAACTGCTGATTTTATAATAAATCCAAATTCTAGTGTAGGTATTTTACACCTCACCTGTAAGATCACAAAGTAATGAAGATACTTGGCAGTGCTTCCATCTTATTCATAACCCAAATCATCCCACTTTGTGCTGGGCTTTTAGTATTTATTTCTTTATTTATTAATTTGCAGTTAAACATGCCTATCAGTTTTCAAAAAATGTCCTCAGCAAAGCTCCCTCCTACTTTGTAGTCTTGTACCGTGTACTGCATTGGTAGTAACTGTTTCTGCCTATAACATTTTGCAGTCTTGATTTTTCCAATTGCTTTTATATTTTTGATCCCTAATTCTAGCAATGCACAGTACTGACAATTTTGCTCCCCAATTACTTTCTGTTCTTCCCCAGCAGATCCATTTGGACCACAGCTGCTGGACCCCAGGCCTGGGCCTTGCATCCTGTCCTCCAGAGCATCTTTCCTATCCTGCCTCTCTACTTGGATGTAGTTGGTACAGTCTGTCTCTGAGCTGTTTAAACCTCCTCATCTCAACGTTTCTTTTTCAAGCTGTGTTTAAGTTGCCATCAATCAAATTAAATTATGTTTCTTCACTACTCAAGTACTCTTCAGGTTGTTCCTTCCATCTCTATCTGTGCATTTTGTAGCTCCTTAAATGTGTCTCACTAGCAAGATAATGTCCAGTTAGTTATTTGAACTGAACTGTAGCCAGTCTGTTTTCTCTCCTATATATATAAACAGATGATGTTACACACCTCCCATTTCCCCTGCTATCTGTAACTGTTTTTATCTATTTATCTATTGTCAGTATGAAATCTGCTTAACCCAGGTAGTGATACTTATAACATTTTGATGTGTTCATGCTCATCCTATCTATTAGATAACCTCTGCCCTATTTACTCCCATTTCAGAGTGATATATTCAGAAGGATTCACCTGAGAGCCTGCTGATGAGTTTCCCTGGCCTCCCCACATCTCCATGTCAAGATGCCAAGATGTATGCATTATTTTTATGTCAAAAATGACTAAACATGACTGCATAGGGCTGCTTCTCATAAATGTGAGGGCTGTGTCTCAGCCCTTCAGAGAGCTGTTCTCATGGCACAGAGCAGACACACCAGGATAGTGCTAGGAATAGTGTAAGATAGAGAGAGCCAAGCTTTTCTGCCTGCTTTTCAGTCATTTTTTTCTCAACTTTTTGTACGTGATCTCACCATCACTTTGGTTATTCAGAGCTCTGAATTTACACTTCACTGTTGACTTTGCCAAGAGATTATTTGTATGCTGTTCTTTTCTGTAAAGAACTTCTATAGTGTTCTTTATAGCCACTGATTATAATTAAGTTTTTTAGAATTCTAATGTGATATTTATCTAAATTATCTTAAACTGTTTTATGCCATGCTGTCAGTCTTTTTCAAGAAACATATATGCTGGCAACAGTATCATCCCTCAGTATATTTCATGCTGGCTGTATTGACACAACCTGTTTCAAGTCTTCAGCTTTTCAACTAAGAAAGTTTGCCCGGGGAAAGGGAGAATTTTCTGCACAACTGTATTGTTATTGATTATTATTTCCCTTTCCTTCTACATCCATCTTACCCTTTATTCCTAGAAGGAAGTTAGGGATAAACTTTTCTTTCTTTCATACATACACTCACTTTCTTTATCTGTGTACATTGAAGGTTTTTTTCTGCTTTGTTCTTCTTGATTTTGTTATTTCCTTTCTGTTCATTAATGTGTCATTTGAGTCCCTAGGTCTTTTGGGGACACAGCATTGTCCTTTGGTCTTGCTTGCACTGTAATCCCAGTTACAGAGCATCCCTGGCTTCTCTTTCACTTGGCTTTGTCTTGGATTGGTGTTCCTGCAGCACTGCACTGAGGGTCAGGAATGGCCTCAATAGCTCTGAGTGGCTGTGAGGCTGAGCATGTACATAAATCCTCTTTGCAGAGAGGCTGTGGAAAATATATGCACAGAAGATTTGCAGTTGCAGAAACAAGTCATTTGTGATAAGAAAATAGAAGAAGTAATGTTTTTTTAAAAAAAATTCTTTGTTTCTGAAGCAGTTAAAGCACTTACAACTTTTCTAAGGGAAAAAAAAACCACCAATCATCCTTCTTTTATTACAGTAGTGTAAAAAAATATTAGCAATATGTTATTATCCCTTCAGAAAAATGGAAAATTAAGCACATTACAACTGATATTAAATCCAGTGAGCAATATGCTCCTGATAATTCTGACAGAAAGTATTTTCCTCTTAATGTGTTACAATTAAAAATGAAGTCTTGTTTTTTCATAGTAAATTCATTGCACATATTTATATTATGTCTTTTGTTTTCCATTTCTTTCTAGTACAGATTAATTTTGAACCTATGAAGAGTCTGCTTGTTTGAGAAATTTTTCCACATACAGTTTGAAATTTCTCATGTATTTACTGAGCCCTTGAGGCTGGTATTTTGAATTCTGATATTCAAGTAAACTTTGATGTATAATTGCAGCTAAGGAAAGATATTGGCTGACAGGAATGTAATAGTGAAGATCTGATTTAGCAAATGCCAAAGGACAAATTTAAATTCAATTTAAGCCAATAAATAATAGAGTAGAACATTTGGGCTTGTCTTATTAATGGGAGCTGCAAGGAGAGGTGGAGGCATAAATGCCGTTTGTTTAGGCTTGTGGTTGTCTTTCCAAGGGAGACAGGCTTTTCTTTAGGTCTTATGAAATAAGATCAGCAACACCAGCTGACATGCCTTGATCCCTACGTGAGCCATGAAGTAATACAGGTACAGTAGACTGTCTTTCTTGGTCTTAGTGGTCAGTTCAGGCCACAGACTTGAAGCCATTTATCAAAATTAGGGTCAAAGCAGCAGAAGCAACTTCCATGTGTATCATATATTCTTCCTGTGAGGATTATTTAAATCTGTTATCTATAATGAGGCAAGACAGAGTCGTGCAAAATTACAATTAAAGATTACTTTAAAGAGCATGGCTTCTAGAAAAGCTGAGGAAAAGGCAGTAATTTATTGCTGTCAAAGATGTGTACCATGAGTACCATGTAGGTAACACACCTACATGGCTTTTGGAACAACCAGCATGATCCCCAGCAGAAAGAATATTTTTTCAATAATATATATGACTCCTAGAGGAAGTACAGGCAATGAAAGGGTCAGAAGATTCCAAACATCATTTAAGATGAAAATGTAAAAGTTGATGCTTATATTGCCCAAAGACAATTGGCAAAAAAATTGATTGATCTGAATTTTAAGAATACTCTTCTGAAAGTTAAAAAAAAGAATAAACCTTGAAAGGAACAAGTTTTCAGTCTCTAATATAGGGATTATTTACTTATAATTAATGTCTAAAAGTGTCTAAATTGTGTCTAAAAGATCACGAAAACTAAGGAGAGGTCAACCTTACTACCACTCCCAGGAAAGTCACAGGATAGATCCTCCTGGGAGCCTTTTCCAGGTATACAAATAACAAGAAGGTGGGTAGGAATAGCCAACGTGGATTTACTGAGAGCACAGCACACCAGTCTAATTACCTTCTGAAGAAAATTCTGCTTCAATGGACAAAGCAGGAGCAGTGGAAGCTGTATACGTTAGCAAGAGCTTTGAAAGAGCTTCTAACAGTCTCCTTGTCTCCTTTAACAAGGTTGGAGAAATATGAGCTTGATAATATGAGTGGATAATAAGGTGGGTGGGAAATTGGCTTCATTGCTGGGGCAGGGAGCATTGGTCAGCAGTCCAGAGTCCACCTGTCAGGGTGACACTCCCCAGGGATCAATATGAGGGACAGGACTGTTTTGTGACTTTATTAATGACCTGGGGATGAGGTGGAGTGCAATCTGAGATATGTAGGTAAGAAAAAGCCAGTTTATTTTACTCCCTTCAGTAACAAAGGTAAAGAGAGAAGGAAAATACATCTTTGGGAAAGATCTAAGGGGACCTTCATCCACGTCTTTTAGGTTCTGGGTTCTGTTCCTAGAGTACTGAGTAGTTTCTTTTGCTGATTTTATCTCACTGTACCTCAGTTGTTCATCAGCAAATAAGTCCCCTGCAACAGTTGTCTTTTCCTGAAAACAGCTGTAAGAATAAATTAAAGTGAATGTAATCTGACAGTGAGGACAATAATCTGTTTAACACGCTTCTTTCCCCATTTCTATCCTTAGGTGTAGATCTGTAAGGTGAACCCTCACTTAATATGTCACAGTGTGCTCCTCTTTCATCAGCCACTGGCTTCTTGGGCAGATCAGAAGATGGCACAGTTCAATCTTTTTACCTTCTCCCAGGTGGTTGTTCCTCAAAAGATCCATTCAGAAAAGAAGCTGTTTTCCCTCAAGGATCCCCCATGTGACTGTTAATAGTCCCCTTACAGTAAAAAGAAAAAGATTCCCTATACCTATCTCCAGGCATAGCCTTAGCCACATAAGCCCCAAGTATTTAATTTTGAAAAGCAAAGTTATGTGGCCAGCATATCTGCTGTTAGTTGGGAATGGAGATATTTTATACTTGTGGGATTTGAAGGCTGGGATTTTATTCAGTAGGCAATTCCAAGGGGTAATTATTTCCACTTGTTAAAAATACTAATTTTAGGCTGCCTCTCTTTATTGCCTCTAGGAGCTGGCTCAACTGGCTTAGTCCTAGACATTTAACTAGGAGTCACCAGCAGTTCCCAGTCTAAATGACTCTGTGAAAAATAAGTTTTTCAGCTTGCATGCTTTTTGCTTTTTCTGCAAAGAAACATGGATCACCCAAACAGCTTTTTTCATTTCAAATTATTCAGCAGCAGAGACTTTACAAAGCAAAAAAAGGCAGTTTTATGATTGCAGGAATATAATTGTCTGTGTTCCTGAGATCGGTGAAGAAGTGTTTAAGGTTTCTGAGACTCTCAATCTCTTCTACTGCTACAGAAAACTTATCGTATAACACAGAGAGTAAAAGTGAACTCACAGAATGCTAATATTTGTATTGTCAGTGAATTGTCACCTAAGAATTTGAAAATAAACTCCTTGAGATTTTTTTAATGTCAATTGCAAATGCACTTGCAGAAATATTTATGGAATAGCAGGTGTCCTGCCTCCATGGTGACAACTGATGATACTGACAAGAAACTGTCTTAACTTCTGGGTTTTTTTGAGCCTTTGTTAAGGAACTATGTTGATGCATATGCAATGCTGGCCACCTTCAGAGAATACATCTGAAGATGGAACTTACTGTCTTCTTTTCCAAACATCTTTACTTTTATGTCTTGAAGTGCCATATTGATAAACTAAGTGTATTCTCTTTCAATAAAAATTGAAATTGTCAGTTCAAATTATGTAGAAACAGGTAAATCTGGAAGATAGTTTTCCAAAGAACATAACAAATTATGATATGCTGTAGCCCACATACAGAGGTCTAGTAGTTCTGAGGTAAAACTGAGTGGGATTTGCAGTTCAGGGATCTTATCTGGTACATTTCATCATACCACCATACATGGTATGTCACATTTGCAGCTAAAACAATCTGATTTCCTATGTCTAACCGTTTCTGAAAAATACAGCTTTATATGCTTTTCCCTACACATTATAAAGCTGAATGAAATCTTAAGATTAGAGCAAGGTTTTGAAATGATTAGTTATTAACAGCTGTACTACTTTGATGTGCCATTGTGACGTTGCCATTGCAAACAAGAGCTTGGGTGCTGTTAAGATCAGTTGGAGGAATACATTTATTTTGGTTTTAAGACAGGGAAAATGAAAACTATTAAAATCCACTTGGGGTTCTTTTTTCCAACGCTTTGTGAAAGAAAATACCGACAATAGATGGCACTGTGGTTCTGTGACCGGGGGTTATTTCTGTCTGTAGCGGTGCCACGCTGATTGTGCTGCTCTGGCGGTGGGGCTGACCCGGGCTGGACAACAGGTGCCCACCAAACTCCTCAGACAGGCAGGGCAGAGGAAACACAAGGAAAAGTTCATGGGTCGAGGTAAGGAGAGGAAGAGATCATTCCCCAATTATTGTCATTGGTAAAACAAACTTGGTTTAGGGAAATTAGTTTAATTTATTGCAAATCAAATCAGAGTAGTCTAATGAGATATAAAAGCTGAATCTTAAAACAGCTTCACCCCTCCACCCTTCTCCCTTCTTCCTGGGCTTAACTTCACTCTGGATTTTCTACACCTCTTCCCCCACAGTGGCACAGAGGGATGGGGAATGGGAACTGTGGTCAGTCATTACATGTGGTTTCTACTGCTCCTTCCTCCTCAGGGACAGGATTCCTCACACCCTTCCCCGGCTCCAGCTTGAGCTCTCTCCCTCTGGAGACAGTCCTCCATGAACTTGTCCAACACGCATCCTTCCCTCGGGCTGCAGTTCTTCATGAACTGCTCCACTGTGGGTCCCGAGTCCTGCCAGCAAACCTGCTCCGGAGGGCCTCCTCTCCCCACTGCCTCCCCACAGATGCCGCTCCAGCACGGGCTTCCCACGGGGTCACCGCCTCCTCCGGCATTCGCCCGCTCCAGCGTGGAGTTCTCCGCGGGTTGCAGGGGGGTACCCGCTCCCCTATAGCCCTCCCCGGGCTCCGGGGCACAGCTGCCTCCCCACGGTCTGCACCACAGACTGCCGGGGAACCTCGGCTCCAGCCGAGAGCTCCTCCTGCCCCTCCTTCTCCCCTGACCTTGGTGTCTGCAGAGCTGTTCCTCTCACATATTCCCACTCCTCTCTCTGGCTGCAACTGCACAGCTTTTCCCCACTTCTTCAATCTATTGTCCCACTGGCACCATAGTGGCGGCTGATGAGCTTGGCTTTGGTCAGAGGTTCATCCATCCTGGAGCTGGCTGGCATTGGATCTGTCAGATATGGGCAAAACTTCTGGAAGCATCTCACAGAACCCACTTCCGTAGCTTCCTCACTTCTGAAACCGTACCATGCAAACCAATACAGCTTATTAATCTACTAATTCTACTTCTTAGTAAAATTAATTTAATTCTACTATTGCAAATACACTGTTTCTGAGACTGAAAATTATTAAGCTGTATGTACTTACCCAAAGAGTACCTCTTCAGTAGAAGGATGGCTGTCCTTAGAAAAAGAAAATTATTACAATGACTCATTTTGGACCAGTTTACTGAGATAGTTAAATTATGCAACATGCTCTTTCTTTTTGTCCGGCAAAATATTTAAAATTACTTTAGCCTTCAGCAGACATTGTACTGAATATTTATGGGAGAAATAAAACCAAACCAAATTAGCTACTTAAGACAAACTTCCAGTTTATAAAACAACTGATGTCATTTGAATATTTTAATCTGCTTTACTAGCAGTGCGATCAGACAGAACAGTAAAGCATTGAAACACCATTTTACATTAACATTACAAAATACAGCAATTTTTTTTTCTCTATGTATTTACATAAGCAAACATACAGGTATTCAAAATAGAATGCATCTCACCATCTGGCAATAATTACAGAAGTACAGTGCTTGGTTGACTGGATGGAATAGAGACATAGGAATTTTTACCCTGAAGTGTAAAAAGGATGCACACCAGCTTAGGAGATACATGGTGAGCTTCATGTCTTTGGACATTTTTCAGATGCAGTCTTAACAGTAATAAAATGTAAATCTACTTGAAAAATTGATGCTGAAAAGTTTTTTCAGATGAAGTGTTTTTTTTGGATGCAGATATGACCGACTGACTCAGCATGCTTTTTCTGTGAGGTAGGGGAAGGCCCTAACCTCTGAACCAGTCTGTATGAATGTCTTCTCTTTTATTTTAACCTGAAAAATTACAAAAAGTTCCATTCTAGTCTGATGCATAATGAAAACACATTTTTTTGGAAGCTGGAAATGTTGCTCTGAAGATGGTCATATTAAACCATAGTGTTCATTCCAAGCATGGGCCAAGTGCTGTAAATCCTAGTTTAAAACAGATGAACTTTGTCATCTGTCTGCAGTATAATGAGTCCATTAATTGCTGTCTACTGATGAACAACCTCTAGCAGATTTGGCATGGCAGCTAGAACAAATTCATATCCTGACTCCGTCATCCTCACTAAGGCAAACTGCACAAAAATCTGTTAATATTTTGATGCAGGGTGGCAGAATCAGGCTTTTCTAAGCTGTCAAAAATGTCCATAAAGAGTGGTCTTTATCTGCTGTGCATTCTTGGCCTTGAGAGGCTTCTTAGGCAAAAACTGCTGATCACTCAATAATACCATCTATCTGAGCACTCCAGAATCAAAACATCAGGCATCAGTTTTCCCCGCTTCTAAGCAAAAATTGTTATGTTCTCTCCAGCTATCAATTAATTAAATGCTGTCAAGTCCCTTATGTCCAAAACATAGGTTTTATTTTAATAAGCTGGGAAAAAAATGATTGTTCAGAGTCATCTTGTAATGAAACTTCAATCCAGTAATTGAAACCCTCTGTGATTGTAGTGAAACATTCCCTGTCAGTATTTGCAACCTGAGCAATTGGACATTGTGAACGAGGAACAGAAGGTGAAGTGAAAGAGAAACAGAGGGCTGAACTGCTCTGCCACACGGGCAAAACGCAGACGGTAAGTGGAGAGCATAAGCACTGAATGTGGAATGTTCAGTAACAGTTTATCAGCTGTGAGCTGGTGAAAGAGACTGTGCAGAGCAGCAACCAGACCCTCAGGAGACTTGTGAGGAACTGAGCTCCGGTGAAGTGCAGGGTGCAATGTACATCATACAGGATGCAGATGGGCTTTGCTTCCTGGCAGAAGTGGGCGATGAGACCCAAGCTTTCTGTCCCACTTACTTCTTTCCTTTGCAAGGCCAGAGAAACTTGCATCAGGTCAGGCATAAATGGCAAAAAAAGGTGGCAATTCCCTCCACTGGTAGGAGCCTTTTTGTTTCCTTTCCCCTCAAATGCAGGTTTAGAGACCTTCAGTCCCCTGTCAATATTCATCCTATGAAGGCAATCTGGTTTCATGGCAGATCTAGAGCCTCAGGCCTCTTCTCACAAAATACCTTTGCTTTTATTACTGCCTGCTTATTCCCTGAGATACCTGTTTCCAAGAGCAAATCCTCAAAACCATCACCCCAGTTGTGGAGTGGAAACATCTGGCCTGTGGGATACAACGTGGACATTGTCCTTAGCTCAAAGTGCCAGATTTAGGGTCAATATCAAACTTAATGGAAATAGTGGAAATCACTGCTCCCACCTACTACTATGGTAGTCCTCATATTCAGCTGCATTTAGCAGATTCCCCCTGGAATCCCTTCTTTGCCAGTGTGACATCCCTCACACAGTGCTGTGTAGGAGAGGGATGTGTGCATAGGGAGGTAGAAGCAGTAAGCTCATTTTTGCTTCTGCTGAAGCTGTTCAGTTTGACTGCGGTGATCAAATGTACCCAGAGACAGAGAGAGCATTTAAAGCACCTGGTGAGCACAGCATTTATTCCACTTGATTTGTCAGTTCATCCTAAATGACCAGTTTTGGGGGGAAACCCATGAATGTCTGCAAGGTGATAGATGACATGCATGGCATCATCACTGTGAGTGGGGCTACAGCATGACACTTTGTCCCAGACATGGAGGCTGAGGTCTGTGGGGTGAGCCAGTGTCATCGTGTGCATGCAGAGCTTCTGTGTGACCAGTCAGTGCACAGTGACTCCTACCTATCCCATGTCAGAGGAAAGGACTTGTAAAACTAGCAGATTTAGTTATACAATCTATATGACAATAAATCAGTTTCTTGGAAATCAAATACCCAGCCAGCTTTTAAGCCCTTGTCTGCCATAGATCAGTATCTTAAGCAAAAGGCCTTCTTCCAAAGGCTCCCACCTGGTAGGCTAGAAAAAGGTTCAGTTTCTCTCTGTCTTTCTCCTTCTTTGACTTAGTAGAAATTTAATTGCTCTGTAAAAACTGAACAACTTCAATAGAAGGACACATGAAGGTATTGAGGTTTTGCTTCTGGATGGGCAGTGTTTTTTCCAGAGAAACTGGAATACATCCTGGTTCTCATAAGATTATGGCTGCAAAATTCATGGAATGAATCAAATTATTTGATTTAAGCTTTGCATGAATGCAGCATTTATATTTCTCCTCTTCAGCAAAGTCCCACTGGCCTTAGTGACGTTGGCTATGATGCCTGAAAGTAAGGAGTTTCATGACTAAGCATGTCTGTCAAGTAATGTATTTTATGTTCTTTATGCAATGTATCCTGCCCTTGGATCTATGCAGGTGAAATCAGTGTTGTTTACAGATCCTGTTATTTTTCAAGTGAGCCCCATTTGCCCATACATATTTCATTAAGGCTGAGTCCTAGTAGTGCAATCTTCTGACCATTCCTGAGCAATCTGCCTTAACAGCAATACAGTGAAACAAGGGAAAACTATTTTTATCAACTAACAGTTTTCTAATAATTCTGGCCTTACAAGCCCTAAACCAAAACCAGAACATTCTTCATAATGCCCTTTTTTAACCAAAGAGAAATGATGAGAGAGGATCTGCTTCAACCTTTTACTGAAGGCTTTACTCATGCAAAACTTCCTCTGACATTGCTTAAACCAGACTTTGTTGGAATTGTACAGAGTTACGAATCTGGAAGTGATGCTGAAAATTATTTAGCAATGTTGTGCCTGGTTTTCCACCGTTCTCTCACTTCCCCTCCCTGTCAACAGCAGTGGGAGGGAGCAGGGAATTAACACAAATAATTTTGAAAACATTATTTTCAATTTTTAAGCTGAACATGAAATTTTTGAATGCAAATAAATTACAAGTCCTGAAATAAAAATTACAAGTGGTGGTAGAAACAGAGGATTATTCAAGTATAATTTACCTTTGAAGATTGCTTATTTGAAATACAGAACAAATGGCAGAAAAGCCCAGGGACATTTCAGGATGGTTACTGAGGAAGAAAAAATGGCATAAAAACAGTTAACAAAATGTCCATATAATTAATCTATAGCAGTTTTAATAGATTTTGTTTAATACTTTAAGATTTATTTTAAATATATATTTGCAAATGAACCGTCATTTTATTTAAAATTCCATAAAGTGCTCATTCAGTTAATGATAACAAAACTCAATTGTAGCAAGACAAACTAGCTGGAGCCTACTCTGCAAGAACATCAAAGGACAGCTTAGCTTTCATTGGCAAAGAGAAAAGAATTGTGTAGGTTTCTTCATAGCCCATATTATAATACAGAAATTGCATTTTTTTCTTTAAGAAATATATTCTTTAGAATATTAAAAAAATAAGTTTAATAAAGCCTGTGCTTAAAACAGCCAAAGTACTGTATGAAAAAAAATTGCACATTTGATACCCTTTCAACCCTGCTTTTCATCCACAGGATAATGGGAGGAGTATATGATGTTGTCGGAAGGTCTCTTGGACACAGCTGATTTTCCTAAGCTATCAGAGCTTCTCACAGCAGGTGAAATTTTCAGCACACGCACAGTGGTTGTCATGGCAGCTGCTGACCATCACACACCACTAACCTTTTCGTTCCCTGGGCCGATACTTCTCTTGGAGGTACCATCTAAACGATGTGCTCCTATCGTGACCGTCGAGTAATCCTTAGCCATCATTTTCGCCTCTTTTTTCAAGCTCTTCATTTGTGCTAGCTGGAGCTGGCTGGAGTCATATGCAAGTGCTGGGATAGTGTTCACTAAAATCAGCTGGAAAGGTTTCTTCTCCTCCTTGTAGCGACACTGGATGTAGCGAGAGAAAGCTGAGCGGTAGGTTTTGTTGAACAACGTGTACACGAGTGGGTTGACAGCTGAAGAAAGGTAGCCAATCCAAACAAATATGTTAAGAAGCCCTCCAATGACCTCTTCTTTGCATGACTCCTTGCAAATAACAGCCATCACATTGGTGATGAAAAATGGGCACCACATCACAACAAACAGGAAGAAGACAATGCCAAGGACCTTGGAAGCCTTCTGCTCATTGCTGATGGATTGCATTGTTCTCCTCCCTGAAGTCCCTGTATCTCTGTTCAAGGAGCGCTGAAAGAGTTTCTCTGAGGACAGGGAACTCTGAGGGAGGAAGCTGAATGAAGTAAACTTGGTCTTAGGGCCAATGTCATTCACACATAGCATAGCTTCCTTTTGCAGCGACTTGATAGTTAAAAAGTAAGTGACTACCATGATGGTTAGAGGGATGAAGAATGCCACAAAAGAACCTACTAGAACAAAATTTTCATCTGCGAGTAAGCAGATGTCTTTCTTAAAAATGTCTTTCTTAAATACTTTGGAGTCATCTTGTAGTCCAAAGACAGGTACAGGCATGGAGATACCTGAAGGTGGATGAGAGAAAGAAGAGGTTAAAAACAATAATGAAAAACACTTCCAGCCTCCAAGAAGAAGCAAACATCTACCTGTGTTCTACCTGTGGCTGAGGTGATCATAGCTATACGCATTACCTCAGCCATAGGTAGAACACGTTCGCTTCCTTCCAACTGTCCTATGACACCTGGTAGCCAGAAAAGCATGGGTTTGGATCTTGGGCCCCTTGTAATGATCTCCAGACTTGCTCCTTGGCCCCTGCCACCTTGGCAAAGGATTTTATGAACTATGGCCAAAATGACGCTATGTATTTCTTTTCTGGAGTGGCATAAGAGTGATCTTGGACTGTTTTTCATTAGAGGATTAAAAGTGTTATGGGTTCTAAATAGGCTGGGAAATACTAATTTTAGGAGGAAAGATAGTTTTTTGTGATAGGTCTAAGAGTAATCTTTCATTGTCTTTTGTTGCTGTCATCTCCACATAGTCAACACAGGCTAAATGCTAAAAAACCCCAACTTTCTATGTGGCAATAGCCAGATGAACAATGGGAACAAATTAAGCACTGAGAGACACTGACAGGAGGCAGCCTGAGGTGTAGTTTATCCTGTAGGACTGCAAAAGTCCTTTCACTGTGTTTCCAGCTGCTAGAGGTTACCTTCTCTCTGCACAGCTGTGCAAAATTTGTCTTCCCCTGGAGCATGCATCCTTGACTTGTCATGAATGGCAAGACAAGGTGACAAAGTCCATTCTCCTTGGACTGCTCTGTCTGTTTCAAGCCTACTCAGCCATTTCCTCAGGGATTTCTGCAAATGCTGCTAGAGTCTAGGTAAAATCAAAGCGCTGCTGTTTCTTTGGTTGTTGGTTTTGGGGTTTTTTTCAGTGTTTGTCTCTTCCCCTCCGAATGGATGCTGTCTCTCCAAGAGAGGCCATGTTCAGACAATGAAAGAGATTATGTGCTGTGAAGATGGCAAAAGTGGAGCGAAGCAGGGGGTGATAATGCAGCCCTGTTTAGATAAAAGCAGAGAGGAGCCTGACTCCTGTGGAAAGTTAGCATAATCTGGGAGCTTCAGTCCCGTTTGCATTTTGGAACAGAAATCCCAGTTGCTGTATTTAGCTTATGTGAAATAAAAACATTGACTAGAGAAGAATTTCCTGTGGTGTGAGGATGTTGTGCCCTACTTTGTTCAGTGGATGCCAGGAGTGTTCTTACTGGTTCACAGACGAGTCCTGAAACATCTGTATTTCAATGGTACATCTCTCTATCTCTCTTTCTTTCCCTTCTTCCCACTCTGCTGCTTAAACTGGGAGCCCTTTAAAAAGCATAGCCTGTCACTTCATTTCACACATATCCAGTGCCCAGCATAACAGCTCCAGTCCTAGGGGAAGGCTGTGGAGTACAGGCTCAATACCAAACAATAATAATCACAGTAATAATAATATTAGATCATTATTCTGTTCAAGTGCTTCATTCTTTTTGTTCTTCTGGAGCTTCTACAAAGATCTTTCTTTTTCTAGGAACACTGTGGCTTATTTTGTCTGTAACTTTGAACTGAGTCATGGCATTGCCTCAGGCCACTTTAGAATAAAGTGCTGTTCTTATCTGCCCAGGGCAGAAGCTGGTGGAGAGCCTGTGGTATTGCCCTTTCTGTTTCTCCTGCACAAGTTCTAAATGCTTGAACTTGGGCTAGGAGAAGCCAGTGAGTGAGATGCAAACTTCTGCAGTGTGGAAGTTCCTGAATTGAGCTGACAGAAACCTCCAGTGTTTCTGTCTACTGGCTAAAAAGGTCTGAGTCTGTCTCTCTGAAAGCACGGAAGAAGAGGTCACCATCAGAAGCCAAACTATCCAGCCATGGCTGAGTAATCTGGGATGTTGAACAACTCCGGGGAAATGAGGAATGCTTTGAAGTTAGTTTTCTTTTTTTGGATGAGTTGAAGGGGTGCTGAAGGCATCCAGCACCTCCCAGCATCATACTCCAGCTGCACGAAGACACAGCATTAGTCAGAGCAATACCACAAGTTTCCCGTCTGCTTCTGCCCTGTGTTGATAACAGCAAGGCTGTTTTTTCATTTAATTCAAAGACGTAGTGTGAGCTTCAGAGATAAAATAAACCATGGTATTGACAGAGTAAAAAAATGCTTTTCATTACTACCTTATGGTTCAGCTGCATGAGGAAGCATGGGAGCAGAGGCAGCAGTGCTAGAAAGAGGAAAATTTTAGCATAATTTGCAAGCTTTTTCAAGTAAAGGGCCAAAGTCTGTTACAACTTCTCACCTGAAACAAGAGGAACAATTCCCCAATTGCTTTATTTTGTTCTTAGCAGCTTCTGGAGACTGGCGTCTAAATCCAGATTTCTGTCTTTAAAAAATGGAAATGAACTTCAGCATGTAGCAGAAGTTCCTGTATGTTTTTGCCATTCCTTTAACAAGCACAAAAGTGCTGTACCAGCAGAGCTGTAGCAGGCACTGCTAGTCACATAAGTTTTTCTGAGTGACCATTCAAGACATCTTTCCCCTACAGCTGCGGGGAAGTGGCCTGTATACAGTTCGAAAACAACAGAGATACCACACTTTGGTGGCAGGGAGCTCTGACAGCTGTAAACTGCTTTTTTGTGTAACCACAGTTCAGTTGATGCAGGGCATCCCCCAAATGATATTGTGGCATTCCTGCATGGAAAAAGTTAATGTCCAAAAGTTGATTTTCTCTTTTCATATCTCTGCAGGGACTAAATTTACTGTTTCCCTCCTGAAAGGGACAGGGTTTGTCCCCCCTCAACGGTTGATTTCTGCAGCATAAATATGGCAAATTCCATGAGGACACAGGGACCAAATTCAAAGGCAGTAATATTTAAATTGTCCCTAAAGGAGCTTCCGTGTGCAACTCACATACACTATTTTAATGGGAATCATCACATATGACCAAGAATATCACCCACATGTCACATTTGGTCAAGATCAAATTTGTCCTCTAAACCAAACAATACTAAAATTATTACTTTTTTGTTATAAAAATAACAAAAAGACTTGGCCTAAAGTTGCATTAGCATTATTGCAACTGACTGAATTAATTCTTTAAAAGTTGAACATGAATGATCTGTTTCACCTGGATGATTCACCTGGATGTATACTCGCTGGTTTACTTGTCCTTGCTTTCCAGCTCCCTGCTCTTGGTGACTGGATGTTTAAGGCACAGATGGTGCCTGTGCATTCATCCATAAGAAGAAAATCAGCTTCACAAGAAAGGATCATGCAGAGCTACCAGAAAGGGACAATTGGGAAGTGAAGCATGTGCCAGCAGTAGGTCTGGAGGAGACAACCTGGAAGGGCTGTAACAGAACAGCTATTCCACACCCTGCCCATTTCATGCTCCCACTAGCTCAAGGTCAGTCTGGAAAAAATCTTTGTATCCCCTGAGGACTTTTTTATGGTTTATTTTAATTTGCTTTCAAAAGAACTAATCTGAGGCACAAGGAAGCATTCAGCACAGAATAGGAGCATCCATTCAAGCGCTGAAGGTACATTAGCCACTCCATTTCCAGTTGACATTCCCACTTAGAACATTTTCCCTTGTGAACAAGCCCTAAATATTATGTTCCTCTGGTACAAGGTGGCTTATTTATATGGTTTCATTTATACACATGTGGCTGCTTCAAACTGTGGATTTTAATAAACTGCACAACAGATCCCAAACAATAAAGATGAGTAATAAATTCTGCATTAAACCACAAGAATTTGGGCACAGTTTCAGAATGACAAAAGGCTCTTGAAACCAAAGGTTAAGAAGTAAAGCAATGGCATCCTTTTTGTTCTCTCAAAAAAGCCTGGTGAAATTGACAAAGCTTGGTATGGTGGTACACATTGCTGTCTTCAGAGATATAAAACCAGTTTGTTTAACTGGAGAGGTATATGGGGTTTGCAGCTGCCTTGAGCTGCTGAGACTGTCAATAAATCAAAGCTATAATTTACAGTGTGCGTGTAGGGTGGCACACTGGAGTTACTTGGGATGAAGGCAAGGAGAGGGAAGTGAATTGATAAGGTCAAGGTTCTTTCAGTGAAGTCTCCTTTAAGCAGAACCTATCAGTCACATGCTTTCACCACGCATATATCCATTTCAATTTTGTTTAATACAAATGAGTATTATTTTGTGCCTTAATAAATGTCCAAGGGTTAGGAACTACCTTTTAGAAATGTAATTTCTCAAAAACTTTGGCACCTGTGTTCACCTTCTCATGAAAAACAAGAAACTCTCCCCGTCTCAGGTCTTAGCAGTCACACTGATTCAGAAGTACTGGGTCATGGGCCAGCTCACAGGCCACTGCACAAAGATGTGCTGTGACACTGGGGACCTCTGAAGGGATTGCTGCTTGGGAAAGCCAGTGTGTCCTTCAAGCAGCTTAGTGTGGCCATACTGCCTAATTTCTTTAGAAAAGCCCATGCTGGTATCTGGTGCTTATTTGTACTCAGAAAATATCCTTTGTTGGTACATCTACACATTCAAACAGCAAAGAGATGTCAATGTGTAACTCATCTGCTACATCCCAAGGCAAGCAATGCATACTCTCAGTCTCATGTTGCATAAAAATCTCCTTGTTGCACACTGCCATCGCATTATTTTCAATATTTTTTGCTTAATTAACCACGCAAAATAATATTTATTCCTTTGGGCTACCATGGGTGGATGTTTGTTTACTCAAGGAACACAAGCCACAGTGAGCCACTTGTGGCAGGGGGACCATGGACTATGTCCTCCTCTGAGTACGGGGGATGACAATGTGTCTGGATCTTATATGAGGAGCTGGAGTTTAGCAGTAAGTTACTTCCACTTAAACATCTGCAGAGGAGCTGCTCAGTCTTACTTCATGTCTCTGCTTGGCATTTGACACTCACCATTATGGTTGTTACATCACTACATTTCATTGTTTTGTCATTACATCATTGTTCCCCCGGACCTGCAAACACTTAGCTGCTCTCTGCATGCACCTGAAAATGTTATCCCTCCATGGACTCCTTTCCAGTCATGACAAGCCCTTCACTGTGATCATTTTGTTGCTGTGGGAGTAGTGCCAGCCATATTTCCAGTGCAGGCAGGTTGCTGGTGGGTGGCAGTGCAGAAGCAGAAATTTCCACCTGGGATAGAGGGGATGTTGAAAACCTCTGTGTGGACTGGGAACCACCATCTGAGGCTGCATCTAGTTATGATGAGTGTTAAAAAGCTTCCACCTTCCCTAGTCAGTGAGACAGTGTCCCCGAAGTCTTGGGCTAGGCTTTCTTATCACATGTGAGACCAGCACAGAATTCTTCCCTGCTAGTAGGTACATGTGTTGGCAAAGGCAGAAGCAGATGAGGAGCTTTCTCTTACAAATCCCCACATAATATTTGTTTTCAGATGGATTTCCTCAAGAGCTAAGTGAGTCTCAGTGCTGGGGGAGCCTTATCTCCTTTCTGCATCCCAAGAGGCTGTACTCACAGGAATGGAACTAGAGTGGGTCCAGGCATTTTTCTTATAACTGCTGGTAGACCAAATTTAGTTTTTTATTCAAGGGTACACATGGAGCTGGTTTTCTGTGTCTTTCCCTTGGAACACTTTATTTGGTCACACATGTTCTATTTAATACAAGTGAAAGGAAAACAAATTTAATGTCACATAGAGGGGGTGCCAGGTAACAGCTGGATAATTCTATTAATTTTGAAATGGCTTTGTTCTTGACAGCTCAGAAAATCTCTAAGGAAACCTATTATTTAGCCTAGCAGGAGATACATTCAATTCTTTTTATGTGTGAAAAATATGGTAAATGATAATTTATATCATAAATATAAAAACAAAATTGGAGAAGTCTGTTTTCTAATATGTTTCTCATTTATGTCCTCAGTCCTGAAGCCTATTTCTTAATAAGAACTGAGATATGTGTCTCCAAATTAATTTGTAGAACTGTGATAATAAATAGCTATTAAAAGGATTAGAGGACAAGTGCAAGAAATGAAGGACAGGTGCCCCTTTTTGACCCAACTGTTTAGAAACCCTGGGCTTCAGAGTGAGATGAGTTTTGAGAGAGGAAGCTGCTGATGGAGTCACGTTCTGCTTTGATATACTCCTCAAAATGTGCATACAGCCCTATTTCCTAAAGGTAGCAAGAATCCAACAGCAGGAAACAGTTTCTTTGCTTTTGGCTTTAAGTGCTTTTCCTGCCTATGCACTCCTCAAATTCTTTGTTGGTTTTGCTGCAGGACTTGTTTATTCTCTATTTCCTCTAATTTTCTTGTTGGATTTTTTCAGGCCTTCTGGATGTTTGAGGAAGATACAACCTTTTGCATTGCAGTTTCCAGTGGAGCCTATTCCCCAATGCAGTGTTTGCTTTTCAACTAGTGACATTATTTTTGATTCGGACAGAGGCTTCTTCCAAGGTGTCTTTTGGCTTCTCACAGAGATCTCCAATTGAAAGAAGTTGTTATCTCTCTCTCTAAGATGGTTACCCAGTCACTAAAGGGCAGAGAGGAGTCCACACTTATCAAACAGCTAGAAATAAATAAAGAAAGGTGAGGAAGCCACTTGTCTGGAGGATGCTGGCTGAGTAAAGCCCAAGTCCAAGGTGGACAGCAGCTACAATTCTGCTGCCATTTGGGAGCTGGAAGGGAGCTGGGCTTGATGTGCTCCTCCAGGGGACATTGGCTGTATAACCCCTTCATCCATGGTGATTGTAAGTGATGAGAAGTGACTGCCCTTACAATAAAGAGCTAATGTTTAGTCTGAAAATTTTCAAGGAGCTCCACAGGTCTACAGCCTATCACTGCACAGGGGGACTAGGTTCTTCTCCTTCTGTTTAAAGCTGCTGCTTCTGTGGCTCAACAAAATGCAGCAGAGCGGGTCAAACACCTTTTTTCTTTCTGCACACACAATTAATATTGTTTATGTTGCATTGGTGCTTATAAGCTCCCGGTAGCAACAGTGTAATTTGAAACTCAAAAGAAGTTACAAATTTATGGTAGGCACTGGCCACGGTAAGTATGTTAATTTGCAAAGGGAAAGAGCCTTGTGTAAAATCAGCTCCAGCCACCTGTGGTACCTCCTCTGTTTAGCATATAACCTGTGTTCCATGTCAGATGGCCTCACATTGTTCACTGTTCAGGCCCCTAGGAGAGCAGATTTGGGGATAATAGTGTTTTGAGAAGAAAGAAATACCATACCTTTTTTACAGAATCTTTCTAGATCAGATGTTACCAGTTTGTCTTTTTAGCTGTGAAGCTCCTAAAGGATCCTTCGGGCTAATTTATTATGAGCTATACATGCTATACACACAGTAATGCTTAAAAAAATACTTATAGAAGCAATAATCTAGAGATTATGGAAAGATCTTAGATATTACACTACCATAAGAAGATAATGTGATGCCTCCAAGAGTAGTCTAAGTGACAAGATCCCCTAATATCCCAGTTTTTATATCTCTGTCTTTTAATTATCACATGGTGTGATTTGTTGAATGCTGATAATTTACTTAACTCTGCCTTAATCTTCCACTGAACTGAATAGAGATTTCTGTTAGTATCTCTGAGATTTCTTCAGCAGTGCTACTTGGCCTCATTGTGTAGTTTAAAAGGACACTGAATGTAGCTATCAGATAAATTTTTAAATTATTTTTTACAATAATTTCACACTCCATCTGAAGGGCACAGATGACAAAAACTGTAATTCTTCTGGATTTTCTATACCTCAGACCATGTCCCAGTTGTTTCTCCATGCCTCCTTTTGTGGTTGCTTGCAGAAGCTGCTTAATAAGCAAATTATCAGCTTCCTACTATTTATACAAGGAAACTGCTGCAGTGGCTTGACAGTTATAGGGATAGATGTCCTGATGTGATGGATAATTTGGAAGGAAAAACAGAATAAGAAGCAGCTTAGAGACCTGCACAGGTCTGAAGATGATGAGTCAGGATCCTGTGCTTTATGTTTCACTGTCCACTCTGCAGCTAATGCCCTTCACCCTGACTGAACTGTTAGACCAGTCAGTGCCCTGGTCACATTTACAAGATAACAGGGTTGAAGAAGAGAAAAAAAGGGATTATTAAAAAGCATATCTGAAGGGATTGTGTCTGCCCATATTTCCCATCTACTGGTGTCTTTGTGGCTGATACAGCATGATCCCTAGGCTTATCTTTCTGTTAAATGTCACAAAGCACCTTGCAAATGAAAAATAAATAAATGAACTGTCCTTGCAACAAGAAATGCAGGAGTGACCTTCTCACGTCCTGCAGTAGTATGCAAGGCAGGGCTGGATTTAACTGAGGAACTTTCAATCCAAAACTTCTGAGTATTTCTGTGCTTGTAAGGGGAAATTTGCACTGCTTGCTCAGTGCACCTGGGACCTAAAATCACAGTTTTTCTCTCAGGATACTCACAGTTCAGCTCAGTCTATGATCCTGGCAATAGTGGTCAATTTGACATTTCAAAATTCAGATCAAATACAAAAAATTGTAACAAGGGCTATGTTCTGCCAAAAGGAAATAAGTCTTCCCAGTGGGTGTGATTTATTTCCAACATAAAGGCAGGACTGAATACTGTGAAATACACAGATTCCAATTTTGATCAGGCAGAAAAGAAAGCCTTTATCACAATGCTACAGCCTGCTTTCAGGACATCACAATATTCTCCTGAATGCTTCTGCATTCAGGAGCTCAACAAGCTATTTTCCATCAATGACCCTGGAGGACATCATAGACAAAATCACCTGACAGGTGTTTCTAAATTTGTCTCAGGTAATTAGGAATAATTTGTTGCAGTTCTGACAAAACCCTTGACTTTTATTAGCTGGGCTTCTGCTTAGAAGGTATGGCAATGGCACAGGCCAGGTAATGTGTGGGGAAAGTTAATTGCAGCCTGAGTGTTCAATAGTTTGCAATGTTCCTGCTGATAAATATAAATGTAAGGCTTATATTTTAAAGAATTCTGTGATACATTAACCTTTCTTAATGTCATAAAACACAACATCAGGCTTAAGTCAAATATAATAAAGGAACTTGTGAAATTGTTCTGTATAATTTTAAAATGAATGAAATTTTCTCTTTTCTTGACATTTTCTTTTATGCAACACAGTGCTACTTTAGCAGCACCATTTTTAATTTAGAAGGTGGCTAAATGCAGCCACAGTGTACAGATGACAAAATTTATGAATCCAAACATAATTCCTTGTACACTTATTTTGTTCTCATTTGTATTGCATGGGGCATTTTCTATGCAGAAATCCAGCTCCTCTGACTGGAGATGCTGCTTTTTTTTCTTAAAATATTCTATTTACTCTGATGTACAAAAAGAGACTGACGATTCTAGGTCATATTGGCACCCACTTATTCATTTAAAAAACCCTCATAATAGGACAGGCCTGGTCCAAATGAACTTGATGCTTCTTTGCTGGTAGCTTCAAGAGGAAGAAGAACATGGTCCTTATGGTCTTCAGAACAAAGAAAAGAGTTGTTTTTAAAAAAGACAACTAACTCTTTCATCAGCACCTTGACTAAGCAGGTTCTTTGCTATTGAAAATACAGCTCTACTCTTTATAACTTGCCTTTAAAAATAAAACCAAAGAAGAAAGAAATGACACAATGTCATGACCATCCCTCATTCCTTTTTTTCACTTGAAAAGCAGATTGCTTCTTGCAAAAGGAGTGCTCACAAAATGAGTGTGTGCCTTTTTCATAGGCAAAACCCTTCATCTCATCCTGATGTAATTACCCAAAGAACATGATAAATATATACATAATAATTATTCTTCCTTTGATGACACATATTTACTGGTATAATATATTCTCCTCCATCCAGATGAATGCTGGCTTGCTCATTTCTTTGGTTTGAAAATGTGTTCCTATGGGTTGCATATGTCTCATGCGTTTCATGTGTCTCATTTCTTTATCTCTGTGTTTCCAAATTTGGAGAATTTAGAAAGCAGTTCAATCTTAAACATTCCTTTAAGCACTCTTTATCCACAAAGAAAAGTATAATGTTAGTAACACCTCCTTGTCAGAGGAACAAACATCTACAAGTTCAAAGTGCAAGATTTTTAAACCTTCACAGTTATGGGAGGGAGATATGTGTGGTAGGCTGATGGTCTGATGGATGTGTTCACTCTTCTGGGAAAAAACAAATCAAGCAAAGTGTTCTGTTACATGGGAAATATGGGGGTAATTTATATCAAAGTAAATAGGATATTTATGTGTCTTTCTCAGAACCATCTTAAATAATGCCTCATGACCAGAATACATGTGCTAGTCAACTCAGAAATGCGCATGACAGCGCTGAATGTTCCTTTTCTGTGGAACCGAGCATTACCTTCCCCCTACACAACCTGCATGTGAAGGGCTGGTTCTCATTAGTTGTCACTACTGTAGGAGTCATTAGTGTGGCAATGAACTTTCTACTGATGTAAATGTTGCTGACTACTGAGCCTCATACGTTGTGTCTCTATGAATGAACACAATGAATATTCTATTTCTGAGGTGGTTCTGAAGCTCTAATACTTTATTAATGAAATTTCATGCCAACACCCTTCATTATAATTGATGCAAATTTCTCTATATGTTGTGAAACAATTTTTTACAACTTCATTTTATTTTTATGACATCATCTACATCCAAAAATGGTAAAGGTCCCACGGTTGTCCAAACACAAAACCTACAAAGTTTGCCCCTGAGATCCTGTAGCAGGAGTGAGCAAACAGTATGTTCAGTCTCTGAGAGACGGTTTCACGAGTATGATAAAAATAAAGCAAATGTTCCCTAGGGAAATGATTATAAAAAACTGCTAAGAATGCAAAGTCAAGTCTTCAAAAGAGGAAATGGAAGCAGAGTGAATGACTAGATGGGAAAGAGTATGTGTTTTAAGTTTAGCTTCAGCACTTCCAAATTGAGGTGCTAAGCTTTAAATCTATATTGCCAGAGCACAGTTTAGTGTGTAATTATTGGCAATTTTATATATATTGGCAGTGTATTCCATGTTTTAACAAATGATCTTTTCCTATGCCAAGGCATCTGTAAATTAGACTTGACTGAAATGGCAAATTATGACACCTGGAAGAAATGGATGTGTAGTAGATTCAGGACGGGGACTCCCAGCCTGCAGTTTATTAGCTGTTTATGCCTTTTGAAAACTGTAAAGGGATTTTCAAATGAAAGGTGTCCTTGACAGAAAGAAGACTGAGCCTAAGGAGACCAAAGCTGTCAGCAAAACACAATCCAGAGACACCGGTGATTGAACTCTCCCAATCCCTGCTGCTTCCCTGGCCCTTCATATGCTGTAAGGCAGCAAGAAGTCATGCAGAGAAATTGCAGGCTGCCTGTGAAGGAGGTGTAAGCCTCTGTGTCAGCATAAAATGTCACACTGCCAAATTAGCTGAGGGCTCAGTTGCACTGGGCTTGATTTGTACACCTGGAGCTGACTTCACCCCACACTTTGCAGAACGTTGCTTCATATGCTGCAGTATTTCTCATTTTTGAAGCCTCAAAAGCAATGACAAAATTTTAGAGTTATGTGGTGGGGAGGTACTTTACCAGCTACATCCAGATCCATGTTGGGCTTTTTTTTTTCTGCATGAAAAGTACTGAATAAGTCTAAGTTGTTAGTGACTGGGGCGTGCCTGAAGGCAGTGAACAGATGTGTAGGCTCAATGAGAAATGATAAGAGAAAAACTCAGCTTAGACTGCTTGGGCTTCATCAGACTTCACATTACTTAGACCATTAACAGAAGAATAGAGAGAAATAAGAACTGAGGAATGTTATATATAAGGACTTAACATTCATGCCTGTAATTCTTTTATGTTACCCTTTCAAGGACGGAATGATGTGCTGTTGGCCTCTTGCAGAGCAACGCATTTGTTAGGCCCATTTAGGACTCAAAGGTATTTTGCATGTATTTTTCAGAATAGGCTCTATTTACAATTCCATAGATTCCAATTCTATTCAAAATACTCCTTTTTTTCCCAGCAGGAGGAAATCCTTTGGCTTTTTACACCTGTTCTCAATAATGACCTCTGTGCTTTAAAACAAATAGAATAATTTTCAGCATTTAATGAGCTTTTGCCTTCAACAGCTACAAATAATCTAATTATCTAGCCACTGTGCATACGGGATGATTTAAGAATTAAAGACACGATTAGAGTCTGTTACAGTAATTAGAATCTATTTTAAACCAATTGCCTGTGGCATTACATGGACTAGTGAAACAAAGGCTTCTGGCTAAATGCTCTTCTTCCACTAAATGCAAAAACAAATGTTAGCACAATTTACATTTTTTAAACTGAGAAAATCAAGATTTCAGGAGTCAAGTAAATTAAGCTATCTGTGCTTTTTTTCTGCTGTGTTTTAAATGTTCCATGTGACACTGAAGCCAATGGAAGGAAGATCACTGATTGCCTTTGGTTAAAATTGACTGAATATATTTGTGTATTTAGTGAATAAAAGGAAAATTACAAATTACAAATTTAGTTATAGTCTAGGCAGGTTGGGAAGCACTAGAAGAGCTTCATCAGGTCCCACAAATCAGCTACAAGTATTTGCAGCAGTCAGTTATCAGGTGAATAAAGGTAATCCAGCTGATATAATGTTCCTGGATTTCCAGAAATCCCTTACAAATTTTTTTGTCTGTTTTTTTAACAGTCAAAGGCTGTTAGTGAAATTAAATTCTAATGGCATTAGAAGAAAGATCCTCTGGTGGAAAAAGGATAAGTTAAAAGGCAGAAGGTTGAAAGACAAGTGGTAAGATTAAACAGTTTGTTTCCATATTGAGGGTGGTGGAAGGCAGCATCTGACAGCCCTGCATGTTCATCAGTGCTGTTCAGTCCAGCCTGAGCTGTTTGCATGGTCAGTGGAACTGATTAAATGTGCTGCCAGCACACAACTGTTGGCTGTTTCCCCCCTCTTCCTCTGCTAAAATCAACATCTGCACAGGGGAACATAACATCTTTCATTTCTTTCTCTTGCTTTTTACCCTCCATCTCATACTCCATGAGAGCTCAGCTGCAAACTATAGGAATATGGGGAAGTCAAAGGGTATCTCTCTGAGGTTGGAGAGCAAAACCTTGGGTCTGAATCTGTAAGTGAGGTAGTAGCCACACCAGGTGCTGTGGAGGGTGTGTTGTGCGCAACCCCAGCTCTGCCTGTGCCAGATATCGTAGAATGGTTTGGGTTGGAAAGGACCTCCAAGATCATCTCGTTCCAACTACCCTGCCACAGGTAGGGACACCTTCCACTGGACCAGGTTGCTCAGAGCCCCATCCAACCTGGCCTTGAGCACTTCCAGGGATGGGACATCCACAGCATCTCTGGGCAATCTATGCCAGTGTCTCACCATCCCCACCTCACTCATCCCAGTGAGAGCTCTCAGCCCCCGCTGAGTGGAAATGCAAAGAGTTAAATCATTTGTAGCCCTATCATTCTAAGTAGCACTGAGGGCCTGGAGACTGGTAATCATACATGGAGCACCTCTTTGTCCAGAAAGCATTTCCTGTTAGTAAGTGATATAGAAAGCACCCTCAGAAACCCATTCCCTACGTATTCTTAGCTGGATGGTGGCAGATCAGGAGGATAAGGGTTGATGACTGCCTAACAGCAGGTTGCATGGGTGATCTGGGATCTGTCAAGATTCCTTATAATACTGGCATTTGACACATTTTGCAAACTTAGTCCAGCCTGGCAGTGACTGGCTCATCAGTCAGCTCATCTTATAGCTCCTTCCTATGTGTTTTCTTTGTTATCTGTCCTCTGGAGCACATCCCATTTGCCATAGCTTGTTGCCAGGCTGGAAACCAGCCAGTCTTCCTTCAGCTGGTCTCCCCATGAGACTAGAAACCAGCCAAGAATCATTTTATTCCTGCCCATCTATGTGCTTGCCGACGTTAATTTGTACCTATTTAACCTTCTCACTGTTTTGGTGACACAAAGTGTATGAATGAGATGGAGTAACCCTATAATCCTTCCTATTTTCCTGGCATCCACTGTTCCCTTACACATGACCTTATCCAGCTGCAGTAAAGCAGGACTGTGTCCTCTTCACTCATGCCACACTTGAATGGTTTCCAATAAAATACGGAGCTGTATTTTTCAGAGTTATATAAATAGGGACCACATTGCTATCCCTTGCCATAATAATAACAAGTAACATCTGTGACTCATCTCTTCACTGTTAGAAGACAGTTTCTCCAGAGAGCAGAAAAGGTGATTTTACAATGAATATGTTACTAGTTATTACTGCAAAGAAAAGCCATAACTTTTGAAACAAAATATCAGGCTATCAAGGAAATAAACCTCCTGCTACAGGTTATAAATCGTGTTCTAGCTAATAGAGCTAAAATAACACTTTTTTCTGGATTCCATTTAATAGTGAGCTAACTCAGATACTGTGTCAGTAAACACCTTTCTGAGAAAATGTGCTGAGCAGAGTGGACCCCTGGTTTGCCTCTGGAGTGGTCATTCTGATCATTCTGTGAATTTGTGTTCAAAAAGGACAGCAGTTTCACACACACTAAGCACGAGGCACCAAACACAAGTGCAGACAAACACAGTATGTGCAATTTTAAAGAATGCTTGACTTATTTATGGTATATAGAGAAATGCACTGAAAATACTTGCACTTACCAGTTTCAAAAATTGGAAAAACTGGACAGAGTAGGTAATATGTTTTTTACTAGATTAAAAAAATGTGACTGTAGAAGAGACAAGATGAAGACATCTACATCTGAGTTGCTATAACCTTCCTTTATAGTTGAGAGTAGGTATTTTTAGGGTGGAGCTCACCTGACCTGTGCTAGACATTTACATCTGATCAGCTGAATGCACCCCAGAGCCAGATGCTGTTGAACCTCATCAGGTCATGGAGAATGCAAAACCATCCTGCTGCTGAGTGAAGACTCCCACGATTTCTTGCTGTGCAGCGGAAGATACAGCTATTTTAAATCCTAACAATCCTAGACTGCTTTTTCTCAGACTGTGGGCCAGGATCAAGAGGGAGGTCAGTAGATGATTTAGAATGCCAGGCTGGCAGCATGTTAGACATCATCTCCTTTCCCTCCTCTGGGAAGAGTGGTAAGGGATCACAGTTACCACTTGCAATAATTAGTATTAGCCAGGGAAAGAGCTAATTGGCCTTGTTTGCTGACAGATCACATCTCTTCCAGGGCAAAAGAGTGACTTTTTCCTGCCTCTGAATAAGTGAGCTGCCAATGCTCAAGGGCCTACAAAACCACAAGCACTGAAAGGGAACTGTGTTTTCAAAGAACTTGAGAACTTCCACCCCAGGTGGAAATTGTGAGGAAATTCCTGAAGGCATCAGACACCAAAATCTCCCAACTACCTGCCATAAAACTGCTTTGGACATGCTGCCACCATGGGAATGAAAGATCAGTGGTCCCCTGCCTAGTTTCAAGGCTCTGGGTTTTGCCAGTGCAAAAAGAGATTTGTATACTGGGTCATCCAGAACACCTATTTTAGCCTGTAACTCTGAACTGTCCTCTGGACAGACTCCTCTCATTCTCACTGTACACAGTGTCTGTTGTATCCTAAACAGGATGCATAAATTCCCCACCATACACACTGAGAAAGGCAGAGAAAATCTACCCATGAGAAAAATCTCTAAGCAAATTACTCAAATAAGAAATTGTGAACAACTGGCTTGCATAAAACAAGGAAATACTTTTTTCAGTCAGTACATTTTTTTTTCAGATGTTTAGATAATGATGGAGCATCAATATGGGAAATCAGCACATCTTTAAAATAAACTTGAATACAGTCATGCTATCACTGATGTATATTCTTTCAGTGCTGCTCCATTCTCCATTTCCCATTGTCGTTGATTTCCATTACATAATTACTACACTACAGCACTTCTTATACTGGAAAGCAAAATACTGCAGGCAGAGGATAAAGTTTTAGACTGCAGTATATATGTCAAATCCTCTCAAAAGCTGGAAATCTGAAATTACATGCTGAAATACTGCCTCACTTACCAACTGATATGGTCCAAACAGCAATTATTTTGGCAAAAGCCTTCGTTCTTGAGTTAAAGCGGCTGTGGTGGATGGGGTTTCGGATGGCAATGTAGCGATCCAGTGAGATGGCACAGAGGTGCATGATGGACGCCGTGGAGAAGAGCACGTCCAAGTAGATCCAAATGGCACAGAGCTTTCTAGGTAGAGGCCATTCGTATCCTGCACAAGACAAAGTTGGCATCAGCTAAAGATGTGGCATAGATCTTTTGTTGTGACACGTGTCTTAGTGCATACATCCTTCTAAGAGGGTAGTAGTAAGTACTAAGTTGTAGTAAGTGATACATTTAGAAGCTGCCTGACACTGTTTTAAGAAAATATTTATATTTGTTTGCAGCCTTCTAACTGTAGCTTTTGGGGTTAACTCTGCTTCTTTCCCAGGCTACAGGCAGCATATGTTTTTTCTTTTTAATTCTGTTTGCATAATGCTAGTGCTTGGTGCTATGATTAAACATTTTTGGCAGAAAATCTATGAAAAGAGAGGCAATTTTGTCATTGTAAATCTGCAAGTTCTCAGTTTTGCTTTAGGACTTTTTATCCACATAATTACTGCATTATCAACACCTGCTGATATGCAAAGCTGCGTTAATTCTGAAAGTAAAACTTTGGATTTAATGGAAGGTGAAGAAGAAAAATTATTTTGTTGCATACCAGTGATATTTATCTCACCTGTCTTTAAGCCTTTACCACATACCTAAATAAGTATATTCCCACTGCCAGTGAATATTGATAGACTCCTCCAGGGAATGCAATCCAAAGCATATGCATTAGTGTTCACCGATATCCAACCTACAGCTTCTTTGTTGCAAATTAAGCCCCTACTTTTTCCTTGTTCTCTCCGCTACCTATGAAGATTAATTGGTTGCTTTCCTTTCTCAAAGATGTTGGGAGATGGCTATCATGGCTTGCCTAGTTTTGTGTTTATTGTTTTGTCTTCCAACCTAAGAAAAGCATAGCACTTTTTCTTACAGATCATGCTTTAAAAACCTTTTTCCTTCTTCCTGTTCTGCCCTGGAATCTGTTTAATTTATCTGCTTCTTGTATATCGTTCAGCGACTAACATAGGACTTGGTACACTTGCAGAGGCCTCCTGACTGCTAAGTGAAATGCAAGATTTCTTCCTGGACCTAGAAGGCAATGTCTTTACCTATACAACCTGGAATGGTAAGTGCCTTTTGTATGAAAACATCATGCTAGTGAAGCATGTTTATCTCATGGTTCGTTTTGACAGCCAGATCTAGTTCAGCATTCTTGAAGCCTGGACAAATTTCACCAGCAGAAGTAGATTTCTTCTTTACCTTTGCACTTACCCTCACTGAATGTTATTTTTCTGTTTCAGGCTTTCTCTTCAGGGGTCCAGATTCTGGTTGATGATTCTCATCCTGTCCCTCTGAGTGCTTGTAACCTCTCCCAGCTTGGTGCTTTTGGAAAGCTGCGTCAGCTCTCACTCCACACACTAGACAGGTTGTTCAGAACAGTACTGAGCAGACCAGGCTAAGCCCTGCAGGACCCACATTCAAAAGCCCTTCTATTCCTGCAGGGAACCACTAATAGCTCTCATTGGAGCAAGTTTTGCAGTTATCAGGATTCTTATCTTGTAGTGATTTAATTTAGAGCATATTACCCAAGCTGCCCATGATAGTGTGGCATGGGACAATGCCAAAGCTCATATTGTGAGAATATGTTAGTATTTTGGGGAGTGCCTGTCTCCTTTGGAGATACAGTACAAAATTTGCAGCAGCAGGAATGGAAGGGGAGGTAGAGAAGGTGGGTCTGTGCCTAATTACATTAAGTCTCAGTGAGTACTGAGGAGACCAATTTCTTGGGGTTCTTGGGTTGCTGCAATATAAGCTGACCCTGACAAGCCATACAGCATTTATGGATGTATTTTATCATGTTTTCTGGTGTTCTGTTGGGCAATCTGTTCCCTGGATTGTGTTATGTGATGGCTGGCTTTCAGGGGCATGACTTCCCAGTAGCATCTCTGTCAGGCCAGGCCAGTTTACACAGGGAAAACTGTTAAAGTGTTTTTACATTTGACAACTTACATCTGTTCTCTTGCTTTAGTGACCTTTGGGAACACATTTGTCATATCCTTCTAGACTTCTCATCTTTGCAATAAACCAGGATGGGGCAGGGATAAAACACTATCTGGCAGATAAACTCCCTTAGAGACTACAGATTTGAGAAAGGGGAAAGTGTATGAGAGGAGAAAACTCTGGATGCAATAGGGTGCACCCTTAGCAAGGGTGTACATAACATCCTCCAGGAAGTTTTCTGCTCTGTAGACACATCCACCTTGGCAGGACTTAGTGGGTGCTGCCTTTTCCAGCAGAATCTGGGGCTGCTGGGGGGGTGGAGAGCCCTGCCCAGCCCAAAGGGTGCAGACTGGCACAGGCACATGGCTGGCATGGCTGGGCACCCAAACCAGAACTGCCCACAGTAGCTATTAAGCTCTCAAGAAGATTATCTCTCCTTTGAGCAAAGCAATTGCCATACTCCTTCAAGGGGCTGCAGTGAACATGGAGCATTCCTGTTCCACAGCCTTGGAGGTGTCCTGGCAGAGCAGGTGTGTGCAAAGCCTCCAGTTTGAGCTCAAGACTATCAACAGGGTGATGCGGCTGAAGTTGAGCAGTTGTGGCTGAGAAGATGCTCCTGTAGAAATGGAGGTTTCCCTCCGTTCCATCACTGATCATCCTGGAGGCTGATGGTGTACCACACCAAGATGGTTCTCCTGGTACCAGTGCGTGCCACCAGATGATTTTCTACCCCAAGTTATGCTGCTTCCACTGCTGGTCTTGCAAGGGAAGAAGCAGGGAGAGAGGAGGCAAAGCCAACACGGCTCCTCCCCTGCGCCTTCAGGCGCTCCTGTGCCCCGGCCGCGGCCGAGGAGGGCGGCGCAGCCTTTCCCGGGACGAGGGCTCCGGCTCCCCCCGGGAGGGAAAGGCATCCAGCCCCAAATCCCGCCCGAGACACCGATTGCCGGCGTCTCTTCCCTCGGCAGCGGAGCCTGGCCAGCAGGAGTCCCTGTTGCTTGTCTCAGGGAATCACGCACGACTTAAATCTCACCCATCGGACAATTTCTGTTTCACGCTGTTTCTTTCTCCAGCCAAAGGTAATCACACACTAACACGGTAAATCACAGTGTTGCACCATCACTGATGCCAAATGCAGATTGCAAATGCTACTGGGGGCGATCTCTGTAGAGATACTGGAAATGGAAAATAAACTTCCAGCTTTCTGGATTAAATCTCCCTTAAGTCACAGGCTCATGTTTGGACCTTAAGTCCCAAAGTAGTGAAGTAATAGACACCCTCCCAAACAATCTCACTTTCCTCCTGACAATGAGTAGCTTCTCTTTGAACTGTAGCAATTCAGTTGTAGCTCTGGAAGACTAATTTCTGAACTTCAGGTCAGTAACAGCCTGACGAAATTGGTGCTGAACACACAGGGTGCTGCTTGTTCCAGCGTGAGCTGTGCTGCAAATGATTGTGGTGACAATGAGAAGAAGGATCTGCTATTAATCATCGGCAAGGGCATGAACTGCGAGTCATTAATAACTTAAATAACTTCTCTTAAGAAACGAGAGTTTTGCATTTGTAAATGTTACAAAACGGGCAGAATTAATGCCCATCCATTTTTTAACCCCTGCAATATTTATTCCAGCATTTGCTAGTAAGCAGATGCCTAAGCAGGGTATTGGTGATAAGAAAATTTTTCACGTTTGTATTACTTCATTAAAAATAATTGAGGTGGCTGCCTATTTTGAATCTAAGAGTAGTCATTAGTGTTTCAGTGCATATTTGCAGAGCAAAGTAATTGGCAGGACCCAACATTCTCATTGGGAATATGAAAATTATGAGCCAGGGAAAAAGCCTGAAAGCAATAGAAAAAACAAAGCATCTTCATATACTCTTTGAGAAAATTCACCTGACAACTGAGTAATAAACTAATATTATGGACTGTGTTTAAAATGCCTGTAGCTGGAAATATAAAAGATTCAAGTACTTCACCTGTTCCATCCATTAACCAGTGACATATTTAAACTTATACGGAGTGATAACAATTTTCTGTGGTAAGAGAATGAAATCATAATAACAACAAGATGTTATTGCATGCAATGTTTAAGGCTTGTCAATACATGCAGTAGGTAACACAGCTAATACTCACCATACAGTATGGTTAACATGGACACAGGCATGACAAAGAAACCCAGCAGCATATCAGCTATTGCAAGTGACATTAGAAAATAGTTAGTGGCATTCTGTAGTTTTTTCTCCAGTGAAACAGCCATGATGACAAGAATATTTCCAGCAATGGTTAAAACAATCACTATCACTGTCAGCAAAGCCGGCCAGTTTTTCTGCGAAGGGCAGCACGGTGGGCTCATGTTACTTTCGCATGAAAGATTGGTTAGGTTGTCAGAGTTCACAGTCAGGTTGCAGAGATGTGATATATTAATTTCTCCAGCTCCATAAACATTTCTGTAGAATCTTCTCTCGTGATTTATTTGTATGAAGGAGTTTGCAGTTGGGTTCACAGAGCTCTCTCCATCACAAAGAATATCCATTGCTAAGTCCAAAACCACAAAGATAAATTGTGAAAAACAGGAAATTATCACCCTTTGTCACCATTGGGCATTATATTCCTCAACTCTCCATGCCAGAAGTTGAAGGAGCACAATCTTTTGTCGACTGTATTTTTGCCACTAGTGTGATGTAGAAAAACATACCAGAATTACCCCGAAAGCTGAAATGTTTTGTTTTCAGTTCCATAGGAAGCCCAGTGTTGGCATATATTGAAAATCCAGCTTAAAAGTAAAACCAGGCTGTAGGATACAGAATGTGGACTTGAGGCTTCATAGAGCAAAAAGGTTGGAGAAATAAAAGACATAAAACTTTTGCAACCACTAGGACTCCCCTCTGGAGCTACATCTTATTGCTATTGGTAACTGTAATCACACAATTTTAAACACAGCAGCATTAAAATAGCTTGCCTTATTAAACAGCAAAGCTCTTGCTTCTCTATTAAGAAAGTTGATTAATAATTCCATCCAGCATGTTTCTCTTGAAATAATTAAATATGCTCTTATTTTTAGTGCATCTTCCATAATATGGCTGATAGTCTCTGTCTTCTGTTGTATTTCAGAATCATTTTCAGCCTCATATCAGAGACTACAAATTCTGCTCCATGCTGATTTTTGTAGCTAATTGTACCTTTTGGCCCAGCATGTCTTTGGAATGGAAATTAAACAACTAGGTACTGTTATAAAAGAATACAATTTAAGGAAGACTTACATTGCACTTCAGAGCCCACTTTCAAACTGCAAATAGATGCACTTTGCACCCTGGTTTATCATGTTCTTCTCTGTGTTTAGCCAGTTCCGTGTCTTTTTTCTTCAGCCTCCTCCACAATGGTGTTAATTCAAATAGTTTTCTGACTTCTAAACTGCACACTTGAGTGAAGCCAGTTCCTGCACTGCGAGGCTTGCTCTTTTCTTCTGAGAGATAGGCTGCTTGCCGGCTCTTTCCTTGTGCATTTCCCCGCCCCAGGGCAAGCTATATTTAAAGTAATAATAATATCAGAGCCCTTCTTGAAGTGACACAAAAGAAAGCGCTCGCACACGCTCCCGAGAAAGCAGCCTCCACGGAGGAATTACTGATTGCAACAGGAATGGAATTTCTTCCTCCTTGCTTCCTTGTTCGGATTGTCAGACCTCCCACTCTCTGGATGTCATAAATTGCAAGGTAGCGACAGCAGAGTAGGGCAGGGGAGGGCAGAGCAGAGAGGGTCTTTTTGGTAAATCAGCAGCTTTTTCAGCACTTATTTTAGAGGTTCTCTGCTCGGGGCTTTTTCAATGCATGCTTTCAATTTGCAGCGGATGGCTCACAAACAGCTGCATGCAATTACAGGGATTTACAGGATGCAGGCTTGAGAGAGACAAAATCTAAGGCTTGTGATGGTAGATACTAGTGAAATATATAAGTGAGAAGTTTCTTCCATAAAGAGGGGAAATTCCACCAGCCTTAAAAGGCAGGAATAATATTCAATCCCATTCAGTTTTAACTCCAGGGCTGTGCTGACGTATGAATCAAATTGGCATTAGATATTTATAAAAAATTGAAGTCACTCTGATGTCATATTCATTTGTCAGGAGATGGATGTAACAGCTAACTCCAGCAGCCTGTCCCAAGCAGGTGTCCCAGATAAAGCAGTTCTGTAGAGCAAAGTGTGCATAGAGCAAAGGGGAAACAAAACAGCCTGACGCTGCTTCTGTCTTGTACCTCTGCTGCCGGGACACACATGAAGAAATCGCCAACTCTTCAACTTGCCACCTAAAAAAAGACACCTCCCAGACTTTCTGAGACTTACAGTTGTCAAAACTTTGGCTGCTCACCTGCACATCCTGAAATATATTGCAGACTTCCCTCATGCTGAGGGCAATGGCTTTAAGCAGGCAGGCGCAGGCAGGTTACAGTGAGAGCTCAGAGAGGTGCCAGTGTCACTGGGCACCCGTGGGTCCTGGCAGGCCCTTGGGAGCTGCAGGCTGCTCCCATGGCTCAGCTCTGTGTGCAGCACTGTTAAGCCTGCTGCAGATCCCAGGGAACTTCAAATGCATGAAGTGTTATTACAGCTCAGTGAGGTGTGCTAATCTCTTCATGGACCCAGACCGTACCAAAGTGAGTCTCAGAGCATACACTGAAGCCCATTCAGATCCGTGGGGCACAGTTACAGAAAGCCTTTTGCAGTAAAGTTCTATGGAGCCAGTTTTACTCACAGATGAACCCAGCAAGACTGGGCAGACAAGGCAGAAGCTCCCACTAATGCCCGTGTGGAACTCGGAAAATTGTCATTGCAGTACTAAAGCTTCCCAGTCCCATAGGTGAGGCCAGAAGACTGTCAGACAACAAAACCGGTAAAAAAAAGGTGAGAATGCTGAGTTTAGCAAGCTTCAGCCCTGGCAGTCTCATCCAGAAGCCAGAAGAGGAACTTTCCTCTCTCCTTTCATACAATAACCAAATGGGTTACTGTGTTCACCAAGTGAATTTGGCATCTATGCTCCAGAGGGTTTGGCAGCCATCCCCATGAACATGAGAGTGCATATCTGATGCAGAGGGTGGGCTCCACCTCTGCTGAGTGCAGTTGCTGTGCAGCACAGGGCACAGGACCCCTGGCTAGGGCTACGTACAACCTTTGTGAGGAACCCAGGTGTCCTGTTGTTTTCTTAGAGGGCTGGCTCTGGGCTCTGACAGCTGTAGCGTAGCAGTCGTGGGTGTGTCATGGATGTGACTCCAAAGGAAGAAGTAGCAATATGTTTATTGATATAATCCAGTGATTTTGCCAAGCTTCATGGTAAATGTGAGAAGGGTTTAATAAGATCTGATGACAAGGCACACTTGACTATTTATGGCCTAGAGGACAGGGTCAGACAAAACAGGAAGAGAGAGAGAGAGAGAGAGAGAGACTCTCCTGTTGAGTCATGAGGGTCAGAAAAGACCTCCTTGTCTTCTAAGCTCCTTCTTGGAAGGGAGTTTTTGTGTGCCTAATTCCAAACTTAGTCCCAGACTTAGTCAGAGGTTTATGTCTCAAGGATTATATGTGCACAATCAATCTTTTGTGTCATTTAGCTAAGATTTCAGAGTTTAGCATGCTATTAATCACTTACTGAGAATCTCTTGAGTCAAGGAATCTCTCAACTCCAAGGAGTAACCTTGAGAGCTACTACTCAAAGCAAAGACCCTGGAAAACAGTCCACTGCCCTGCAGGAGAGATCAATAAACGCTGGCTGTTCACTATTTATGAAGTTAAGATAATTGATTTATAGTCATATTTTGATACCAGCTACAGAAGTTAATTTCTTCCAAATTTGGCCTGAGTTGGACCTTGACAAACACTATGGTTGGGGGTGTACAATGACTCATTTAAAACTGCATATCTACTCAGGAACATAAAAGTGAAGTGCAAACCAATTGAATGTTGCCTTGCCTAAGACCTTTGAAGCAACAGCCATAAGCTCTCATAAGCTCTTCATTTAAGGACTGCACTGTTTACTTTGGTGTAGTTGTAGACACATGAGTATCTACCACAAGGTCTGAGTGCCTTCTGAAAACTCAGAAGTTTTCAGGCTTCCTCATAGAAAGCAATTTGGCACATGTGCAACTGAGGCACAGGCATATTAATTTTTTTTTTTAAGGTTTGCACATGAAACATGAATAAATCAGAAACCAGTTTTGTGTAGGTTGATATATCAGAAACAAACCTGTGATCTTATGTCTTCTAGGAGAGTGTGCTGGATGTGCAACTGATCTTGAGTTGATTGTATTATTTATCTCAGGATTTTTATTTTATTTTGACTGCAAGAGTCACTCATCTCACCTCCTCCCAAGAACCTGAAAATTGTTTTCCTTCCATATAGTCTCACTGAAGGTATCAAGCAAAAGAAGTGTCCAGTCTTCATTTGCAGAGGCCAGAAAAAATAGGGTTCCAGGGCTCTCATCCATCTGCAAAACCAAACGTGAGCCCTACCTTGAGAATTCAGCGTGGAACAACTCCGAGGTGATCAGTCATGTCCAAACCAGCCTTGACCATTGCTTCTCCCACGATCTTCCATTTTAAATGAAGGAGCTTGCAGGTCGACAGCAGCAGAGGCTCGCATGCTGCGACCTGCAAACCCAGGCAGCGCGTCTGCGCTAAAAGCAGACAGCTGCGGTCTGTCCCAGCCTATGTAAATTAAGTGAAATCTTAGCTTAAAATGGCAATTATGTGGTCTGTGGTAGACAGAAAACAGTCTCTGGAAGCACAGCTGGCATGGGAACAGACTGCATATTGCTTTTTAATTTCTGGAAGGCACCAATGTAACAAATTCATGACAGCCACCCCCCGCCCCCCCCCGCCGTTCCCTAGCTTTGCTTGGAAATTTTTTGTAGGACATTATTCTGTTCTCTTGGGCAGGGTTTTTATGCTTGGCACATAAACACTTCCTAGAAATGCTGCTTTTCAACAATTTTCATCTGAAAGAGAAGTTAAAAACCTAGTTTACGTAATTCAAATTTGGTGTTCTCAGGATTGTTTCAGGTGTAAAAATCCCCGGTTTCTGAATTTGCCATTGCTCTCTGTTGTTCTGAATAGATTTTGTCATCAGTAAATGTAGTAGTAACTGCAGGTGTTAATCAATCACTCTGATATCTAGAAATGAGGCAAGTAGAATGTGAATAATTTGTGTTGTGGTCAAGACTACTATGGTTTGGTATCTCTGCATTCATCAGGGGCTGTTGGGCATGAATCAGAGGCTAGCTATTACAAACCAGAACTAATAAGGAAAACCCCTCCTCTTTTTGATGCAGTTGAGATCATTCTGGCCCTCTCAGCCTTCTAGACCCATGCCATTGCAGTGAGGTGAGAACAGCTTGAGATGAGCCTTCTGAAAACCATGCTGGAACAGCATCCCTCAACCTTGCTGGTCACTGGTGATGATCCTGAGCAAGCTGGGTGTTGCAGCACCAGAGCCCTGTGTCCTGATGACTGTGAACCTGGGGTGAGTTACTGGCATGGTGTTGTAGGGGTCTTTGCTGTGAAACTGGATATCTGTATTAATTTGCTCTGGGTTGCTTCTGAAGGACTGCTGAGTATTAGAAGTTGAGGCTGAAGGGAAAGCTGGAGTTTAACTCACTTAGAGCTCAGTTTATATAATTTCTAAGTTATAAGAAAATATACATACATATATATCTATATATATATCTATAACTGAAGCTCTGTAATTTTCATGTCTATCCCACACACTAATGCTAGTTTCAATCTCTGTTCAATCCCAGGTGAAGCTGAATTCATAGCTTGTTTTTAAAAGCAAGGTTGTCTCATTCATCCACGAGTTTTGGAAAAATGTGCTATATTCCTGGGGATTTGTAGGCTTTCTAACCACGTTATTATTTCAGGATCTGCAAGTTGCTGTGCATACTTACACTGCCAAGGGAAAGTTTGATGTGAGAGAGGACTCAGAGCACCTCAAGACACGTCTTTTATCTGTCTAAACGCGTGCACTGAGGTCAGATTGGGAACACTGTACCTTCAACTCCTTTAGGTTGTGTCATTCCAGTGGAGCTCAATGGAACTACTGTGGCATAGATTGATGGAATGATTAGTTGGCTGGAAATTAGAGTCAGAATTATTTATTTTTCCTCTTGTGTGATTTTACCTGTTAAAATATTTCTTTCCCTGTATCAAAATTTTTTAGTGGGATGAAAAGTTATGAAGGACTTTGGTTTGGAAGTGTCCAAATATATTGCTTCAGTCTTGTTGTTCTAAATATGATACTTTAATATTGTTGAATTAATAATATTTTGTTATGAGCCAGCTAACTGGCTGGGATGCAAATTGTCTTATTCCCAGATTCTCCTGGGCAATTTATATCCACCATGACAGCACACCCAGAAGCAGTATCAAGTTGAACTGAGTTGAAATAAAATATTCTTGTTCAGCTAAAAAATAAACTGAAACATTTGGTTTGGGTCAAGCCCATGTAGTGAAGAAAGTATTTTGTTTTGATTTTCCCAAAGGAAACCTGAATGCTTTGGGCAAAATTGATTTGATTTTTTTCCTTGAATAGAAAGTTGATTTTGTGGAAACTTTATTTCCCACCAGAGGCTGAACTGTTGGGGGGTGTCCCTAAGCTTTTGTGCTGAAGCAATGGAAGGCTTCTGATGCTTTAAGGAGGAAACCTGCAGCTTTATTTGAAGAAACCTCTCTAAAAATCCATGCTTTATTTTAGTGAAACCTGAAGGGAAAGGTTCTTCTCCATGTCTTGCTCTCAGCTGTAAATATTAACTATTTATGTACCTGACAATGACCTTTTATACCACAAGAGGTATCTGCAGACATTTGATTTATTAAAACTTGTTTTGCTTTGAATATTTTCATTTCAGCTCTTCTAGCTGATAGGTCAGCTTGCTATGAGACAATATTATGTTGTATTATGGTCAGCTGAGTTACAATTTGGCCAGTTTTTCTGTAGGTAAAATTTTATGGCGTCCTGACACACATCACTGCAAATTCCATTATATAAAGCTCCATATTCCATGCATTAATATCTGAATCTCTTCCACTCTCTTTTTCCTTGGTTTAAGCTTCCAAGTGGTAGTGAGCATTTTCCACTTAATTTGCTTCAGTTTACTGCTTAAAGATGCACTTGCTGCCCACAATTAGCACTGGTCATCATCCAAAGCCTGTCTCCCATCAGCTGTTACCCAGTGAAATTGCATCTTCTTAATGGGGTGACCAAAACCAATACACCATATTGCAAAGTGGCTTTGTGGGAACTTTCTGCCAAGGCAGCAGCATCTCAGGGGAGCCTTACAGCTTAAAAGCCTTGTATCAGGTGATAGATACTGCAGAAGATGGTGGGGGCACTTCATCCTTTCTTTTTTTCCCCTCTTCAAAAAACTTCCATCACTCTGATGACCAGTACAAAGGAAAGGGAAAACAAAAGGAAGATAAAAGTCAAAAAGTCAAAAACCCATTTCAGGTTTTTTTGTGTTCCAGTCTATGAATTGGCCATATTTCTCTGGGCTACTTTTTTTCTCTTATTTCTCTAGTAGCATGTAAACAGAAGCTCAAGAGTAAAATGAATCCATAAGGACTTTCCTACATTTATGTTTGTACATTGATGGATGGAGAAGCATTTAAGAGAAAAAGAATCAATTTTGAATCCAAAGATGTGGGTCATCTCTTCTGGATTTGCATCATTGTGTGGTGTCAGGGATTAACTCCAACATATTTGTACTTTCTAGAGGTTCATAGGTTCACCAGTGTATGGCAGACAGCACCACAGAGCTGTGAAATAGGTGAGCTCCACAAGAGTGATGATTAAAATATTTTTACTTTCCATACATTTGTCAGAATCAAACAGCTGCAGCCCTGAAGTTTTACATTTATAAAAATATATACATAAATAAATATAACTGCTACTTGTTTCAACTGTCTATTATATCTGGCTGGTGACTGCTGTTGCCTTTCTCCTCTGTTATTCCTTAGCACATTTTTCCAAGGTATTAAGTTACAATGTGTAATTTATAACCATCAAAGTGGAAAACACTCTGCGATGCGTGAATTGGCATGAATGTCTATTATTGAATATGTGCTACATTTCTAGAAATATGCAATTATTCCTCATTGGCAAACTTAAGATTTTTGCTATCAGGTTTTGTTTAGTTACATTTAACTGATTAGAAAAGATTTAATGGATGTAAGAAAGAGTTCTGTAAAAGACATTCCCAAGTAGGTCTAATTTTGTGTGAAATAAGCAAAATTGTTTTCTTCATGCATAATAGTCCAGCATTAAATCAAGGTTGTTTGGGCAATGTGGACTGGCGAGGAGGTGCAAACAAGTAACACAAACAGACTGGCTGATGGAACCCTTAAATACCAGTCATGATATTGTGACTATGGCTTGCCAGGGGGGTTGGTTGGAATTACTGCTGTGGCAGGGAATTTGGGGCCAGTCTTTCAGTGGGCTGCTGAGCTGGATCCCACCCTCTACTCATTTCATGTAAGGTGGTGATCCACATCTCCAGCTATTGATTGTATGTATCTTTATAGTAGTGTCTGGTTCTTAAAACAGTGGAAGCCAAGATAGAACCACAAAATTCAGAGTAAGAATTATGTTTCCTCCAGCTATGTAAATTGTCTTTTACATCTAGACACTAGCTGAACTTGTTGACTCAAACCACTGTGTTTGTATTTTGCTGTAACTTCCAGTATTTTAAATACTGTATTTCTCACAGCATTGTTTCACTATAATTAAAGAAGTTCTGGGGGAAATGTAGTGTCCTTTTTACTTAGTGATGGGGCTAATTCCCGCCTTATTTTTTAGATATAACATGTGAACAGCTACTCTCTTCAGAGCCTGCAGAATTCTGCTGCAAAGGTGCTAGAGAGATCACAAAGCCCAACAGCTTGATTTGTAAAAGGAGCTGTTGTTATTTACCTAGTTTAATAGACAGTACTTTATCTGTGTTCTGGTTCCTAAATATCACTGGAATCCAAGTGTTTTTCTTTAGCATAATTAAGGCAATCAGAAGTACTTACTTAAAGTAGTGAATCACTTAAAGAAAGGAGTGGAATACTACCAAAACACAAAACATTTTTCCAGTGCAGTTTGATATCTCTGTAAACATTTTCAATGTAATTTTCTTCTGACTCATTTTTTCATCCACTGAGGATCCAAATATTAAGTTTACTATCAATTTCCACCCGGGAAGCAAGTACTGTAAATTGGACTACAAGTGAAGAACTGATTGCTTTATGTAATTTAATTTATATCATTCTAACATATGTCAGAACACCACTGTATTGTGGAGTGCAATAAAAGGCTGACCTATGTTAAGAGTCTTTTAGGAAAAGCCACACTCACTGGGCATCTCCAGGTCTTACACACACATATTGTGCACACACAGGCTACAGCTGAGTATTAGAGCCATGCAGGGCAGACACAAGGATCCCTGAGGGCACTTCTGATCTCAATGTTAGATTAGCTTTATTGAAATATGTCTTTTAAATGAACTGAGCCTGATGTCTTTCTTGTACTGAAATATGCTGTCTTAATGATGCTTCCTTGAGAGCTGCTGATGAGAGAAAGGAATGAGGGAATAGTCATTACCATTAGGAGCATGAAAGTGCTGGATGGTGAAAGTTATCCCTTCTCTACCAGCCACAAGTTTTTATAGTGTCTATTAGTACATTATAGGGCACTGCAGATTTCTGTGGTACATGCAGGGTCGCTGAGCTGATGCACACCAATAAATCCCAGCTAGCTGCTGCTCTGCCCTGGTCATCTGTGAGAAAGTCCTAAGGGATATGCTGGCACAGCCCAGAGTAAGGAAGATTCATGTGTCTGGGCACAGCACTAGGACTCATGTGGATCAGAACACTTCCCAAAACATGCACATTCCCCCTGAGGATGGCTGCTAGCACATCATGTAGCCCTGGCAGCAATCCCTTGGGAGATACCACCAAGGAAAGACTTCATCAGTATTTCCAGTTCCATGGCTGCGAGGGCAGGGAGGATGTATGAGCACCCTTGGGCTGCCCACAGGAAGAGTGGGAAGCAGCCTGGAAAGCCCAGACAGAAATTCCTGGGACATCTGGGCAGTGACTAACTGGGGCCTGTACCACAGCTCTCACATGGTGAGAGAGGCATGGGCAAAAAAGGAAGGCACTTCAAAGTGCATATGTGAAAGTAGATGTTCAGTTTGATGAGGTGAAGAAATACAAGGGTTGCTTCAAAGTGGCAGGACCTGCAGAACAGAAAGTGATGAGTGTATAGGAAGCTAGAGAAGGATTTGGTATTTGATGGATGAAGGAAAGAAAGGGGAGGGAAGATCTGTCATGATCTGATGTGAAGATTCATGAGTCAGATATCAGGCATGCACAGTCAGATGAATCTTTGACAAAAACTCCGTTGTAAGCCCAGGAATGACCCTTTCCCACATCCATGGGTTGAAGTTTATTACTTCAAGTGCAAAAACTTACAAAATACAAAACTCCAAAAGAGTCTTCATGATCCATGGTTCTCTTTAAAATTTTAATGTGTTCTTGGCTTTCATACTCTATCAAGTACTAATTTTAATGCCCATGTATTCTTCAGTATTTCTTATACTGTTTTGTTTCCATGTGTTTGTTAGGCATGCTGTAGAAAAAGAAACGGCTCCAACTTAGACCCATGTCCCTGTTTGTACTAAGAAAAGGAGAGCTTGGCAAGGAAGCATAGTGTCCTTCAAATCCCTGGTAAATCAGTGTAAATGGAAAATCTCCTGTCTTCACTCCAGCATGTTTTCAGGAGGAAAACAGCATTTGCCAGGTCCAGAATCTGGTCCTTAGTGATCTTCTTACTGCCATTTCCCGAGGCAGTGTGCCAGGATACTCTCCTGACTGAGACTGCCTTTTAATACCTGGAACAATGGAAATCCCATGACAGTCTGAGAGAAAACAGTGAAAAGCTTGTCTTTGTAAAGGAAGGCTTGGAATGTGTGCTTTCAGTAGAAACTGTGTGTGGGTAAGAAGTCATAGTTAGCTGTGCAGGTTATAACGAGGAGCAAATTGAGAACAGACATTCGTGGTCTTTGGGTTGCAGAGGCCAGCTCCAGGTGCCACTGGAAGTCTCATCACGGACTGCTTGGCAGAGGTTGGAGCCGACATGTTTATATGCGTCTGGTTTTATTTATAAGGCGTTTTGGGATTGCACAATCCAAGGGAGAAAAGGCAGTGGGAAAAATGTACCTCTTTTCCTGGTTACCTCATAGAGTTTCTCTGAATACAACTCACTTCTTAGCAACATACTGTTTACTGCAGTCAGGAGCTGTGTGAAGGTCATTTTGGGAGTGAAAATGACAGAAGTGCCTAAAGTATGTTGACTTTGAAGAGACACTTTTTTCTGTAAGGAGGACACTTGCCATTTGTGCTTTATATCTTGTGCCCAAGAAGCCCACCATGAGGAGAACAGAAATCAAAATGTTGAAAAACATTTGTTGGAAAAGTGTTGGAAAATGTCAAGGCAATGAGACATACCTGTCACATGGTAGGTGGAATCAGTACATCACAAGAGAGCTGAATTGCTTCTTTGATGTTCTCTGTGTAGTGTTTAATTTAATGGATGGCACTAAAATGCAAGATTGAAGCCAAAAATTTGCCTCTGAAAATAAATTTGGCATCCACCCAAATGCTTGACAGGAGATGAGCCTTGTATTGTGGCCATGTATAATGGCTGAAACCCCTGGGCCCTGCCAGCCTGGCAGAGTCCGAATCCTGAGTCAAGAGCTGCTCAGGGAATATTACCTTTTTCCTGTAAATGTGTGCTTAAATATCAGGAGTCCAGCTTGACTAATCCTGCACTGGTGATACGTGAACAAAGAAAATGGCATGATCCAAGACAAATAAAGGAAGACTCTGTAGGAGCAAGAACTTCTTTTTGCTCACAGTGTATTCACTGATTGTTCATTAATGTTCCCACTAATGTGAAGTTAATGGAGAACTGAGCTCCACGAAATGTAATCTGGAAAATGTCGGGCAGATGTTCCTGTGTCAAAATGCATGAACTATCTCAGTGAATCTGAAAAGCTGTGATCCAGATCCTTTTTTATGGGCTGCACTCTTCAAACTGCTTTGGACATAGGGATACACTACTACTGGGACTTGTAGGTGGTTCTCCAAAATAAGTAAGTCAGTGCTACCCACCTCACTGTCCAGACTAGAAATTTCCTGAGCTCTAGAAAAATACAAACACAAAGGTGAAGAATGGTGAACCTCCTGCCTGCATCTTTCTAGGATAAGACTCCTAATTTTCCCATCCTCCTGCTCCTATCTTCACTCCTGCATGTTTTGTCTGTGTGTGCTGGCATGGGAGATCATGGCTCTGTACTGTCCAAACTAAGTAACAAATTGCCACCTGAAGTCTGCTTTCTGAATGTCCCCCTACCCAATTTCTGGGGTGAGCTATTGATCTGGGGTTCACATGCGCTGTGTAGCTACTGACTTTCACAGAATAAGCAGTTCAGTGCTTGCACCTTGAGTCTCTGTCTCACACATGGCCCCCGCTAAAGAACAGAAATGAACCATTAGAGTCACAATTTGAAAACTGGAAATGCTCGGGTGTGTGTCATCAGCTGGAGAAAAATCCCATCATTACACTGCTGCTGCAGCATCCTCCTTATTTGTGCCTCCAACTCAAATGCATTAAATTTAATTACACAGTAGTACAACTCCAAGACAGATTTCATATATTGGGATAAGAAAAGCTTCAAAAAAACCCCACTCCTTCGTTAATAATTGAAGCAGCACTTGTGCTGGCAACAGAGGAAAGTGAAGTGATGCCAGGCTGAGGAACATGGAGCAGAGAGTCAGCCTTAGAACCATAGAATGGTTTAGGTTTGAAAGGCCCTTAAAGATTGTGTACTGACAACCATGGGCAGGGACACCTTCTGTTAAGTTAGGCTGCTCAAAACCTCATCCAGGCTGGCCTTGAACACTGCCTGGGATGGAGCACCCACAATTTCCCTGGGCAACCTCTTCCAGTGCCTCATCACACTCACAGGAAAGAATTTATTCATAATATCTAATCTAAAACTTTCAGTTTCAAGACCTTGTCAGTTTGAGCCCTTTTAGTTTTCAAGCCTTTTGTCCTATCACTACATATTCTTGTAAAAAGTCCCTCTCCAGTTCTCCTGTAGCCCCCTTTAGGTACTGGAAGGTGTTCTAAGGTCTCCTCTCCAGGCTGAGCAACCCCAACACTTTCTTGGGAGTACAGGAAAACTGCTTTAATAAGTTCATACAAATAGTGAATTTGTGATAATTTAATTCAGAACATGGAGTGAACAAATGCAAAAAACACATTAGGTCAGATACCGTGTGCCCCTGGCAGCATAGGACCAAGGCAATCTTCCGAACATGCTTCTGTTGGATCAGCTCTCCACACTCCAAGCAATGGGATGCCTGCTTCCTAAAATATCTTCCTTTGTAAAGAGGTTTTGTTTTTTCCCTTTCACAATGGGCAGTTTAAATTCACCTTGTTATTTCATCCACTGTTCCTAATTGCATCCTTTCTCCTGGAGGAGGTAACTCCCCTTGGTGTGCAGACCCTTCAAATATTGATAAGAAAATCGCTGTCTCTTTTCTTTTGCAGATGTGTTTAAGCCCAGTTGTATTCATAGTTAGCCTTTCAAATCTTCCCTCCTGCAGCCCCCGCATCCTTTTTGCTGCTCTGCTTTTACAGTTTCTCACTGGGCATGTGTCTTAGCATTTCAGCTTTGATGGTAATACAGCAGCCAGAACAGGTTTGCCAAACCCTTGCATACAGCGTGGAAGGTAATTAATACTATTGTTCTTCCATTTTACAATAGGAGATAGACAATTTGCTTCTGCTTGGACTCTCTTCCCACCACCTTCTGAGCTGGAACAGATTGTCCCTCCAGTGTAATTTCAGCCATACTCAATCCTTTAAATTGTGTTTATATTTTTTTCCCTTTGAAACAGGAGAGGAAAAAAAAAATAAGTAAATGAGAAGCTTTTGCCCTTCCCATTTCTCTGCCATTTCATCATTAACCCTATCTGTGTTAAAAAACATTTGGGAAATGGAAGGCGTGAGAGGAGGTTGTGACATATAACGGGGATAAAGCAAAAAAAACGCTTTGGAGGACTGGGCATCACTGACAATTAGGTACATTTGAACAGGGTAGCTGAAGAAGGTATAGCAATGATTACACTGGAAGGCTGAACTGGAGAGGCCAAGTAGGCAGTAGGTAGCAGGAAGTGATACATCAGTGATAGTGATACATAAGGGATAGTGGGAGAAAAAGAAAAGATCCTGTATGCTGTCAACTGACTTGATCACCTGTGGGGTGTGAAGGGTGAGAAAAGCATCCTCCTGGTACAGCAGAGAGTGTGGGAAAGCTGGATTTGTAACTTGAAAGACAGCTATTGATCTGGGAAAGTCCTCTGTACTGAGACTATGGCTTGATGTGGATGGTAGGATGTGGCATGGTAAGATGGAGCAGAGTGAACAGACATTAAGATGCAAAAGTCTTCCACCAGTGTGTGCTTGGCATAACTTGCCATGGCACTGTAACAAAAAAGATTGCCAGAGGTATGAGCTTTAATGAGTTAAAAAAATCTCCCCTCAGGGGAGCTAGGGGACTTCATACTCTACGGGAATCTCTATTCAAGGATTCTCTTGAAACTCTTTTAGTTTATAGCACTGGAAGGGGGGAATTGTGATACAACAGAAACAAGCCACTGGAGGAGAAGCCCAGGAGTGTGCATGGAATGCTGTTGGATTTACAATATTTTGGTTAAACTTGTGCAGACTACCTCATCTTCATGGATCCTGCCTTTTCCTCAGGGATAACAGATATTCTGAAAAAACTCACTGTTGCAGTTAGCATAAGGAAAACTTATGTGCCAACTGGATTTGGTTTTAGCTCCGTTGTGCTGAACGGTCACAGGAATATCCCAGCAGGTAACAGCCAGAGAATTACCAAGCAACCTACTGGGGTTTGCAAACAACCCACTAGGAACAGACTAGAGTGCAAAAATAATGATTGTTTTGTTTTGTTCTGTTTGTCAGCAGTTTTTACACATTTCTTAAGCTGCTCTGTTACTCATAGGATTTTAGCCACATTTCTGTTTAGTTGTTTTTGGCTTTTTTTCTTTAAATGTGCTATACAGATTTTCCTGCTGGAAAAAGTGTCCAGCAAACAAGTATTTAAGGGTTAAGCAAACTTGACCCTTCCCATTTTAGGTCTTTGGCACTGCCACACCCATAAGCATCCGGGACATCATTTCCTGAAGCACAGTGGTAAGGTTTCCCAAACACATTTGAGGCCAGAAGTTCCTTGATTATTTGATAGCCTGCATTCATTACTCATAGTGGTGTCACCATCCCCTGTTCCAGCTGTGTCTGCTTGGGCAGGGCTTTGGACACTGCAAGCAATTATATTTTGCTGGAGGTTCCATTGTATATGGACAGGCATTTGCATTAAGTGTTAGTTGCATGACTGCTTGAACGCAGGAGCAAAGGCAGTTCCTTTGTGGGAAGCAATTCAAGCTTCTGGACCAGCAACCATCCCCCTTCCTACTCCAGGAAGGAAAATGTTCGTAGGTGCTTACCTTGTCCTACACATAAAAATAAATGAGCAAAACAAAGTAGGACTGCCCCCAAGTGTAGTTCTGGCAGCTTCCTTATGTCCCAGAACCTCAAGAAATGTTGAATTGTTCTTGACTCCTGGAAAAAAGAATAAAGAAGAACCTGTGCTTAGGCAGACTTACAGGACAGGTTATGCCCATGGGGTGCCTGGCCTGTGAAATGTTGTTATCTGTATTTGTTGCACCGGCTGATCTCAGCCCTATCAGTCTGTTTTGTGGGTTCCTGAGTGTGTTTTCATTGCAGAAGTTTGTACATTTGGCTACCCGAGCTTTGACTCCTTTGTTCACTCACTGTGCTTCTTTTCTGAGTGCACACACTCCCTGCCACAGAAGTGCCTTGAGAAATTGCTTTCAAAAACTGATCTGAAATTGCAGGGAGTCCCATGTCTCTGCTTCTCAGATTTATTTACGAAATACTGTACCGGATCTGGTGCCACATTTTACACCCACACTGGAACAGCTTAATAGTTAAAGCTTTGTCTTAAATAAAATTTTTAAAATCCTCTTTTGATTTGAAAAGCAAGTCTCTTTTCTCACTTAAGATAAATAAATTTTCTGTCTGCAGCAGCAACTGGTCAAGCTACAGAGCTCTCATAATAAAACAGAACACTTGCTCAAAGGGAAGGTTATAACTTTAGATGATCTGCTAAAGGATTTAGAATTCCCAGTCTCTTCACTCTAGCTAGTCTGATTGGAAGGATGGCAGAAGAGCAGACAGAAGCCAGACTAGGAAAAGGCAAGGCCTTCAGCTGTGACCTGCTTTGGCTACAGTGTTTTGGAAAGAGAGATACCACCTCATCCTCTCCTCACAGAGTTATTGGCCAAGCAGTGGCCCACCCTGGAAGCCACATGGGGATGGCAGTGCTGCTGTTGAATAAATATTTTGAAGGATACAAGGCATTGAGAAATAGCAATGATAAAGCATTAAACACTCCCTGAGAGAGGACAGGTTGAGTTGATGCAATCTGAGGAGGACTTACTGTGAGTGGAGAGGTGCTGACTAGTTTATCGTTGCTGAATATTTGATGCAAATGTACAATGAGACCTTTCTTTTCCTAAGTAAATCCAGCACAGAGTAGTTGGGAATGAAAGTTCTAGACAGAACTTTAAATTTCATTTGTGAAAAAGGCTGGTCCCCCAAAGTTGCCTCATAGTGAAAATGAAAGCAGGCTGGAATCATATATAGATTTGAGGGCTGGTAGAATTTTTTTCACCCAGATTTGGTTGGAGTGTCCTGTTTGGTTTTCATTCCTACCTGGTGAAGCTCTGTGGATCGAAGATGGGGTCTGCCATATACAATTTAGTATTATTGTACAATGGAAACAGAACATACCAGGTCTCAAACAAACCCCAACAAGTGTAGGGGCTTAACAGGAAAGGTTCAATTTACTGGATTGTTAGTAAAGGTATACAAGAAGGGACAACAGAAACATGAAGTACTTGTAGAACTCTCTGCAGAATAAATGAAAATAGCAAAGTCTAAGCAAGGAAAAGGGTAGACTAAAAACAGGTTGAAACAAAGACAATTTTCTTTCATCATCTTACCTCCTTCCCTTTCTGGAGAAATCTACCTCAGGGAACTTTGTGAATGAAGATTTCAGGAAACAGGCAGATGAGAGAAAGTATTTTGCATTGAATTAGATTCAATGTCTGGAGAGTTTTTTTCTAATTTCTAATTCCAATGTGATACTCTAGAATGTGACAACAAAACCTTAAATGCTGCTGTATTTTCTACTTGTACAGTCACAGGGAATTTTGTTCAGACCAATATTGGTCTGAGAAAGCACAGAGAATACCATTTTCTGGCATTTCTTTTTCCATCAAAACCAGATGAAAACCTGAATTCAACATAAAGGTACTGATTCTGGTATTAAGGTAGGATTTGTAAAAGCTACAATATGGTCAGTGTAATGCCATACTGGTTTGGTAATGTACATGCTGTTGTTTGAAAAACTCCATATCCTTATTTTCAGATTAAATTCTTCACAGTCAATAGCATTTCCAGCTAAATCATCATTCCCTGGTTTAGAGGATTAAACTCCCCTTCATGTCATGGCAACAGCTCTGGTTGGAATCCTAACGCTGCTGTTGCCAAATGATTTTGTGGTGTTGCACGTCCATATTAAGCTAAATTAGCAGCAGGAATCCTGCACTGAAGTCACAGTACATATCATCATCGCAGAGTGGGAAATGGTTTGATTGAAGCAATTTCCTATCTAGCCACAGTGGGCAGCTCATAAGCTGTTTAGGCCTTTTGCAAGTGGAAAATGTGCCAAGGAATTTAGAAGAAGGAATACACTCCTGCCCATGCTCACATGGCCGGCGGTGCATGCAGTCCTGATCTGAATGTGGAGGGAGATGTATAAGACTCAGTACATTAATAACTGCAGGTTAAGAGGCTGCCATCAACAGAGAGAGGACAGTGTGGTGCAGTGCTACAGACTTCACAGGATCTTGGAAAATTTGCTGCCTGACCGTGGCTTGTTGGACTTCAGCAGAGCTAACCCGAAATACACAAGATCATATATTAACCTCTAAATGATCATCAGTTACATAATTAGTCACTGGCATAAGATATCTACTAGAACTGTTTGGAAAAGAAATGTTCTTTAAAAAATACTGACATTTCATTGGGAAAAAAGGAATATGTAGTTGATTAAGAAAAAGAAAGGGTTTTTTCCTCAGAATCTGAAAGCATTTGAAAAACAGCAAAGCTTTGTACAAAAAAGTTTTGTTTAATAAACCCTCTAGTTTTCCCATTACTACAAAGTATGAATGTAAAATATTAGTTGAGTCCCAGTGTTTAGGAGTGGATGATCTTACCAGACTTCCCTTGGAACAGAACCACAAGCTCCCTTCCCTTGCAGCGCCTTTGCTTAGGAAAGGCAATTAGAAGTTCCCACTTGAAGACTTCAGATGTGGCTGTGCCACCCATATTTCTACCCCCAGAGAAGATAGCATTTACCTCCTTTTGTGCTTTTGTGCATGTGTCTTAAAACTTAAAAATTACAGCCTGATGATCAGCCCTGTCCTCTTCTTTCCACCCCTGAAGCCATTTCATTTGTGCACATTCACATCTAGACTGCTCTTTGTTTTAGAGGGAAGGCTTTATAACTCTAATTCATTGGGACTTGGGACCTCACAATATATATAAAAAAAGGTTTTTTTGACCTTTCAAATATTATACCAAGAGCTGCTAAGAAATTAAGGCAATAAATTTGTGTAAACTGAATGCATAATTCCTCTTAGGAATATAAATGTGAGAAAATTAAATGTCAACATCGACCTTGGTGTTTACAAGTGAGGCCGTAGAATGCGAATTCATTGCCTTACCTGAATTCCAGTTTTGTCTTATATTGCTGCTAGAGGAACTTTATGTTATTGTGGTTTTTTATGTTTTTTAAGGAGCTCAGAAACATAGTCTCTTTGGTTGCACTGAATGTCCCCCTTGTGAGGGACTTTCTCTGACACTGGTCACTGCTGATCCTGTAGCAGCAGGTGGAAAAATATCTCTAAGAGAAACAGGGTTCCAGCTCTAGCAGTGGGTAGGCAGGGAGACATTTTTTCACCCCTTCACATTGTTTCTTTTTACAGTATTTCTTGTCTTATCAGATTTAGAAACTTCTGGAGGAAAGAACTGTGTCCTATTCTCATTTCACACCATCTCTGGGACCATCAGAGACCACGTGCTCAGTCCCAGACTCAGAAGAGGCTTTTACATTGTACATAAGCACAAACACACTGCCCACTCCTGTCTGTGCACTGGGAAGGAAAAGGGAGTGAAAGTAGGAAAATTTTTTACAATATGGCACCATCCAGAAGCTCCTAACATTTGGAAATAAGACTATAATAGATCTGTACTTCCCAGTGGCTCAAGAATTCACTGCTACAAAAAGAGATAAATAAAAATCCTTCCCTTAGCATTTCTTGTGCATAAGAGTGCATGTCTTGCATGTCTTGCATATCAAGATTTAGGTTAAAGGTTGTTATTGAGAGTTTTTAATCTGCTTCAGTCCTAGTTTTGTAATATGTCCTCAGTTACCTAGTTCTGCCAGAATACAGGAGGAACCTACTGTTATTTTAGTGTAGACTAGTCTGGTTATTTGTCACTATTTTACTGAATTTACCTTACTCTAATACAGCAAAGGCAGCTGACAACAGTTCTGCAGACGTCACTCTGGTGTCATCTACCAGCCTGAGTCAGGTGGATCAATCACCACACTTGCATGACCAAGTTGACAAGAATATTTCATCAACAAAATGTGAATATTTTCCTCTTTAATTGCCTTTTTTTTTCTTGACAGTTAAGGGTATAGCCTGATGATCAATCTGGTGTCAGTCTAATTAATATTTTCGTCATTTAAAAATGCATCCGGAAGGAGAGAGTTTGATTTTACCACTCAATTTTCTTGAATTTTTATATTAGTAAAGATAATAAAAATGCAATGGATGCCACTGTCTCAGACTGACATCCTCAGAGAGAAATAACCTTGCTTCTGGTGCTAGCTGAAATGTAAGAATAGCATCTGTGAAGTCAAGCCAATAACCCCCTTTCCTGAGTTTCAGAAAAGTTGATTCACCAAAATCCAATTAAAAGAATAACTCTGTGAATTAATTAAATTGCCCTTCCACTAAAGTTAAGGCTTAAATAATTTGCTGCACTTGACAGAAAAGCAAAATAACTTTTATTGAATAAAGGTTGAACTGAAACAGAGTTTCTGCCTTTGAGGTAAGCTGGGAATTGAGTGCTCAGCTCGGAATAAATGATAAACTTGGCTATTTCCATGTAGTTGCTTGATGGGTTCATCTATACTTGCAAGTACTTGCGTGACCACCGTGGTCTTCACCTGCAGGAATTAATTGCATCTGAGCAGGTGTATGGTGATAATCACCTTATCCACTTCTGAGAGGAGACAGAGTCTTTCCAGCAGACATTCTGTTGGCTACATGTCAAGTTCTCCAAGTCCAGCTGTGCAATTTGTTCCCCTCCTGGCCTGAGCTGGGAGAGAAAACTGTGTGGAAAAATTCATAGATTGGGATAAGGACAGGGAAATAGCTTACTGATTATTGTGATGGGTAAAACAGACACAACTTGGGGAAAATAAATAAAATTTTTTGCCAGAGAGAAACGGAATAGACTGATAAGAAACAAAGACAATTTTTTTAATGGAAGACTAGAAAACATTTTATAAGCTGACTTCTAAAACATCTGTCAAGAGGTGATAATAAATACGGGCATTCCTCTGCAACAATATGTTGCTCCCTATGCAAAGAACTATCTATAATTAGCTGCACTCAACATAGTTTATAGCTTCAAGTGTTGGTGAAAACAAAAGCAATTCTTACCTACCTTATGCTGATTTACACTTTGCATAATGCTGAGCAATTGCAATGCCCCTTAAAGTAAAGAGCACACTTGCTGTGCAGCATATAATCCTTCCATAGTTTTTGCTGCATTGACTTTCAGGAGTTGTTCGCGCACCAGCTGGGCTGTTATGGATACTCTTTGAATCATACACAGAGTCAGAGCAAAGGTCATAACCAAGGTACTGGTGTTTTATTGGTGAAAGCAAAAGGTATAAGGGAGGTTGAGTTGACATGGCTTGGGGTTTTGATATTTTATTTTATATTTTTATAGAGGGAACTCTTCCTTATTGAATAAGTTTTACAAAATAACCTGAGTAGATGTGTAGAATATGACTGAGAAAAGTATCTGAGAGCAGACGGTTTTGGTAAAGCTGGGAAATTGCAGTGAAAACATAAGAAACACTTATTTGTCTAATCACTGACTACATTTTGCTTAAAGAAAACAGGTAACTGAAATCTAACAAACAGGCTGGACTAGAATTTAATCAATGAGTAAGTTTCTTCAAACACTGAATTTGATAAAGTTTTGAAAACTTAATTTGACATCTCCTAGTTGCATACCAAATTAGTACCCTACTTCTTATAACATCCTGTGTATAATACGTTTCCACATATGGCATAAATATATATATGAAAAATATTTCTCAATGCCAAACTTCAGAATTAGTGACTTGGACTTTCTATCCTTTCTTTGTAAAGGATTTCTTATTTTGCCTGTGGAACTGAAATACTCTTCTGTCCTAAGAGACCAGAAAATAATAAGACCCCAATCTTGTGTTCTATGAGATACTTAAATTAGGAATGCATGCATACAAAAGGAAACTACCAGAGGTGCAGTGTTCAGACACTGATCAATACCAGGACACTTAGGAAGACGCTATGAAATCTCTATTTCTGTGACTGAAGTTTTTGCTTTAGAGCTCAGCTGAAAGATACCTATACTGGCTTCTGCACCTGCTTCTGTAGAGCCATTGATCCATTCTGACTCATAAAGAAATGAATTCACCCACTGAATTGTGAGATCACAGGTCCAGGTGATGCTCAAAGCTGTGCTACAGGCAGCTTGGAAGAGCTGGCAGGTAATTGCAGCCATTTCTCTGACTGTCACCAGGCCCAAGAACACCTCAGACTTGCCTGGTGCTGCTCCACTCCCAAGAAATGCTGCACTAGTGTTGGGGTTTGTGGGTGGCTGTTCCTCTCTGACCTGCTCAGCCTTAGACCCCAGTCTTGTGTCCTGGTGGCTGGAACCAGATCATATTTATTGAGTAGAAGATATTTCCCTTGGTAGTGGTCTAAGGCAGGTTGTTGAAAAAATGCTTGAGACTTATAAACTTGAAAATAAAAGTAAATAAAACACCAACCCTCCAAACATGCAGTCCCTCTGGTTCTTGGAAACCACGGACAGCTCAACTGGAGCATGGAAGCTATAGGATCAAATCACTTCTTATTAATTCCTTGCAACATATGTCAAGAGCATCTCATGGGAGTTGTAGGTGTTTGCTCTTTTCTCTTCCTTCTAGCAAAGATTCCTGAATATATTCCTGAATATATCACTGCTGCCAGGTGATAGTTGAAACCTTGTGTCTAGGACAGCAAAAGCTTTGGAGTACTGTTGTCCTCTCCTGGGAGGAATTACTGTTCTTTATAGCAGAGCAAGCAGAAGTTCACTGCATTTTCACTGTAACATTTTCAGATTGAGAAAGTTTGCTATAACATTATAAGAAAGGAAAACGTCTCAACTTCCAGAATAATTTTTTCAGTTCTGCTTTCTGTCACAACTGAAGAAACAGCATTTGTTTTCAATTTTTTTTTTACACGGAGACAAGTAGAAAATCAGATCTACTTCTTCAGAGGTGTTTAACCAATTCATGACATTTGCTTTAGTACTGTAGTCATTTACTGTGATAAAGTCCTCTGCTTGTGTAAGGAGAAATGTGGGCATCAGCACGCAGTTTGCTGACGCTGGCTAACAGAACATATGCCTGTGTTTTGGCAGGGAGATAGCAGATGCTGTCCTGTCAGAAGTCCTGGGGAAGCATACAGATGTGACCCCAAACTGTACTTTTGCCTTTAGCCTGGCAGCACAAACCTCCCTCTATCGCCCACCCAACTGTGTGCTGTGCCTGACACCTGCACTGCCCAACACTGGAGATGCTGCGCCAGTGCAGACCGTAAATATCCAGAGCTCACTGCTCAGTGGTTTTGAGCTGCAGGTCTCCATCGTGTGCTTGTCTGGTGGTGTGGGTGTCTGGCATAGATGCAGATTTCATAGGGAAAAGGATGGCAGGAGCTGTGTGGGGCCCCATTGCCAGAATATTCCCTGCTTTGTGATGTGGCCACAAGCAGGTGGCTGTTAGCTACCCACCCTGAGAGCAATGGGGTTGAATTTCTGCCCTGCTCTCCTGAAGATGGACTCTTTGTTGATCCTTGCTCTTCCATAGCTTAGGATGCTTTCACAGAGCAACCACTGAGTGCACAGCAAATCCAGTTCACACACAATCTGGGCATCTTCTGATTCAGCAGAGGAGATGCAATTTCTGTTCATGTAGGGAATCCAAACATCCCTCTGAAACACAGAGGCAAAATCCTTGGGGAGATGTGTCATACTGCAAAGGGCTGAGGGCAAATTAAATTTGAGAGGAGAGACAGGCAGAGGGTAAAAACTCCATGAATATTTAAAACAGGGGGATTCCTGCAGAAGGAATTACTGCAGATTCAGCTGTAACTAAACTGTCCACAGCTGCTGTTTCTCTGTCACCTTTAGAAGGGAAAGAATGAATATCAAAGTCAAACTTCAGGCATGGAATAACAGCTGAAGTCGCTCACTTTACTTAAAAGAAAACCACTGTATCTTGTCACCTTACAGATATCCATGATCAGAATTGAATAAGCTGATTTAATTTGGGAAGATTTTGGAGTAGATTGAAAATATGGAAGATCCCTTCATTCTTATGTGCATCTCATTGGTTTGTTCCCCTTCTTAGTGGTAAGGGAGAGGGAAGACTTTTAAAAAAAAAAGATTCAGGACTTCTTTTACTTTCTTCCTTTCTATTTTATAACTGTGCTGGTGATAGAGAAAGGGAGAACAAGAAAATGGAGAACGAAACTTTTTAGAAGGAGGAAAATTTGAGAAATTGCCCCATTCACTCCACTGCTTCCTATTCACTCTTTTTCCTACTCTTTTCCAGCAGAAGTGAAGAAAAACAAGTGAGGAAGGTAATGGCAAAAAAATCCATGCATTATTGTTTTTGCTTTATATGAGGCAAAATATATTGATTCCTAAATTTTTGGTCAACACTTCCTTTGTAAAGGATACTTTTAAAACCAGCTCAACGTGTTCCACATCATTATTTGTGTATACAGAACCCTTCATGTCTGCAAGAACAGTAAATCATTCTGGAAGGTTTGCCTCAGTACAGACAGACATGGCAAGCAGTCTAGCTTTAAGTTACAGTAGTGGAAATGGATGTTACTGTTGTTGACACAGGATAGGTCTCTCTTTGAGTTAAGAAGATAGTCAGAGTGCTATAATGCTGCCAAAAATATTTGGGAAGAGACAGTGAAAGTGAAACTGAGTTTAGCCCAGGGAAATTGAATTTTCAAAGTAGCACTCAAAAAACCTGTCTGAGGAACAGAGTAAGTCTGCATAGACAAAAAAAAGCACAAGAGTTTGCCAGCAGGAAATACAAAGCAAATTGGTAGCCATGCCAAAAAGGCTGAGGGCAAAAAGGACAAGCCTAGAACAAAAGGGAAGAAAGCACAGAGTATGGCAGATCATTGTCTTTAGTGGCACAAGCTGTAAAATCTGAGAAGCAACTGGCTTTTCTATCTTTAAAGGCAGCATTAGATAAAGGAATTGCAGACAATAATTCAAGGAAAATTGGGTTCCCCAGGTTGCAGGCAACATGTCATACCAGCAATGAGGTAAACCCTTCAGCACTTTTCCAGCTAAAACCAGCAAGTATATAATTCAGATGCCAGCTCTTGAATTTCTCCATGGTGAACTACAAGAACTTGCTAGTACAAAATACATTTGTGATATGAGTTTTCCTTAAGGGTAGTCATCAAAACTACATTGCTAAAGGGCTGCTTTCATTTTGTAAATGTTTTACTTTTATCTGTCCTATTATTTCTTAGGAGCTTCCAAATGGGACAACTGTAATTTTCTTAATTAAGGATATCAGGTCTGAACATAATGCTTGTAGGTTATTAACATCATATCAGACTATCATTGAAATGCTCTACTTTCCTTCTTGAGGGATCCTGCAGCAAAGTGAGATACTATGATCTCCTTAATCAGAAAGTGTAAGGCATCAGAGTTAAAGCTAATTAGAATTTATGAGATTGGAGGAAATATAATTTGTGTGTGAACACTGTAGGTGATAAGGGGTTTAAGATGATGACTATAGACCTCAGCTGAGCTTGGGTATCACAGTTTTACAGGATAAACCATTCAGAGTACATTACATGTTTTTTTTTTCATTTAATCTTCTTTTCAGTTAGAAGGCTAAGGCAGGATGATACTGTGCATGTGACACAATTTTGTTAAAATCTAGGCTAGGACTGAAGCAGCAATCAACACCTCCTGCTTAAAAATAATTTCTTTTCAGTATCAATCACTGAAATGACACCTCCCCATTCAAATGTCCATCCTGTTTTCCTCTTAACACCTGGTTCATATCACATCACAAGTAGGTATGTGCTTGCTGAACATTCACCGGAGGCTCTGTCAGAGGAATACAAACCTGCTCCAGTGATTTTAGAGTAAGTGCTCTTGACAGCTTTTTGAACCATCCCACCAAATCCAAGGCAGCTGTTCCATTGTAAAAGTCAGCTTAACATATGGTTTATAGAGATAATATATTTCTATTGCATACAGCACAAAACAAAACAAAAGATGCTTGAGATCTATGAAGGCGGCAAATTTCTATAAGCAGAAATGAGGAGAAAAAAAATATTATATACAATATGTACTAGACTAGCATGAAACATTACCAGCAAAAGAAGAGGAACCATAAAAGAAGACTTCACTACTAGGACAGCTGTCTACTTGGCAGCTAATATCAACAGATATTTGATGAATGAAATCTCTCTGGGAGTTTCTGCTGATGACAGCAGCATTTTTCAATTGGCTGTGAGGGAAGTTTGGTGGGATACTCTGAAAGCTGGATGTGTAGAACTTGTGCACAAACAAAAGAAAATATTAGTCCTGTAAGGATCTTGAAGAAGTCCTTTTAGCCACCTCCCTTCTCTGGGACAGATTAGGTACATGTTCTTGGCACTGCTTTGAAAGTGGCACATATTCCTGGTATCCATGTTTTACCATATCACTACCTCTGGAAGGTGTTTTTCTCTTATATTTGATTATTTATCTTCTGTGGCAAAGAACCTTCCATTCCATGCCCAGTGCAAAATGAAACCATTGATTGCAGTCCTTTATGAAAACTGTTTCTTATGGAAGGTGTGGAAGACATTTGACCTCTGTTTCTCTTTTTCTTCAGGTCTCTCTCTTCTAGATAGAAGCAAGAAAATTCTTGAAAATCATCTCTCATCAGTATGCTTTCTAAAGCTCTCAGAAACAGTGTTACTTTCTTCTGTGATTTTCATGATAGTTTTACAAATCTGTGATCCAGACAGGTTCTCAACAGTGCTGTGTGGGATAGAAAAATTTCATACCTTTGCCACATATGAAGCCTCTGTTTGAAGGCCACACAACTGGATTGAAGTTTCTTGCACCAACATGTTCTTGACTCAGTTTCTAACCTACTATAACCCAATGTTATTTTTTTTCAGTAATGTCCTTCCTTTGTTAACAGAGAGAATTTCAGAGTGGTAAACAGATGAACAAGTGCTCTGTTTACCAGCTGCTCCCTGGTTCTACCTGGCTGTATATTCTGGTGCAATCTCCACTCAGGGTCTTAAAAGGCAAAGCTAAAACAAAGTCCTCTGAAAGGCAGTGGAGATTCATGCCACAGGAAGCAGTAAAAGCTGCAAAGTAGCAAACAGAGGGAAATAATTGTGGAGTAATTTTAAAAATATAGAGCATAGTGAGTCTCTTAATCATAGTTTTCATAGAAGAAAACAAGTTATATTTAGGACACATATGGTCAAAAGTGGCAGCAATAATTTTGGAGGCTGGATTTTGGAGCTGTTAACAGCATTTCAATCATCTGTAAATTACTTGAAAAACTGAAATTATAAGTTCAATAGTAGTAAGTACTGATAGTGTTTTTGTCTACCCCACTGTTTTGGGGTAGGTGTGGAGAAGAGGGGATATTACACACAGAGTCCATGCTAATACCCCATGGAGCTCAATATATTTCTCCCTAATGAGCTTGCATGAACCTCAAATTGACTCCAGAAAATTACAACAGCAACTCAGTTTAACTCAGTTTCCTGCCATGACAAGGAACTGAACAGTCATAACCAAAGGAAAAAAACTTTGAGTTATTTTGAGATGAGAACAAGGCACTGTGTTTTTTTTAATGGGAAAGGCATCTCCTAGTGAAGGAAACAGGCTTTAGTGACAGAGCTGTGGTGTGGAGAGTTTCAGGCTGCATTTCTATTTAATTGGCTTCAACCCCTCTTTCAGAGTTACACTTTCCTCTGAGCTTTAATTTGCACTTAAAACTACACTCCACTGACTTAACACTGACCTACCATTACTATTTTCTCACCTACAACTTTTCCTCTTAGAAAGAAACTCTGCCATCACCTAAGCTGTTCCTCCTCTGGTCCCTCACCCTTTTTTTCTGCTTCACTGCCACGGCTGTGGTTGCAGGGATAAACCCAGGCAGCAAGTAACCAAACAGCTGGTAGTGAAGGCAGAGATAGTACAAACCTAATGGAGAAACTTACTGGGAGCAAAAATAAATTGCACAAAACTAAGCGGCAATAAGTACTCCTTTCTAAATTTACCTGATTTCTCTGTTGTCCGGGGAGCAGTGGGTACTGTGGAGTGCCAAGGGGTACATGAATACCAAGACACAAGCTGTGTGTGCATTCAGCTTTCTGGTCCAGGAGTCACAGGTTCTTTGTTCTGACCACTTTTATAATTTTTCCAATTTTCCTTTCGAGGCTGGGAGTGCTTACCTCAGCAGCTGCTTTTCCTCTGCCAACTTTTATATTCCTTTTTTTATCGTCTTTTGTGTTGGTTACAGAATGGTAAATCACACTGTTGCAAGTACTCTTCATTTTTCTTTTGAGTGTGAGGCTAAGAATAGTTTTTTCCTGTTGTTGGATGCTACCTGGACTTCTTACACTTGCTACAAGCTCCTAACCTACACCATCACTCCCCTGACTGTCGTCCTTCATCCTGCCTATTAATTGTTCTTCAGCTGAGCAGCACTTCCTAAGTTATAACAGGAATATAAAATTTGGATACAACTAAATAGAAACCTTTAGATGAAACAACTAATTCTGTTCAAATTAATCTCAGTGAACATGCATGGAGAACAACAACCTGCATTGCAAGTTCTGGGAAGTATTTTTTTTCCAAATCACAGGAAAACATTGGACAGAACCTGGCCTTAGCTTGAAGTGAAGTCACAGATCTGCTACCTGCCTCTCTGTAAACCTGAGTAAGTTCAAAATGCATTTACTGTCAGGCCTTAGGAATGTATTTCACATTTTCTATTTTGCAGGGGGAAAAAAAATAGCATACAACTACAAATAGAGAATCCCTCACTTCTTATGTAGAGAGCTTTGAAATAGGAGTTCTAATCACTTCCCTCCATGCAGGTACTCAAGTTCTCCATGGGGATCTTGCTCTGTCAAGGAGGATAATTTTGCTCCCTGTCAGAGTTCCCAGAAAGTTAAGCCCAGCTCTAAGAAGAGGTTTAGTACCAGAGCTGTTTTCCTGCATAAAATGTATGACGGAAAACCTGTTGCCATGGGTCTACCATCATGGTAAGTCTCTCATAAAGGATGACTACAGGGAGTACCTTCTCTAGCCACTTTTGCCAGAGTCCTGTGGCATCTGCAGAGAGGTAGGCAGAAAAGCCTCCCCACAACCTGACCGTGTTCCCTGCACCTGACACATAGCACTGGGCTCTGATTTTACCTGAGTGGAGTTTGCAAACGCCTTTGGAGGAACTAAAATTTGAACTCCAACTTCAGGTACTTTCATTAATTTATTTTTATTTCAAAGAAACATATACAATTGTCTTTATATACAAGAAGTGTACTAACATATATGAAAGGAAAAAATAAGCAAGGGGGAGTGAAGAAAATGAAAATTGTCCTATTTGGTGTTTTTATCCTATTTTCTACAACAAATGCCACTCCTTTATCCTCTCCTTGCTGCGGCTGTGTGTCCATTACACTGTCAACAGTAACTATACTGTAATGTTACTGGCAAATGTAAAGCTCAATAGCTGTAAAAAAGGATTAAAACTTGTTGCACAAAACCAGATGATTTTTTGCACAGCTATTTGAAATGAATGCGCATTTTCTCAAACCATGTGGTAGCAAAATAAACACACATATTAAGAGCCATTTTCATTTAGTTTGCTGTTATGCCCACATGTTTCACATTCCATTAACTGTCAGTACATTGCATGGAATTTGTCAGCTCAAAAAAACCACTTCCTCTTTTTCCCCATATGCAATGAAAAGCTAACATGAATACATTACAGAAAGAAGTAAATAAAAAAGTTGTTGACTCTCCAGACAGTGTTTCTGATTGAGAAAATATCTTAGTGAAACATTTACTGCCAGTAAAAATGAAGAACAGAGTACAGCAGACAGCTTTATGGAATGGAAGAAGAACTAGAAAGAAACTAGCTCACTGAAACAATCCCCTCAAAACTGGAAGAACCAGCCTAAGCTGGACATAATAAAGTGGTTCTTAACCCATATGGTTTAATAAACTGAAACAACAAGACTTTAAGGTTGAATATTACCTATTTTCAAAAGTAAAATTCCTGAAATATGTATAAATCCCTTACTGAATTGTTCAGTACACAAATTTTTTTTTTATACATATATATTTTTATGATCTAGGTTTTTTAACAAGCTTCAACCTTCCGGGAATCTTTATGTCTTCCTTAAAAAGTAATTGTATTTTTTAAAGAAAGTGAATAGATTAGGATGATATACTGTTGTTCCTCAATTCAAAGAGAAATTTGTATGGATTTTATGCCTCTAAATAATGTTTCACTTCCACTTTTACCTGCTTTGTCATGTCATGGTTTTAAATATGAATGACATCGTTGACTAACAAACTTGATGCTTTTTCTATTATGTTTTACTTTTCTATGAGTTCATAAACTTCATCACATATGGAGTATTCTAATTTTGTAAGGGTTGTAAGTATTCCTTTTTTGAGCGAAATAAAAGCCACCAAATATATGTCTGCTTCTTCCCAAAATGTGTTGTGTTTAAATAACTTAAAAGTTTCAAGGTGGCAATCCCCACCATTCTGTAGGAACTCTTCTTAACAGAAAACCATTTTAATATTTTGTCAATCACAAGACATGGAAAGATCCATGGTGCAGGCTACCCTACCTCACTGCTTCAAACTCAGCAAATTTAAGATCTTCAGTAGTTTTGAAACTTGGAATTCCAGAAAAAGAAGGCAAACTCATTGTTATACACAATTTTATCTGTTGAATTATCTTTTGAATGCTTTGCTGTTTGTATAGATGAAGGCAATTGGCAAGAAGCCATTTGCTATCCTTCTCCATATATCTGTGGGCAGAAAGGTGTATCCCAAAGTCATCATTAGCAGTAAAGTCATAATGTTGTCACAGATGATGTATGACCAAATTGAAGCTAGTTGACTGCAGCACACTCCTCGCATTTACAAGCATTACACAGGTTCTATTGGTGTCTTGAACATCATAGAATATTCCCATGTTGATCATGCAGTAACAAACAGTTTATCATCAACATTTTTGTAGATCCATTGTTTGCATCATCAGTGGCCATAGAAAAAGGTTTGCCGTTTTCTACATTGGCTTTAAAATCTTTTTCAATTGAACAGCAAGTCAGTATTTTGTAAAGGATGCCTGAAGCTGCTGTCTTATGAAGATAAAACATTTTATGGAAATCTTGGAATAGTATTATTAATTTTGCTGTCCAATTAGAGGGATCTGCTTAAAAAACGTGTTTTCAATATATGGTAGAGATCTGTGGTGGCTGTTTTCTTTTCTTTGGCTAAATGCTTCAAAAGCTTTCTTTTGTCTCATGTTAGGAACTTACTATGATCATTTACATGCCTACAAGTAATTAAGAAAATGTGTCTCTGTAAAGTACATTAAGTCTTATGGGAGCTATTTCTTTCTCTACTGAACCATGCAAAGTCACTTCTATAGTAATTCCAGGAAAGCTCATTCCTTTGATTCAGCTTAAGTACTACATCTTGATTAATTGATAAAATGTTGTTATCACGATCTCTACTGTGCCATCAGCGACATGACAAAGCAGAGTCATCAACTACTTCTAGATCAATGTGCAATCAATGTGCAGATTCCTGCTTTGATATAATCAGTCACTCCAGTCCACAGTATGTTGGCACAATAAACACTTTTTGCAATGCAGTGGGTAACTCTGCTTTTGATGAACATTGTGCATAAAGACCTCTTCAGCTGAAAAGTTCCATGTGTGTTACAAATTCAGCTGCAGTTCTTTGCTTTTTCCATTGCTATGGCAGATGGAATAATTTTCATAAACTATTTATAAGGAAGTGCTACATCCTTTGGTTTTAAGTGTCCTCTGTAGATTTAAACTGATATTTGAGATCCTGCCCACAGGCCCTCCCCTCAGACGCCTGAGTGGTTTAGAGGAATGAGAGCCATCTTCAGGAGCAGACAGTTCCATGCCAGTTGTACAAAGTCCCTGTGGAATAATAATTCCCTCAGCTCTTCCTAACTTTTTGATAGGTTTCTTGATTTGACAGCAAAATTGTGAGGCAATTTTCAAATTTTTCTTCTTCATGTCATCTTCCACCCCAGTAGTCTCTAAAATGCTTTGCCTGGAGGTTGAATGTGAAGGGAGCCCATCACTTCTCCTGTCTCCGGCTTTCTCATCAACCAAAGACAGGCTGACACTCATGCCCCAAGCTCGATGGGGCTGGAGTCTTTCTGTCCTCATAAGCTGAAGAAATTGGGTAGAAATATCCAGTTTCTGGCAAGACATCTGCCAAAGACCTTTCACTTTTTCTTACTTCTAATAGCATCTTAAAAGGGCTTATTCCCAGGTTCAAAGCTCTACTGTGCACACACAGTGTACTAAACCTTTGCAGTAAAATACCTGAAATCCATGCAGGGCAGCTCTTTTTAGGAGTTTCTCACTTGCGTGCAATCTGCCTGAGCTGTGAGTAAAGGGATGCTTTGCATATAAATACATAAACATTGTCATACATAAAATACATACATAAATAGAAAGGAAAAGGCTAAAAAAATATCATCGAATAAGGGCTCACTAGCTATCTTAAAATTGCCTGTAATAATCTTCTATCTGCCTTTACTTTTTTAACAGTTGTAGCAGGTTGCAGTCATACTCAGTTGTAGTTGAATTCTGATTTTTGTATGCTCTGAAGCTAAATTATGCAGCTCAGATTAATTGCTCCGTAGAACTTAGCAGTGTCTGAGCCCCTGCAACATCACTGACAAAATGCCTGGTACTTGGGAGAAAATATTTGAGGAGCTAAATTAAAAGCTTTAAACTTAAATTAAAGCTTTAACTTGTGTATATGCTGATTAACCGAAAACTTTACTGCCTGCCAAGTTTTGAGTATTAAAAGCAGTGAAGGTGCTTAAAAAAGACATAGAAACAAAGGCATGGAATTACAAGGCAGAAATGTGAATTTAAAGAAATTATTTTTTAAAGAAACTATTTTTGTCAGGCAAAAATTTCCATCAGTAAATCTCAAACACAAAGAAATCTTTCAATAAAAATTCTGTTAGCTCATCACTGAAGATAGCTGCAATATTTTAGAATATATTAATAGTGAGAAAAATGTAATAATAACAATATTTTTATGGTGCTAGGGGCATTGACTAAAGGACACAATAGTTTTTTCTGACTGTAAGGAAGTTTGTAGACAAAACTTAATTAAACAAAACAAGTCTGTGACACATCAAAAACAGGAAGTCAGGGAAAAATGGTCAGAAACTGGAAAAGAAAATTAATCAAATACCTAATGATTCACCAATATTTCTTGTATGTTGTAGTGGGGGGAAAGGGACCTGATCAGCACTGCATTACCAGGGCACAATAAGTGAAGGAAAAATCATATCATGGCTGTATGTGCTATCACTATTCTTTCCCCTCTGCAAGGAATATCATTACACTACGTGGGATGAATCGGATCACAACAAGGGAAAAAATAGCACAGAGGAATAAAAGTAGACTATATCATGATGGATGTAGAGGATTAATTAGAGAGCCAAGATTATTCAGGTGGTTATAAATTTAACTTTTTTTTTTGTTAAAGAAAAAACTTGAAAAAAATCTTTGCAATCTTAACCTTGTCAGGAGCAGGTTGTCATGTGGGACTCAGCCTTGCTGGCAAGGTGGTGCAGTGCTCCAGCTGCTGTGCCAGCTGTTGGCCAGAGGAGATGGTAAGGAGAGGTGTGACCAGAGCAACCAGACCTGGCCCAGGCTCCCATGGTCTGGTGTCTCCCACATCCCACCAGTGCTCCTTGGCAGTGCAATAAACCAATAAATCCTCTTCCCTCCCTCTTTTTAAACTTGTTTTGTCACTTTGCCAGAAATAGTTTTTTTTGAGATTGTCAAGCTTTAATGAGGATCTTGTGGTTTTTAACAGTTTATAACTCAAACAAAGTTAAATGGAATTTGGTGGGAGAAAGTATTTCTTTAGCCTGAGGGCTTTCTGTCTGCTGAATTTTGATGGTTTCCTGCAAACTGCAGAGATGAATTAGAGCAGCTTTAAAAAGCAAAAAGAGTCTAGCTAGAATGGGATATGTCATTCTGTCTTATGGGGGCTACCAACCCTCTTGCAAAGTGATCTGTAGGCATTTTAGGGGCCCTCTGTGGTCTGTTGGCATTGCTTTGCAACTTCAGGTATGCACTATGAAAGTAAAAGCATCTCACCACCTCATACATGGCATATTACCTTTGACTGAAACATCTGTAATTTCATAATAATCTATATTAAATAATTTTCCTTTATCCACAGTTTCTCTCAGCTTTTTAACAATTCATCTTGCATGGTATTGCTTTCACATAATTATAGTATATCTGACAGTGCTTAATTGAAGGTTTAATAATTTCTCATTTTTGTTTGCTTAGAGTATATTAATGACACTAGATTTCCAACAGTGAAGAGGCTTATCTTAGGGGGTCTTCACTTACCTTTGAATGTCCTTTTCTGAACAAGTGTGTATGAAGGGTTTTCGGTATTAAGAGCATGATATAATATCTCCCATCTCATAGAATTCCATAGATATATTTAGTAGCTTCTTTCTGGGATACTGCAGTTTATGAAATCAGTGCCATTATGCCCATTCCACATGGTTATTTAGTCTGGTTGGTCCTTTATTTTAGGGTAAAAGTTACAGGAGGACCTGTAAGCTGAGCCTCCCTCCTAGAGAACTTCCAGGCACTGCTCAGGAATCTCTATTAAATTATCAGCTGCTAATTATCTACTTCCTACAACTACCAGTTTTAAGTTCTTCAATGATGTACAGTGCCAGCAGGATCTCTTTAACCTCTTGTTAGCAATAATCTAACTGGGAATACGCCTGAGTCTTCCTTCAGCTACGTGAGCAGACAGAATTCCTTGGAGATGTGAGCTGCTTGCTCCCACAGTGGCTCAGGAAAACTGCATTCAGCGCTAATGTGAAGATCAGTATCTATTTTCCTGTGGTTTGCAGTGTTACAAAGTGTACCTCTTTTATTTAGCTGAAAATTTGAACTCTCCACTCTTCTGATCTGCTAAAAACCAGTGAAATCTGATGTCTCATCTTGTCTTTTGATCAGTATTAAAGTTCTAAGTACATTGATCTACTTTTGGCTAAAATGAAAGCCTCTTGACACTATTTTACCACCTCTCTGTTATTTATGTGTTCCTTTCAGAATCATTACGGTCCTTTACCCTGGGCAAACACTCAATAAAATTACTTTGTTTCATAGTGCAGAAAAACCATGGACTTCTGTTGTTAATTTATGCCCTGTGGTCTCAAAAAGAATATATGTGACAAAAGTGAGATGATAACTAAGGATTTGGGAGCAACTATCTCTGTGTGCTAGATTTTGTACAATACAGAAGACTGAATGGTTTTGGTGATACTGTTCATAACAGGATTGAAATTGTAAGGCACCATCTGCTGTGATATTGACTGACCATGATTCAGACAAATACCATTTAGAGATTTAGCAACATTTAGAAAATCATGTAGACGTTTTGATTTTTTTTTTCTTTTCCCAGTGGTCACCTTTTGTACTAATTTTTAAGTGGATTTATATTTAAGTTTCTGTTTGTACAAAAAAAAGGAAGGCAAGGTATTACTGATCTTTCCATTTCATGATAAAAATGCCATACTATTTGATATAAAATTTCATTGCACACAGCAACATATACTTCTTCCTCTGTTGTCTTTGGTACTTTCCTCCTTCAAATAATCACTGAGGTAAAGTGTATGAGAAGGTAATGAAATCTGACGTGTGTAGGTTGAAGCAAAGTAATTGATTAATCTATATGAAGTGATAACCTAATTTTCTCAGAGGGATTCAACAATAGTAAAGAAATAGTAATAGTTCCTTGGGTTAATACACCCAGGGCTGAGTGGTAAACCTGTTTTCATAACCTTATTTTAGGGACTAGCTGTCTTGAGTGTCAGTTCTTCAGATTTTAGAAATCTTGCTTATGAACCAGAAACACATGGGCTTGTGTTTAACAGAGAGATTATCACCACTACTGAACAGTGGTGATACAAAGCATCTTTAGAAAAGACATGACAGTGTAAATGTAAGTGCAGCATATGACTCACATCCCAGCTGTAGGGGCTGCCTGAGCTTTCCAGGGAAGGAAAAACAAGAATCACATTAAGGATTGGATCCTTCCCCTACTCTTCTGCCACCACTTATTTGCTCCTATCATTGGGCATTCACCCTTTGCAGGGGCTGAAAGGAAAAGTCCTTACATGGACAAAAGCTTCTGTCTCTTTCGAGCTCTCAAAGTCAGATAAGATGTCGTCCCCTGACCAGCAATCCTATTCTGTCTCGGGAAGGACACCCCCTCTTCCTTCCTAGGGCTAGAATAGGATCAGGTTCAGAGATCTGCAGGTAGGAGGTCATGGTTTTCTTCACCCATCCAGACCAGTCTCGCATAGCCCATGCACTGAGGCACAGAGTGTGGGCCATCCTTGTCTCTGGCAGGTCTGCTGAACTTACCTCAATGGTAGATTTAGCACAAGGAGTCTACCAGCATCAATCACCCACCTTTCCACGCCTCTCCCAGTTCCTCTCCTGTCAAGAAAGAGGGAAAAGGCATCCTTGATGAAACTGTGTTACAGCTCCACTTTGATGAGGAATATTGTGTAGATAGCTGTAATGTGGGAAAAAGGTTTGTTATGTACCTGAGAGTCCTTGTAGATAGCTTCAAAGCTGAAGCTAATAACTAATGTAGATATATGTCTAATGATCACGCCATGAGTTGTTGTTTTTTAAAAATCAAGGAGCAAGAAGAAGCAGAAGCCAAATTCACATCACACAATTTTAAGCTGCGTTTATTCCTGCCAGCAAAATTTATATCTGTTGAGATGTGAGCAGGCAGCTAAGTCAAATTTGAATGAAACTTGAATCCATAAAAATTAAAAACATCATTTATATTCCCTATCACAGTGGTATGGCTGCCCCTAAAGACAAATACATATGCAAATAATTTAAAGCAGGGCTTAGGTACATGACTGAAATCTCTGTTTGAGCAAGAATGTGGACAGTTACATAATTTGTCCACAAAATCAAGTTATGCACTTGTGGTTTTTGCAAATACATGTGCTGCTAGCATTTTGATATGGCATCCTTAAAACAATTTTCTGCTAGTGCCCACCATCAGCTTCCCCTGTGCATAGAGAAAAATTTAACCAGACAATCTCATATCATAAGTCTTATCTCGGAACATTGATTCTTGCCTTTTAGAAACAACCATTTTGTGACTGCTATGACAACCACAGCTGTGATGACAATACCAAACATAGCTGCCAAGTCCCAGATCTAAGCCCAAGAGACCTATTAAGCCATTTTTTTTCCCCAGGGCTGCAGAGCTGGAAACTCTAGCAGTGCAAGACTGGAGAGAAATTGATGGTGTTATGTTGTTATGCTCAAATCTTTGTGGTTTTGTGCCTTGCTTTGGGCCCCAACAACCATCCCTCACTGAGTGTATAGGGAGACATGATAGTGGACAGAAAGAGCTCTGAAGCTTTTTTCTTGGATTATGTGATTATTATTATGGATTATTATTTTTTCTTGGAGTATGTGGTGATTATGAAGTCCGGTAGAGGGTGAGTGAGGATGAGAGGATGGGGCCTCACAGACCTGGAGGAGGAGCCAAGAATGTGGTCCTGTGACAGGCATGCACACATCATTCATGCCTATCCCCACAAATACAATGTGACAACACTGCAAAACAGTTTTTCCCTCCAGAAACATTAATACTTAAACCAATTTCTGGTGATGATTTAGTACTGTTCAGGGATGAAGTGAAGTGAGGTGAAGCTAGGGGAAATTGGATCAACTTTTCATTAGTTTTGATGAAATAATTTGAAGAAAGAACAGCTGAAGGTTCTCAGTGAATGCAACTCAGTGTATTTTTCCTTATTATGAGCTCTTCCAGGTGAACTTATTTAAAGAATGGGGAAATATCATGGGCTGCAGGAAGTGCTTAGGTTATGCATCAGTGGGAATTAAAATGAGCTCTTATCAATGAAAGATGATTTGTGTGACTGAAAAGTCTATCATTACCTTTCTGATGGCAAGAGGAGTAGGCTTCTGCATGTCATGGTTTGTGAAATTTCTGGTTCATCTTGGTGGTACACTGAAAAAGAGGAAAGCCTGGGACAGACAGGGCTATAGTGCCTTTGGAACCAGAATACGCGAATGAGTGGAGCTGGGTGCACTTCAGCTCCTCTCATCCAGCCAGAAGAACTTGGAAATTAAAGCCTGTTTTACCAACTTCCTTAATTTTTGCAAGCCCTCACTCTGCATTGTTGGTGAGACAGTTATTCTGAACAAATGGGCACAAATGCTGAATTGCAATTATCTATTTGCCAAACAACTTCAAAACCCACAAGCAGTATAATAAGCTCCAGTGTGTGCTAATATGTCACTATAGACAGGGAAAGAAGCCAAAGTGTCCAGGAAGAAAAGGGGCTCCCTATTGATGGAACAGCTAGTTTCTGTGTCTATCTGATGAAATCAGCTATTTGACATCAGCTTTAGAGATGTAACAAGTTTCTTATGTGTCACGTTCTGTAATATTGATGCAAATCTCTACTCCAGATAGATGTGGAGATCCAGGAGGACAGGTCTTTCCAGTAAATGACCAGCATTTCTGTGTGCAATGAAATGAGTCACTGGCCTAAAGTTCAGAGTTTTTTGGTGTGTTCCCAGGCTAGAAGGAGAATGGGAACAAGAGGAGGGCTGAAGGACAGCATTTTCCCCGTCCCCCTACCAGCAATGATCCTCCTGCCTATGATCACAACAGCCCACCCTACTTTTTGGCACTTTAGTCTGAAGGTCCTTTTTCTCCCTACTCATGTGCCTTTGAATGGCTGCTATTGAACTTCTGCTTTCTCCTGTCTCTCATGTTTGCCTCAGTTTCCTCTCCCCTCCTGCTGCCTGTTTTGAAACTACAATATTTAGCTGCTTTTTACCAGAACTGCTAGACCTTTCAGAAGAATTCTCCCACTCCTCAACTTAGATCTCTTCTACTATTTTTGCCTCAAATCCCACCTTGGGAACCAGTTCTGTAATGTCTACACTGCCTGAAATGGTCACACTCATCAGGAGAGTTACAGTCACCAATAGGGACAGTAACCAGGCTGTTATAATAATGCATATTCTTATGATGCTTTACTTTTTCCAGTGTGGTCATTTGCAGTTTTCTCATGCATGTTAGAAAATAAAATAAGAAAGGTCAAAATTATAAGCCAGCAAGAATAAGTTGGTATTGATAGTAATTTCTCTAGACTTTTTGGCAAGCGCTACTGTGACACTGGGTTTGAGTTTGTGACACTGTTATGATTTCTTAACATACAAGGAAATATAAGATTCATTTTCTAAATACCTTTATCACAGAATGCTTTAAATTATAATGATTGATTATAATTATTATAATCATTATTATTATTGTAAGTGTACTTACTTCAAATAAGGCAAATGTATGTATGAAGTTATTCAGAGGTTGTGCCAGAAAAGTAAGTATGTGTATATGTATATATCTACCAATAGTAACAGTAATTAATAGTAACAGCTAGTTTATATTTAAATATTAAAGAGTACTATGAAACTGTAGCTTGCAAGCAGCAACTACAGTCATTATTTATTATAATTTATTGTAATTATATGCATACCTATTAGCAGTACAACACTCACCAAACTGTTCCCAGGAGAAGAACCTCAAAATCAACAACAGATGAAGTCACACTTCAAAAATTATCCACATCACAATGTCTGGAGTCAGTCTGGTTTCCCCAGTAAAGGTCCAACTTACTCAGGAAATCTCATAGATAAGTTCATGCAGGAGGAATACTTAGAGAAAAAGGGCTCCATTTTGGGTAATATCAAGTCAGAATTATATCACAGGGATGGATAGGAGTAGGATTCCAACGCCTGGAGCAGCCAATAGATGATGCTATTTTCTATTTTTCTCTGGGACAGCCATTAGACAATGATGCATTCTCACAGACCAGTTTTTTGGTTTTGCAGACTGTACAGAACATGTAACAAAATAAATTTAACAGGGGATCAGAATTACACAGTGCAGTGGAAGTGATGTACATCACCAGTAGGCCCTGGAAGGGTAGGACATGCTGGCAGAGCATTGCAGGTGGAGAGACTTGCTATCACTATCTCAGTTATGGACATTGCTCAATCTACAGAAAGATATAATGCTTTTCTTCCTTATGGGGTGGGGAAATTTTAAGACAAGTACTGAAAATATCAAATATAATAAAATCCCTGAGTTACTGAAAAAACACAGCAATGAGGTTGGTGCAAGTATTAATCTTTTCTATAAAGAGCTTTTTCCTGAGGTTTCTCACCCTCTGTGCTACCTTTCAAATCATAACTCATTGCTCATGGACTAGAACAATGAGATGTACATTTATACAGACTTGGAGTTGAAGGAAGCCACGTTCCCATGGCTACTCAGCAATAAAGCCTTATTCAAAAAGATGAAAACCTTTTGCCTACAACATGCCACTTTTCTGAGGCCACTTTAGGTTCTGCAAAAGAATTCTGTAAGGGGCATATCTGAGTGTGCATGGCAGGATGTGCTGCTTGCATGAGGAGAAGGCAGTTGGAGAGCCTGAATTAAGCAACTCCTGAATTAAGCAACTCATACATATGAGTCCTGAGGACGATGCAGGATATTGGTGCAAGGTGTCAGATCAAGTAGGATTTAAATATAGCCAGTTAAATTGGTCTGAGCAGGAGTTTCTGGCAGTATTTCTTTGCCCTCTGGTCCTCAGTTTTAATTGCTTCATTCACACTGCTCTCACACAATTATCCACAAAACTGGCTAAGGGATTTCCGAGAGGATTAGCAAGATAACTCCTTAGAGCACAACGCAGTTGTGTCCGAATCATCGTGTACTGGAAGAGTAGAGGAGGATGTTGAAGTTATCATGCAGTCCATCCATCTGTTTTGGGAGGAATCAGATCTTAAATTTTTTCAGTAGCTGTTTGGTGGAGACATTGCATAAAGTGAATCATCACCATCCCTACAGCAAACCTATGCATAACCAAAAATTCCTACAACAAACCTGGTTCTTTCCTCCTGAATCATATTTTCTAAGTTTCTTATCCCTCTCATAGGCTCCAATAATTTTACATTTTTTCAGTGTACAAGGATCACAGCTGGACCCACTATTCCAGCTGTGGCTTACTCTGTTACAAATAGAGCAGAATAATTACTTCCTGTGTCTTACGTGTAACTCCCCTGTTAACAGAGATACAGAGTTATTTTTCTACCCTGCAGGTTCACTTAGTTGACTCTTACTTTCTTACTTATCCATTATGCTCTGCAGTACTTCTCCCTGCTACATCATTTCCCATTTTAGACTCATTCATTCAGTGTCTCCTTAGAGGACTACTTTGCTCTTCTCTATTCAGAATTCTACCCTTCAGATTTCATGCTTTGGGGTTGTTTGTTGTTTTGGGGGGTTTTTTCACTTTATCCAGATTAATTTTAGTTTTGAACCTGTCCTCCAGAGTGCTTACACACTTTTCTCCTTCATGTTATCTGCAAATTTATATGTACTTTCAGTTCATTAACAATCCACATAATCAGTGGGGTCACAGCAGGCTTCTGCCAGGCTCCATCTTTTTCAGTGTGACAAAAAGACACTACTACTCTTTCAGCTCTGCTTAAATGTGTATGTTTACAACTTGCTGTTTTAGCTACCTTTTCTTACTACCCCGCAGTCATTTTCTTTTCCACTGTCCTTATAGAATGCTTTGTCTGATATGCAGGTCTAAGGGACAGTAGGGTGAGGGACTGAATTAACAATGAAATTCAACAGAAGTTTTTGCTAAACCAGCAGACCTGCAGCAAGAAGGAAGCAGTTGTAAATCCTGGTGTAGTAAAGTAGTCACAGCACTGGGTAAAGAAAAGTTCATCACTGAAATCACAGCAGTCATCAGAACTGTGATCCCTGTTTGTTACCTGAAAGCATTAGCCCAGTGTGAGGTTTGGATGGGCAACGTGCAATCAGCGCTTGGTGCAGCTTCAATTCCATTATAAATTAGTGTGAAAAAGGGTGCTGGCTACCTAAGGACACCTAATGTGCATTTCACAAAAGCTTGAAAATGGAAATGACCTCAGGAGTCATACAGCCCTGCCTTCCACTCAATATAAGGATGGACACCAATTCAGAATTAGCACTTCTGGCTTCATTCAGACAAATCCCAAAAACCTTCAAGGGTGGAGTTTGTGCAACTGCTTCAGGGATCTGTTCCAGCTCTGTGATACCTTCCTAGTAATGAAACACTTCCATATGTCCAGTCCTGTTTTCTTGATTCCCTGGTGTTCCTATCTCCCCTTCAGACAGACAGCACAAGGAAGCTGTGATGGAGGGGGCTGTTGGACCCCAAACAGAAGCAACTTGTTCACAGATGGCAGCTGTTACAACAAATGCAAGTTGTTTCACAGGACTCTGATCTGAAAGGTCGTGATTGAGCACTGTTCCATCCTATCTGTCATCTCTATAGCCCCCGGGCTGACTCATCTAGACCTGCTATCACACTGTAATCTTCTGACTGCAGGAAGCTCCTGACACTCTGAAGATGAGATCTGGTAGTTGTCTGATGGGTGGAAACACGTGGCAACATCTCCTGAGTGATAGCTGCAGTGGAGGTGGCTGCAAAGCTGTGATCAGGACAGTGACAACCCTGCTGCCCTGCTGATTTAAGAATATCTGGTTTGAGAAGCATATTCCCCTTGAAGATGGAGGGGCTAAAAAAGGCAAGATATATTTGTGTGTGTGTCCTCCAGCAGTATTTGACATCTCTCTACCATATCACACAGTGGCATCACTGATCTTCAAGGTATTGACAGCACTGTTGAAGTCTTTACTGCACATGAATCCAAAGTTTAAATGGTTAGGAATTGATATACCTCTTTTATCCCCTACCCTCTATGAAAAAAATCACTTTTCTTTTAGTTTCTTTCTTTCTTCCACAAGTCTCAGAAAAGCTGCAGTGACACTGGAAATAATACCAAAAAAATTTAATACTTGTGAAGTATAAATATTGCATTTTAAAAGTTTCATAAAACTACCAACCAATTCTGGTGGCTTTTTAGGTTTTATATACATCATGTATAGCAGAAGAGAAGGCATAACTTGATCATAAAGAATAAAAATACTTATTTTTAAAATAATCCAATATAGATATATATGCAATATAGGCACCTCCTTTTTCATTTTCTCCATGGAAAAAGGAAAAAGTTATAAAGACCAAATATCCAAAGATGCTGGTTTCTTCCTGGAAATACCCTTGAATATTACTTCTGGTAGAAGGTGCCTTATGTGAAATTAGCTCTTCACTTCTTAGGATTTTCCTAATGTCTCACAGCTTGAAAATTATATTGTTTCTGATAAAGTCTGTAGGGCCTGGTTGAGGTTTGCCCTGATGGGGCAGAAAATGGACATTCCCCATAAATAAAAAATCAAGATTAACCAGAATCAAAGGTTTATTTTTCTCCAAGAAAAATAATTTCTTGTTAAAATTGGCAGTGTCAAATCTGATGAATCGTCTCAAGTTTTGGGAGACAGAATTAATTATAAAATGCATACATTAAAGCTGCAAAAATTATGGATTTTCTGGCATATAGACTAACACTAGCACCAAGCTTTCTTTTCCTTTTCCACTTGCACCAACAAGACTAGGACTATCTCTGTCAAAATCCAGAAAATGACAGTCATAGTGCAGGAGGACAAAGTGACAAGGGTCTTGTTCCTTGACTTTGATGTTGAAATGCTCATGCAGTGCAGATCTGTGCTCTGACTGTTCCTCTCCAGCAAAAGAGCTAACATTAGGAGCAAAAATTCAGTCCTCACCCTATTTTTCAGAACACTGTCACTGCAATTGGTGTAAGCGTGGTAGGTATTTAAGGTATTTAACTCTGTGAAGAAATGCCCTGGTTCTTCTAGTATTCACTGTTCATTAACATTTAGAAAACAGGCAAGGTTTCTTTCTCAGTAAATGTCAAGAAAAAAATGTGCATTTGATTTTTTTCTTCTACAACATGCACTTCCCATCCTAGTCTTTTGTTCTATAATTACACTTCAAATGAAAGTATGGAACAGGTCACCATATTGAAAACGCCTCCTCAAAAATCAATGAGTCTTTCCTATTCTGGATTGCATTACAGATAAGAATGCTGCAGTAATCCTTTTCATGGGAAAAAATACAGAGACCTTTATATAGCACTATAAATGATGTCTCTCCAGAGTGAGCAGCAGCGTTTCTCAAATAGCTGCTAATAAGACTAAATATGGTAGAGCATTGCAGTGAATCACAGTGTTGTTCTGGGTTATGCAACCCTCTAAGGTCACTTATGTAAAGAAGAGAACAACTGAAGTGCAAGCAAATTCCTCTGTTAATTAATTTGTAAGGCACAAGTAGCATTTAAAGAGAAAACATCTCATGGCCAGCTCTTGCAGTGGGATGAGAAACTCTGGCACAAATGTAATTGTTCTTTGTGTTTTCTCAGCACATCCAAACCACTGGATCCATACACTGCTGGGATTAATTTTAGTTGAACCCACTCAGGCCTCCCTTGGATTCCTTCTGACCTTGGGGAGAAGGGAGGTTGCTGATACACCTCAAATTTTGTGGCTATTTGTAAAATTATCTTAGGGGTGTATAGGAAGGAGGAGGAAATTTACGCTCCAGTAAATGCCATACTGTGAGGATCAAGAGCCTCCTCCTGTAAGTTCAGAAGGTCTTTCCCCTTCCTGACCCTGGGTATTACTGACCTCTAAAATTCATATTGCTACCCACTTTTGCTGTTTAATAAGAGGAGATGAATTCTGGGTTGTTCATGGCAACTGAAGTGCCTTTCATCGCATCTCAAAGCTGTTCAGAATTTTCTACTGGAACAGGAAAAGAGGATCCATAGCATTCAATAATAGGTATAACTTGAAAACTGAGCTGCAGTAGAAACATGTCAGATCTTATGAAAGGTGGGAATATCTCTGCATGCAACATTTCATTTTTGTCCTTTAAGGAATTTAGAAACATGGGCACTGCTGTAAAATTATTCAGATTCTGTGCAAGAAGGAAGTATACCAAAAACCAGCTCATTATCAAACAAGAACATGTTTCATCTTGAATCCATTAGTTGCAGCTAACAACAAATTAGCCAGTGAGTTAATTACTGGCATTGTGGATGGCAATGCAAATTGAGTATTTGCTTTACAAGCACTGTGGCACTTCCCCACATGATTGAAAGGGACGAGATCTCCTGTAAAGATGTTTTTCAGCTTAGGCTCTGTACTCAGAATCTCTCTAGTCACTGTTATATTTTCAGACACATGACAGATGCCCAGAAGAACTGAGAAAAGATATTTTATTCTGTGGCAAATATTCGTGGTTTCAGACCTTCTCTGCGATCTGAGAGGTATTGAGGAGGATGCAGATCACTGGACAAGATAAACTTTAAATTAAAACCTGTGAATCACAGAAGTTTTAAAGATGGTGTTTTCATGCTGGAGCAGGGAAAAGGATTTTTAGAGTCCCAGTCAGCTCTTTAGAGAGATGTGGGTAGTTGCTACAACTGATCAAAACTATGAGTGAAGGGGAAACACAACCCATGGACCATTGCCTCCCAGACATCAGTAAGAGAGAGGTGAAAGGCATGAGATGGACTTTTGCTAAGCCTTCTCAAAGGATCAGGACACAATTGCTGTTTACACAGCACGTTCTTTAGTACTTTACTTGGTTTTGTCTGTGCCATCTTCCACTTCCACATGTTTGCAGAAAGCTTCAAATGCTTGTGAGTGGAGGGACTCTCCCTCTAAGGGTGCTCAGAGACAATGTGCTTCATCTTCTCAGATGCTGGGAGATGGGACAGGGACCCTGTCTGATGTCTGTGCTCTTTCCTAGGGTAGATCCTGGTTACTCATCCCTCAGCCCTTTCTGTCTTTGTCAGCCACCACAAAAGGTTTCAGTGTGGTTTGTTCACTGACTGCAGTGAGGCTGGTCAAAGCTACTGTGAACATCCTCACAGCAATATATTTTCTCTGCTGGGCACTGGGGTGCTTTCCTTTTACCTTTGGAAAAAGCTTGCAGAGCTCATGGTTTTCTTTCTTGAATGCGGAGGGTTCCTTTGATTCTTTCAACAGCTCGGGGATTTCCCTGAGAAAGCTTAGCCAGTTTCCAGACATTATTTTCACCACCACAGGAAAAGCTAATCATTCAGCACTTCAGGGAAGCAGCAGGAAAGCCAAATTTCTAGATATTCATTTTCTTGATGCCAAACTTGTGCAATTTGTAAGAGGTTTTAATTTTGTAGGAGAAAACCCAAAAAAGGACAGCCGGTTTTGTTCCATCCAACAGGATCAGCTATTTGCTTATAAGAAGCTCTGTCTTCTCACATCTCTCTACTCTGTTCAAAAGGTTATAGTACAAAGAAATCAGAGGACAGTGGTGGTGAGAACACAGTTGTGTGTCGATGTGGTGCCTGAAGGATGTTGAATTTACAATTTAAATATTTAACTTGGAGTATAAATTCTTTCATAGACCATGAAATCTCTCAGGTTAGAGCCTGGAACCATGTGTCACTCACCATGATACAGGCCAGAACTGCAGTATAAATCTTAAAAAGGAAGAGTTTATAATAAAATTCATCAGTAGCCTAAGAATAGATTGAAAATATTGCAACATAACAATGGACTATGACAAAGAGCTTGTGTCTGACACAGCTTATCACTGTACCATGATTAACACAATACATCATCGATGAGTAGGAGTGGTTTTTTGGTATTTCCACCTTCAAGGGTCTGGAAAGGGAAGGTCTTCTGTCCATAAGTGTCTGGGAAGTGGATGGCATAAGAGAATCATCTTAGGCAGGGTGATAGAAGTGCTGCTGGAGCTACCTTTTTTTACAAATGTTTCTTTTACTTCTCTTTTTCTCTTTTACTGGAGTTTACTTAGTGGAGAGGAGCTGTCTGACTACTTTCTCATAAACATCCTGCTGGATTTTGGCCAAGCCTTGAAATGCGGCTTGAATAATTTATATTCTGAAAAGGCTGAAAAATAGTTTATTTTGGCAAAGTCATTCCCAGAACATGCCCAACAGTTTGGGCAATTTGTCTTCCTAAGTTTTAAATATAAGTTATTGTAGATAGAAAGAAGAAATTCAAGAGAGGGAGTTAAGAAAGGAGAAAGAACCTTCATGAACAATAAAAAGAAAGAAATGTAGTTAGTTTACTCAGCTTTTTTTTCACTTGAAAAAGAGGTTTTGTTTTGACTTTCTCTTGTTTAAAAACTGTGCTGAAAGGTGTGAAACAGCATGAATCCATCTTTCACAATTTCATGTTTCCTGAGAGGCGTTACAGCAGCAGGTCTGCATGAAGGGTAGAAAGAGACAAGTGCAAATAACAAAAAATGAGCAGGGGGTGACTTAAAGAGAAACAACAGCAAATGGTTTTTCCAGCACAGAAGAAAAGAAGGAAAGATGAAGAGTGGGCAGAACACAAGGATGAGTCCCTTCCTTCTCCCAGGAACCATGGCTGGGGTGTAAGAAGTCATGATTGTTACCTTTGAATCATTCATTATTAACTTTAAATCTGAAAAACACTTGTGATGAGGCTTACTTGTAGGCATGTATAAACACTAGCAATCAGAATTTCATTAATTTTTTTATCCTCAAAGAATGTTATGACTCAAGTGAGAAAAGATCAGTACTATACTCAATCTCAGTGACAAATGCAGAGAATAAGTCTGCTTTTTCTCCTGGAAAGTAAAGTGAAAATTCTAAGTTCTGATTTAGCAGAGTCCTGTAAATAATGAATAAAAGATTAAAAATCCTTGACTGAGAGTTTATGTTAATCAGTGTCTTCTCACATGGGCATGTTTCCTCCAGCAAGCCTATAAACTTTGATTCTGTGTAATTGGGAGGTTAAAAGTTCTCCTAATTAGCATCCACTTCTATAGGGAATGTAGAACCTATTTTGCAATCATAAAGGTAAGGGGATTTTAAAGCACTTCTAATTATGAAGTAAATTTGCCATTTTGGCAAAATTCAAGCATAGACCCAATTGAAGCCTCAGAATCACCATTTTTGTCAATGTAACAAGGAAGTTTAGATGATTACATTGTCAACTTTTATGATTATGGAGATAGTAAATCAGAAATGAAGAATAAATGGTCAAATATGTCTATTTAACCAATCATTTAATGATCATGGTCAAATAATTTTGTTTGCCTTATATGCATTTTCTGACTTGTAGTTTGTCTTCTACGGACAAAGAAAAAGAGACTTTTCTACATTAGAGTCAAGAGGAACTTGCTGAATAAATATTTGGGTTAGTGAGATTCATTGGAAATAGCCTTCAGTAGATATTTACCTGCAGTTTACTACAGAATTACTTGATAGGTATGGTATAGAATTAAAATATAATTTAAGAACTTCACAACTGAAATATAAACACAAAATTACGGATTAAACTCTGCCGATCACTAGTCCCATTGAAACTGAGGAATGCAGGATTAGGGAATAATAGATAAACCTGGTTTTTGCTCAAGACCAAAACAGAAGTTGTATTGCTAAAATGTATTTTCCAGAAGCAGAGAGTTTAGTTATAAGAGCTCAAAACAGGTTCCATCTTAAAGGGCCTTGTGCTGAATATTTTTTCCTGTGCACATGGCATATTCAATGTATATGACCAATCAATCTGCTCCTACATGAAAAGTTAGTGCTACACCTTGTTTTATGAAAATGCAGTAAGACAATAGCGACTACTTTTCATCTGGGTGGTGACAGGCTGCCTTTTACACATAGCTGTATTGCATGGGACCCCAGTATTGCAACACATTCTGGTTGATCACAAAACCTTCAACCCTCAACAGTGACAGTAATTGCAAAACCTGGTCTTTCTCACAACCCATGTTATCATATTCCAAACTTATTCTTATTCTTATTCTTATTCTTATTCTTATTCTTATTCTTATTCTTATTCTTATTCTTATTCTTATTCTTATTCTTATTCTTATTCTTATTCTTATTCTTATTCTTATTCTTATTCTTATTCTCATTCTCATTCTCATTCTCATTCTTATTTTTATTCTTTTATTCTTTGTTCCACTTTCTTTTCAGCCTCACATCTCAACCTTCCAAGAGCTCAGTCCTGTGAGCTGAGGAGACCCAAACACAAAAAGTTCATATGGGTATCTCCACTCTTGGAGCTCAGCAGAGGTGTCTAGGTCAAGATATCCCATCATACAGAAGACATAACTTGTTTAGGAGTTAAGAGGATAAAGGCAGTCTCAAGGCACAGGGATCAAAATCTGCAGGAAATACAAGTGACTTCATGCCATTTCACGTACAAAGCTCAAGTCTTTGTTCTTGTCTTGCTAAGGGGAACAAACAGCACAAAAAGGAGGAGGTCTAATGAGTGAAAAAGTGCACTGTCTAATGGGTTAATATTAGTAAATTCTCACACGTAAGATTGAGGCTTGGTATGAGAAACTGAAAAATGTTTTCAGCATCAAGAAGATCAAATGGACATAGATTTAACCCTTCTTCAGTCATGTTGTTATACGAGAAAATTTCAAAATTATAGTTTGACAATTGAAAATTTTTCAGACTGTGTTGAAGAAAGCTTCACTAAATCCGTGGCCTTATGGACTGAAGCCTAAACCTCTCTTTTAATGACAAATATCTTTTTCTGAGCTACATCTTGATGCTGTGGTACAAAGGCAGAACTGAATTTTTAAAGAACAGGACTTTGCAGACATCTGCAGTGCTACCGCATGGCTGAGTAGATATGAAAAAGGGTAAAATTAACACTCTTGGGGGTAAAGGTAAGGAACTAAAATGCTTCCGAACATATTGAGAATGAGCAATTTAACTAAAAGCAAAAAAATACACCATCACTATGAGACTGAAAAGTTTTAAGGGACTACAGAGATCATTTTTGCCTCAGAGGATTAGCCCATCTTGGCAATTAACTCAGCATGAGATGGCAACATACTAAAATTAATAAAATGAAATAAAGAAGAAAATAAAAAGGCTCAGTTCCAGGTTGTCATGAAGGAACCAGAAGGGTGAGATTCTGTTTGAAATCAAAACACATTAACTTAGCTGTGCATGTCTAAAACTCCTTAATGCCGATGTCTACCCCTACATCGGTTGTCTAAGCTCCTGCTGTATGCTAAAAACTCTGTGTGGCAACATGTTGCAGGTTAGCTAAAGTCTCTGTCAGAAGATGACAAAGTTAAATACCCAGAACTTGCTGTGGTTCCTTGCACAAAACACAGAGGTATTAGATTTTGGTGCTTGTCTGATAATTTTAGTATGTATCTGAAGGTGAAGTCATTCATCACCTTCTTCAAAGAACAGGTCCAAGGTTGCGAGGTTCTGTGGGGTCCTGAAATTTGCTTCACAGAATCACAGAATCACAGAATCACAGAATCACTAGATTGGAAGAGACCTTCAGGATCATTGAGTCCAACCCATGCCCTAGCACCACAACTAGGAGACATCCAGTCTCTTTTCAAACACAACCAGGGATGGTGATTCCACCACCTCCCTGAGCAGACCATTCCAGTACTTTATCACTCCTCACTCATGCTTAATGCGTGTCACTGCTAAACCAGGAACTACCTCACAAAAATATGAAATATTTTTATGATAAAAATGAAATAAATACCAATAGAAAGTGGTAGGCATTGGAGAAAGTCTGTATCTCTCTGAGTTAGAGGATAGCATCAAGGAACCGAAATTTTTGGAACAAAAGAAGGCCTGGCACTGGTATAGATTATGTACTAGGTGGGAATTTCAATAATGGTGCTAAAAATGCAAAGATACTAAAAGAGGTTTTACAGACTCTGTTCAGAAAGCCCAGAGTAAGGTCTTAACTTATGAGTGTGTTGCTGCAGGATGTCACATCGCCTTGTTTAATTGTTGTGATTTTACCCTAGCCAGCAATTAATTCACACAGCTGCTCACTCACTCTCCCTCCCTGCCCAATGGGATGGGGAGGAGAATCAGAAAAAGTTAAAACCTGTGTATTGAGATAAGAACAGTTTATTCATTGAAATAAGCTATATTAATGTTATTAATTACAACACCACTACCACTAATGGAAAGGAAAAAGAGAAAGAATAACCCAAGAGAAGCAAGCGATGCACGATACCATTTCTCACCACCTGCTGACCAATGCCAAGCCCATCCCGCAGCAGTGATCAGCCCCTGTGGACCACCTGCCCCCAGTTTGTATACTGGGAATGATGCTCTGTGGGACGGAATATCCCTTTGGCCAGTTCAGGTCAGCTGTCCTGGCCATGTTTCCTCACAGCTCCTGCTGACTGGCAGGGCACAAGACACAAGTTGCACAGGCATTTAAGTACATCTGCTACAGTCAAAGAAGAATGCCAGCTGACCTAAGAATAAGTACACAGTGAATGTAACCAATTAATGACAATAAGCAATTAAGGTCAATATACCTTAAGGATCTAGCTGTGTTCAGACAACTCTGTTCTCATTTTTTTATGAGATTTCAAATTCTGCTGATAATGGCAGTTGAACAGGTGTGGTATTATTCAGACTTCCACAAACTGTTCAGTTTAGTATCACACAATATGGTGAAGAACAAAGGAGCTCTCTAGGGTGTCAACAAAATAAAAAATGAGTAACTTAATGAGTGTCTGTCTCAAAGATCTCAAAAAAATTGTCATTGGGGGTCTTTATCAGACAGGGTTGCTTCTAGGAACTTCTGTAGAGCTTGGCAAGAAATTTCATGGTGTTTAATTGTCTCACCTTTCAGGAATCTAATAAAAAATCCCTTGTCATGCAGTACTAAATGCTGGCAAGAGTAGCAGGACTGCTAGAACCAGAAGGAGGTTCATCTACTGGTATGGTTGGGTAAACCCATGACAAACCACATCATTCATTTCAAAGCAGGCAACACAAACCCTTCTTGCAGAAAGGTGTTCTGTAGCCTGGAAAGCCCTGACTGAAAATAGCACTGGCTTCTAAGAAGAAATGGAGTAGCAGGAGCGCCTGTATGATACAGAGGCAAAAAGTGCTAATTCAATTCTTGTCAGTATAAACAAGAGAATAGTGAGTAGGAGGAGGAAATTGACTTTTCTTTCTGTGTGACATTATTGGGACTGATATAGAATAATGTATACAGTCCTGATGTCAACATTTAAGAAGGAATGTTGAAATACTACAAAGGATATAGAAATAAGACACAGATATGTTTTGATGTCTGGAAGGGGAAATAAAAGAGAGAACAGAGAGAGCTCAATCTGTTTATCTTATCAGACAGCTCAGGAGACAGCTTGATTATAGCATGTAAGAACCTTCATGGGGAGTAAATACCAGTTACTGAATGGCTCTTTAATGTAGCAGAGAAAGGCACATCAAGAGCTAGTGGCTGGAAGTGAAGACAAATTCAAAGCAGAAATTAGACACAAAATTCTAACAGGGAAGGTGATAAGCCACTGGGTACAAAGGAAATGATAAATTCTCTGTCACTCCACTTTTTGCAGCCAAGGATAGATGCCCTTCTCAAAGACCGTGTTTAGTCAGGCCCAAGGGATCCAGCTTAGTATGAAAGTAACAGTACCAAAGCTCCTGGCTCAGGACACAGATCCCACTGGATCAGGACATCTCTTCCAACCTTCATCACTGTAAATCACAGGAGTACATCTTCTTGAACTAAGTTCAACCCTATGCTTTATCCTTGCATGATTTCATCTATAAACCATGATGAGGTTGATTCTAGTGCTGTTAGCGGTGGCATTAACACATCCCCTTAGCAAAACACTGAGAGGTGATACACAGGAAGGAAGGATGGAGGAACAATTCACCTGGGTGCTCCTCCTGGGGAAAGAGAACACAAGCATACAGGACATGACAGAAGTTTGACCACTTCGTGCCCCCCAGCTCATGTCACACCACAGAAAGGTCTGTAGGAGGCTGCTAGTTAAATACTGAGCTCAGTACAAAAGGGAGATAGATACTTGCTGTTGCATCTCAGGGACGCACAGAAAGATAGTGTTCATCCAGCAAAGAGGATTTATTGCCTTTTTATTAATGGTTTGTTCATTTCCCTATGCCTCAGGACAGCATTTCAGCTTTGCAAGCCTGAAGTCAGTAATATAAACCTTCAGATTTCAAAAATTGGCATGAATAAAAGAAAGATGTTAATTGTGTCGTGACAGTTATCTAGCAATTAATTGCATGAGAATTCCAGAGCTCTTTATATTATCTCACAGCCAATAATACAGGAATTAATTCTAGGTCAAGTTCTGACATTTTTACCAATGTTCCAGGTACTTGTCTCTCTGCACAATTCAATCAACTGAAAGGGAATGTTTGCATAAAGTGATGGCTTCTGTGCCGCTACAGCAACATCAGGCTTTAAAACCCATTGCTTGTGTTGTCCTGAGCTATTTCCATGCCCTTTAATTGTTAAAGAAGATAAAAGATTGACAAGAAAACAACTTTTAGAGTAGATTTCCTAGCCCTGAAATCCCTTTCTGCTCAGCATGAGAATTCTTCCTCTCCATTTAATGAGGTGCCTGAATTCCTTGGATAGAAGGAGAAGGAGACACAGATGAGTCATAGGCATGGTTTGCCCCCTTGAAGCAAACAAAGATATCCTTTCTATGACAAAGAAAACCCTTTTGAATATGGTGGTCTGATAGTCTTTAAAGTCCTCCAGCACACAGTCTCAATCTGGAATGTCTAACACTGAAAGAGCAAACTTCAATTTGTAGTCCATTTACTCATAATAAAAAACTTCCTAAATTAACAACCAGCTGATGGTACTCTCAAAAATGTTTTATTAAGTCTCAGCACCTTGAAAATATTCCCTCTGAGTCTTCCTCAGCAACACAAGCTTTGACACCCTGTTGGATAAAATGCTCAGTGAGAGGAAAAGGAGATGTGCCGAGTCAGATGAAGCTCAATGAGCAAAGCAGAAGGGCAACATCTGATGAGTATGCAAATATGATACCTGTTAAATATACTCCCTTAGGACTGCTTGTGTGCAAGGTGATAGATCCTCAGCACTGCCTTCATGATTAGAAGCCTTGGCCAGCTTTGCTTCAGACTACAAAATCTCTTTCTTATGCAACACTGAATCTCATTGTGGTGGTACTGGGGCTTTAACACTTTAGGGGCTGTGTGACCTAACATACAATGCAAAAGCAAATGAGTTACTTGCATTTAAAAGATTTCTTACTAATTTGGTCTGAATCAATAGTGTGACACAAATTAGGACGAACCTCAAAGTAATAAAAACCTCTCACATTTACAATACTATAAGGTTTATTTAGTATTAGTGAAGAGAAGCAGGATAGATTGTGAGACTTTCTAGGGCTACACAGTGAACATTCATGGCATCAGATAGGCACATCTACAACACAACTTTTAGTCATGTGGTTAGTTGACAACTATTTTACTTGACAAGAATATCACAGGATACAGGGATTAAAACCATTTACTAGTTTATTATATTCAAACATGTGAAAAGCTTTCTTTCGGTGTGCCAGGGTAAGGAACTCACAATTATTGTCTGCATTTTTCCAGTGCTCTGTATAGGCAATTTCTATATCACTAAGTAATAAAACTTTTACTATTTCTCTAGAATATCATTCCTCAGCCTAATGAACTTCACCGTTTATCCCAAACGCTTTTTTTCTAGTGTCATATTATCAAGTGCTGAATGTCAAGAAAATAACGATGAACATTATAAAAACTTGCTAGAGATTAAGTGGCAATCCTTCTGCAATACATGTGATTCCATTTAACTATCCCAACTTTGCTGGGAATTCTGCAATTAAATTTCTGCCTGCTTAGTTAAAAGTTTCCTCTCTTTCCACCTCCTTGATTTGCTGATTTATTGATGGCTGAAAGAGAGAATAAACCAAGCAGCTCAGCTAGCAGACTCCAGTGGGAGGAGGTCAGCAGAACATCTGCTTTGCAATTTGTAGTTTTCTACTTATTCATGTGCAGAGTTCTCCTGCCTGGGAATAGTTCAAACACATAATATACAGAATTCTAATAAAAGGGAAAAATCTGTGTTTACCAAGTTCTCAGAAAGCTGGATTTTGCTTCACTTAGGCCATAAATTCTTAATTTTCGTCCACAACTTGGAAGTGAGTTTGTCATCAGGTTTACTGAAAAGCTTCTGTGTGCCTAAATAATTATCTCTTGTTATTACATGTGTACAGATGATTATTTTTTTTACTGTTATTTATAATTCTATCATTTTTTGTTAATTACTCCTTAAAATTAATAGGTTACTCAAGTTGTGGCTATAAATGGGGCTGAATGAAAATCTAGTTTAGATCATCCTTAAATAGCGAGAAATCTTGGATGTTCCAATAAGCCTCACAAACAGCATTTCTCTGTATAAGGAGGTAATGTAGTAAACAACTGCTCATTTTTTCCCAGATCAAAAAGCCTCCAAATGTCTGAGCAAGCCCTGTCTTAGCCTGCATTTTCCAGTTCATCACCTTCTATGGCTCTAATAATAGCATGTATGCATTATTACAGCTGTAGAAAGAGGGCTGTAGTAACAGGACTATATGACACAGCATTTGCCTTTTTGAATTAGGCAAATGAGCTGTCTCATCGTGGAGACTGTCTGTGGCACTGACAAATATTAGATATTTGTGCAGAATGGTACATCAGAGAAAATTAATTTTTTTAAATGCTTTTTATGCCCTGGGTGCTGAGAGCTTATTTCCTGACATTAGTCATGCTTTACAAAAGTAAATTCAAAGGTATGAAGGTTTTCTACTGTATCTGTCACAGGGAGGCAGGTCCAGCAAGGTGTCTCAGATACCTGGGGCTGTCCCAAGTGGCACTGAAAATGTCTGGCTTTTGACTCATGCACTGAGCACACAGTCAGTGAATCCAAGAGAATTATTTGGCTTAATCAAAGAGTGTCAGCTTCATGGAAGGCTTGCTCTCCACTGACTCTTGAATACCTGTCTATCAAAACTACAGTTGGGTGTCTTAGTGAACTGAGTGAACTGATTAAAGCTGAAAACTAAAGAACAAGCAGAGCAGAGGAAGTAAAGGATGTGTTCATGTGTCCCACACTATCCAGCAAGTTTTGTCCTGGGAAGAGCTCCAGTCCTCATGAGCACTTTATGCTTCTCTCCTTAATGATTTTGCTTCCACAGACACTGATAATCTTCACTTCTGCTGGAACCTGCTTCAGCTCCACTGGGTATGAATCACCAGTACCAGCATGTGCCTTCCACACAGCTAGCCTGGTGCTTGCTGGGCTCTCAGATAGGAGGGACTTCTATAGGACCCCCTCTTCCTGTAGGTTTTCTTCTTTTATGAAATCAGCTCAGTGCACAGGCAGGATTAGGGGATCAGATAACAACACATCCTGCAGCAAAATGAACTCTGATAACTTGCCTAAGAACATTCAGATTTTCATCTTTTGGCTCTCTGTGTTATCCTGAACTTGAATGTAATTACAGCTATCTCCTCTGGCTGGCTGCCCATGAATTATTATCCTGTACATCATCCACTATTTGACATTTATTTGTTCCAAATTAAAATGACCTTTGCTCTTGGGAGATAATAAATTATTTTTGGAATTATAGCAATTCTCTGTCACCTGAAATAATGCACAAAGACATGTTAGCACCAAAGGCTGGAGAAGGAAAAGGAAGCACTTCAGATATGTGAGCAATCAAGATTGATAGATGATGTGTATTGGTGGCTTGCCATTATTTTTTTTACTGTGCAAATGTATTTAAGATTTACAATATCTTTTAGTAAAAAGAATCACATTTATTTTATATGGAAGGTCTCCTCATGAATCTTCAAGAGAAAAATAACACAGGGCTCACAGTTTTATCCTAAACAGAGGTGTTTACTAACTCAACAGACTCTCCTGTCAGAGGTGTCTGGTCCCTCTCTTCCAGCAGCTCTGTAGGTCACTTTTTGCAAGCGTGTCTTTATGCAGGCTATGGGGACAGGAGGAAGCTTTATTTCACTTACTCACATGCGGCATTTGCTGAAGGTCTCTAACTCATTTCAATAGTACCAGCACCAGCCTCCTTTAGAAGCAGGAGATTAAGAGGTTTTTTTCCCTCTCTCTTTGGGAAGCAAAAAATCTCCTAATGCTCCACAAACTTCTATAATCTCAATATTTGACAGTTACTGCTGCTGTCCCTCTACAAGCTGTGCCACAAACTGATGTACATGACCTTCAGATCAGTTGATCAGCTTGCAGAAATTCAGATGGGCTGAGAAGACTTGTTCAGGAGCATACCCAGGCAGCCTTAGCTCTTGTAACTCTATCGCAAAATAATACTTGTCAGTGCAATTGGGACATTTCATTATAATGAACACTCTTCAAACATGCCCGAGGTGACTGGAAATATGGAAAGTAACCCAAATCAGAGATGGGTGGATTAGAGAATCTCATTTCCTATTCATCACTAAGTAGAGGCACACAGCCTTTGAGACCAGCTTTCCTGTGTCCCTGGCTGGGAATCAGCCCCTTCACAGTGGTCTGCCTAAGCAGCAAAGTACTTACATCCCACATGTTAAAATGGCAAAATGCCAGCACAAAGTGTATCTATCACAGTGAATGTGAATTCTAGTTTAGAAGAACATCCACATTTTCTTCTTTCTGTCTAAGTGAGGAAGCCATGCCTCAAAAAATTATTTTCAGAACACTGAAAAACTTGTAAGGTAGATTGATGATAAATCATCTCTTTGCATGGTCTAAAGGGTCTCATGATAAACAGTAAAATCTGAAGCCAAGTGGCTCAGGTCTTTCTGAGCCTTTTTGTATCATGCTCAGAGGTAAATTAGGAAGAAGAGGGAAAACCTGCATACTGAAATTCTGAAAGAACACAGGCTTAATATTACATGCCATTGAAGGGGTTTAAGTACAGCTTACTAAGCTTTACTGCAGGACATGTAAAAGGTGACTATTTGGAGGTTGTTACACAGAATATCCCTGGTGCAATAAGGAAAATTTTTTCATGATGGAAAGTCAGACAAGGTGAGAAAGGAGTGGGAGAGGTAGCTCAGCAGTCCATGTTCCTCAAGCTGAACAGAGGAGGGGCCAGCTTTGCGCATTTGCGAAATCTGTGGGAGAATCTGGAGGTCCAGCAGTACCATCAGAGATCTTTAACTTTCTGTTTCAGGTTTGTCACAGCACAGGGTCATTTTGACTTATGTACAAAACAGATACTGTACAAATGGAGAGATTATTTTCCTAATGCCAGAAAACAACTATTTTTCCTTTCATCCAGAAGTTTCTGACTACTCCCAAGACAGCTGGAGATGTTTGTGCAGATGACAGAGAAATGGGTGAACTTTCCTGGTGCTGAGGAGCAGCACAAAGCTTTTATTTCACCAGTCCCACATTAACATGCAAAATAGGATTTAGAGAGTGCTCAAGAGCAATCTGCAATTAATGTTTTTTTCCTCACTCTTCTGTGATCAGTACCTACTTTTGTATCCAGCTCGTTTTAACTGAGAATAAAGACAATAGTTTTAACAAAAAAAAACAAACAAAAAACCCAAACTAAAGACCCCAAAACAGAACAAAAGAAAAACCCCTCAAACCAAACAAAAACCAAAATAAACCAACCAACCAACCAAACAAACAAACAAAAAGCAACAGAAAAGAATCCCAAACTCACAAACAAAAAAAACACAAGCAAAAGCAAAAACAAAAGCAGCAAGAACTGTCAGTCTCAGTGAAGTACATAAAATTAAAATTCTAGCTGATATTAGGCTCATAGGCCCCCTAAGGTCAGATAGGGCCAGATCTGGGGCCTCTGACATACAGAAAACTCCTAGGAATGAAGATGGGAGATCAAGAGAGAGTGGAAAAACACACCAAAAATAACCAAAGCCTGAACTAAATGCAGAAGTGGGACTGAATTTAGACTGGTCCCAAGTGCAGCAACATAGGGCTCAAAGCCCTCTGTTTTGTCAGCGTGTCAGGAAAATTGGGTTAAGCTCACAGATATTGAAATCCTTCTTTCAGAATTGGGGGAGACAGTTCTAGGAAGGCAGCTCTCAAGCAGTTTTTTTCCCAGGCTGGTGAGAATGAGCTGGTATCATTCCAGCCTTGCTTCAAAACTCCCCAAGGGCACTGGCCAATAAACACTGCACAGAGATTGCTGAGAAGTACAGGGTATAATTCTTGAGAGCACATCCATCAAATTTTATTTATGTGAAGCAACTTCGGATGAGAATAGTTTAAAGGTCTAGGTATGAGAAGCCAGGCCTAGGTTGTTGCCTACTAGCAGATTCCATCACTTCATTCTGTTAATATCACCAAAGTAAGAAATCTTTCTGTGCCTTTCCTTTACTTCTCCTCTTTCAGTATGTTTCTATAGGCTGTATCTTGGTTCCCATTACCAGCAATGAACAGATTCCCAAAGAAGAGGTCCTGAAGAAGCTAAAGTTATAATTAGATGACAGAATTATGTGGATCCACAAGAAGTGTTTGTTTAGGAGAAACAAATTTATTCAGAAATTGTAGTTATATTACTAAAATGGGAGTATATGCACTAGTAATTGGTGTGACAGATTATAGTTAATCTAAATTATTGTTTCTGTCTTCTGCATTTACTCATTATGTTTTTTCAGACCCTATCTATTTCTGCTATTTTTTCCAGTAATTTTCTGAGTCTTTCTGGTTCAGGACCTTTTCTGGGAAGCTTTTTAGCTCCTAAGTCAACAGTATAAAGAAGATCTGCCATGCATCTGCTTTTTAAATGTCACTGTAACTCCATCACTCAGAACACCTAAAAAGCTTCTGATGTGTTACTCTGGGAACACTTCATGCTTACATAAAAGGCTTCCTTGGAGAATCTCACAAACAAGGGTTAGCCTGGCTGCAATTTTCTAATTTATTTTTACAATATGCTCTCTCTCTTTTCTTGAAAATGTTTCCATTCTTTCTTCTTTGTATACTAATATGTGTTAATAATAACAGATGATAAATTACTGGTTAATTGACTCACAAGCACAAAATCCAACAAAGCACTACAATACCAAGATTATATGAAAGTCTGAATTCTTGGATCAGCCGTGGGGGCTAGCCTGAGTGTACAGTTGAATCACATTCCTTAAAAAGGAAATACAATTCTTCAGATAGAATTTTTTTTTTCTGAAAGGAAGATTTCAGGATCTGTTCCACATATTCTCAAACTTTACCTCCTGGAAAGGCAGACCTAAGTGAAGATCAGATTAGCAACATGAATAAGGATGCAATAGTTTCCAGCTTAGTTTCATAAGCGCCTTTCCCAAGAATAACCTGTCTCCCCCAAATCCTCAATCAAACCCAGAAAAACAGATCTCATTCTCACCTTTCCAACTTCCAGGCAGCAGCCCCTACAATGCTTCTGTATTCTTTCTTCTCCCTTCACTTACACGTCCTTTCTGTTTTTCCTTTGTCTCCGTGTTTCAACCCTTCCAGAGCCACCTGTATTTCCTCCAGTCCCCACTTCATTTAACCCATACACTTCTTCAAGTTTGCCTGTTCCTGGATTTATGGAGAGGTGAGTATAAAGTCAGTGACTGCAGTGATGGTGCTGGAGGTACCATGCACTGGTGGGTGGGTTGGTTCCAGGCAGAAGGGGTCACATATGAATTCTTAATCTTGTACCCTGAGACATCACTAGGTGGTAACTCTCACATATCCAGACATCAACATCTATGAAGATCTGAAAAGCTTTATGCTTGCACATGTCAAACTTGCTGTCAAATTAGTGGATTAGTGGATTCAATAACTGTGAAATGGCAGGAACAGAAGCAGAGAATCAAGATAAGCATATATAATTTTACTGTCAGGAAACCGGGGTAGAAGGGTAAACAGGTCCCTCTTTAAGATCACTGCTTTCCTAGGGAAAATGATGAGCTGCACTCAGTGGTGTGAAGGAATGAACATCAGATAGTTTAGCTTCCAGAAACAGTGCCATAATAGCAGTCACAAAACTATTAGTCTTAAAATCAGACAATTATTAAGGTGAAAATCACTGCCTAGCAAATAAACCTGCCTGTTATCAAGTTAGACTACATTAAAAAAAATCTCTATATAGATATTTTACTATTTCCTTATAACATCATTGTTTTAAATGCAGATTAGGAATAGCTATTTGTTAATAGTCTAGTCACCAAATTCCATGTCTACATGGTGCTGCTTGTACATTTTATTTTTCAGATATCTTCTATTATTTTTAGAGCTATGTCTGATGTGCATCAGAAAACATTTCTGCAAATGCAGAGCAGACAAGTGGCTTTTACTTCTGCAAAGTTCATGTCAAAAGAAAAGTAAATCTTCTTCACATGCCTTCTCTGCCTGAAAAACTGCATGGGAACAGAGGAAGTAATGTATTACAGGGGAGAAGCCATGAATAGTGAATGTGAGTTAAATTAAGGGCTCACACAGACTACCATTAATCATTTTACCTCACACAGTCTCCAGAAAAGCTGGGAGCCTAAGGAGACCTGAGCACACCATCTTTTCAAGGTACATAATGCCATGGCTTCACATGAATTAGCCCCAGCAGGTATCTACCAAAGTGAGGGAGAATCAAGTCTCAAGGCAGCAACTTTCTTTCATGTAAAATGACAGAAAAACACAAAGAAAACTACTTAGCAGAAAATTCGTGCCAGTCTTCAGCATCACTCTGGCTTTTCTTTGGAAAGTCTTTGTTCCTGGGGGGATGAGTCAGGTACCTAGCAGTGACATTTATGGAAATTGTTTGTATGTGTTAGGATCAGAATATCCACCCGGAGGCTGGTAGAGCTGTTCAGAGTGGAGAATTGTGCGTGCTGGGGATATGTTTCCTCCTAAATGCCTGCATGTATTTCTCTGCTTTGTTATGGGAACTGCAAGGAGCATTTGTAGATGTAGGAGCCTTGAGACAAAGCTAACCAGACAGGCAGCAGGACAAGGTACTGAGGGGAGAAAATGGCACAGATGTACTGAAATCATTACAGCTACTCTGGCTTATACTAGCTGTAAGTCTAACTCAGAGATGAGCAGTAGATTTAAACAGCAGCTAAAGAACAAAATTCTAACCTCAGCTAAACAAAGGACCGAAACTTTAGCCTCCCCCCATTGCATGAATTTCAAGGCACTAATAGTTATCTAAACTACTACTGAAGCATAGTACATCTGCAATTGTCAAAATGTTGATAGTTATAAAGCAAGTAGTTGGGGAGATAAGAAAAGCTCCTTGTCCACATCCTCACCTGCCCACTCAATACATTTCACTTCCAAAATGAAACAAAGAATTATTTAAAACTAACTGACTGCAGACACAAAGTGTACTTTGCAGGAGATGTGACTGTGTTTACTGTGTTGAGGATGAACAGAAGAGGGCTCATGGAGGGAACTGTTATATGCTGCTACTTCCTTTAAAGCAATTTTAAGGAGCATCAGGTGCTGCTCATAGCTGTGACGATATCTGACTACCCTCTAGGCAGGCATTAAGGAGCCATAAGAGGAATTTACTGTCTCTCCACCTCCCAGAGCTGAACAGCCACTGAGATCCTTCATGGATTATTCTTTCAGGAAGGAAAAGGAACTTTTGCGTGTCTGCCTGTGATGCTGCAAGGGGTGGCATTAGCTCCACTTGTTACTATGGAGGTGCATTCTGTCATCCCACTATAATCATTTTGAGAATGACATTTTGTAGTTTTTTTATGAGCCTGCTGTTAGGAGAAAGCATTTCTGCCAGAGGTTAAGAAGAGCTTCAGCAGTGATCTGCCTCCACTAGAACTGAGCAGGGCTTCTGTCTGCTTGAACTAGAAAATTTCATACAGAAGGTGTAGATGCATTTTCAAGAGTCTACAACAGCACTCACAGCATTAACCAAGGCCAAATTATCTGAATAGTTGTATGAACATTAAAAAAAAATAAAAATAAATTTTTCTATATGAGGCATGAGATTCCTCTTTTTATTTCATTGTATCCAATACATTTTTTAGTAGTTCTTGAACAAAAAAGAGCTGTGGGCTTTTGCCCAGTTCTCACCACATTAATTTGGTCATCCTGGGGGCCTGTAGTTTATTGTTCATTCTAATGTCCCAAGCTAGGAGTGACTCCATTAGCACTGTAGAAATTTGTAATAAAATAAGACGAGTGGTATGAATGGAGTAAGAATGGAAATGTGTGTGCAAAAGCACCAGAGTGAAGTTTAAAGGGATAGGAAGATGTTAATCACCATGGAACTCATTATCTGTTGTTTCATGTGAACAAACTGAACTAAATTTAAAACTGACAAGTGGATAAAGAACAGGACTACAGCTTATCAAGCAAGGAAAATAAAATTGTGAAATTCAGGGATTTTGCCAAACATTTACAAAAGGTGAGTCAAAACCACAAGGCAAGCGATACAACACAGCATCCACTCCTAGAAGATAAAAAAGACATTTAAAAAACCCAAGATCCATGTTGAGGCCACAGATACTGATGTTCTTTGTCCTCTCTGTTGCACAGAAATGGTCCAAAACTGCTTGGACACAGGTGTCTTGGTACTCACAAGTGCAGAGGAAATTGTGTGAATGAAACCTATGGAAGATTGAGAAGGAATGGGTAAAAGTTACTCTCTTAGGGATTTTTGTATTGCAAAATCAGATTTCTTTTCATAAGATCTCTTGCAGAATTCGGTTACAGTAGTTTCTTACAAAGCCCACAGATTAATATGAGTACAAATTACTGAAATGAACTTTAAGATTTTCTGAATATTAGGATTCCTGAAATGGCTTTGTAGTTATTTCATCCTTTATATTTTTTTTTTATTAGACTTAATAATGTAGCTGAAAAAAAAACCCTAGAAGTTTTTCTTCAGCATGCTTCCTGTCTAGGATTTGAAAAGGAAAAAAGAAGTTTAACTTCTTGCAGATAAGGACCTACTACTCTGAATTTATCTTAATTATGTTAATTGCTTAGACAACTTCAAGGTACAGTTGCATGAATGTTTGCCTGCTGGCAAATTTATTTAATGTAGGTCAATCCCAACATAATAGCAGCATTTCATGAGGGCTGTGCTGTAGACAGGATTGGCAAAATGAGCCAAATAGCAAATAGCCAAAAAACCACTACTAACAATAAAACCACCAGTCTTCTTCTATTTTAATCTTTCTCTTTGCCAGAATATTGCCTTGGTTTCATTCAGAGCACTCAGGCTCTCAGAGAATCAGTGTGGACAATGGAGGAGGCAGGAAAGAGAAGCGTGAACAGGAACAATGGTGTCCTTTAAGGTCACAAAGGACTATTCTGCTTTCCCTTACTACCTTTGAAGTAGTTATCTTGCTCAGCAGTCTCTGCCACGCTTCTGTTTCCCCTTGGGCTTGTCTTTATTTATTTAGGGATGCTAGAGAAAAGAAAGGAAAGGTCAGAGTGCCAGGAACAGCCAATACAGGGACCAGTGCTGGTGGATTTGCTGCCCAGGGTCTACCAGGCACAGGTAAGCTCCAAGCACTGCAGGCAGAAATCAAGCAGAGCTGAGCTGATTTGGAGAACAAATGGTTAGATACTGCCTTGGGGGCTACCTTAAACATGTCCTAAGTTTTGAAATAATAGAACTGCATTTGCCATTGGACAAATCCACTTGAGGTATTGTTTCCTGCCATGGTCCTTCTTCATAGGAATATTACCTGTCCTAAAAATCAGTGGTCTTGACTTATTCTCATGGACTCTGATGAAAAGGTAGAAAATATTATATTCCTTCTGAACTTGGCATATATTTTGTGAAGCCTCAGAAGGTCAAGGAATCAGAAGGCAGCCTAAGAGATTGCGCACCCAGCAGCTGGGCAAGGCAAACCAGGGCTGTGCAAATTCTGCCTGGCTGACATAGCATGGTCTTTGTTTTGTGTCTCTTATGACAGCCACAGCTTTTTTCCTTGAAGTAATTGATTTTCTAAGTGATAGTCTGGTGTTGAGGGACTGCAAGGGGACTGGAATTATTTCTCTGTACAATCACTGACAGCTACACAAGGACATTTTAACTGCTGCAAAGTGAAAGTAGACAGGCTGCAAGAAAGACTGCACGGCACGACAAAGGCCTGACTTTTGCTCTGTCTATCTTCCAGATGACAGTTAAGTCAAATTTCTCTTTTCTGGTCACTGAAGATCTCTGAGATTTATTAATAGGCTAAAATGTCCAGCCAGTCTCAGCTTTCTCTTTAATTTTTAAGCATTCTCCTTTATAAAGGCAAATAGCTTTTGTTGTGGAAAACTAAACATGCCAGATTTAGAAACACTGCTTGAAATACAGCTAAGGCAAAGTTTGCTCCTTGCCCCAGGCTTTGCACACTCACTGTGACAATACAAGGGTGTATGATAGAAACTCTAACACTTCAGCTTCAGATAGAAACTCTAACACTCCTTGGCATTTGGGATCAGCACCTTCTGGGAGGGAGCCTATGGACCTAAGCACTGAGACTGGTCTCTCCTGTGGGTGAGGGCACTGAGTCTATGTTAAGCAGTGCAGTGCAACCAAAGTCTTAATTCAGCACTCATCCTACATGAACTACAGCTCTTATAAATACTGCCTGTGTGAGAACATGATCATACATATGTTATAATTGTACCTTAACACCTTTCCTGAAAAGCTTTTAAGTGGAGAATGTCCAGCATCTGTTCTTGGTTGTCTTAAGCATGAAAGTTCTGATTATGAGGTGTGTCACTGTTACCTATAACTGTGGAAATGATAATCCTCTATCCTATTCTGGAATCATCTCACTTCAATCCAGTTTAGCTTTGAAATTGTCTTTCATTGACTGCCTCACAAAAAGCCTGAAAGTCACCCTGGACCTGGACACTGAGTCTGATCACTGCTTGAACTCCATCAGTAAACCCATAACATCAAAATTTCCTCTTGAAGGAAATTCCTCCTTCCTTCCCATCATGTCCTACATAGCTGCTTCCTGTCAGACCATGATTTAATCTGCAATCTCCCGTTTAACTGCAGTTTACAATGTTTTACAGAATTTCAAAAGTGTGAGATACATTGCTTAGTTTTTTAAACTGAATTAAGGGCTAAGACAATATTTCACAGGAAAAGTTTTCATTTAGAGTGCCATTAGAGTGATTTGGTGCTAGCAGCATCAAATGTTTTACTGCTTAAAGTGGTTGACAAGGCTTTTGACATTGGAAAATTAGTTTTAGTGTAAATGAACTTTGGAAAACCCAGATGTCTGCTCTCTTAATGATTCTTGAAAGATTTTAATTTCCCACCGTGTTTCTTTGCTGACACTTTGCATCAAGCTCATTAACTTTCAGCCAAGATACAGAAATAGCTTCCTTCAGATTGTAGCCTCTGATTTGTTAATTTATTTTTTTTTGTGTGTGTTGGATCTATCATACAAATCACTGTATTTTCTGTTATTATTATACCGTTTGCATGGTTTGTAACTGGGCATGGTTTTTCTGACTTCATCACAGTTAGCTACAGGAGCATATTTAACCCAGGAAGAGATTGTGCAAGCAGCTTACAAAAAACTGACCACACAGTTCGGAGCTGGTCAGAGTGTGGTCTACTGCTGTACCTGTCCAGCTTTGTGACACTGTACTGTGGGGAGCAATAACCTTATTCCAGTAAAAACCTGCGGGAAAGCAGTGCTAATAGGTGTCAGTAGGGATGGAACATTTATCCCTAGCTCAAGGTTCCCTGGGAAGACTCTCATCTCCATTAAAGGTTTCAGGTAAACTCTGAAGTTACTGACACTCACAGAGAGGCATGTGCAACATCTGTATTCAGGTGCCTCTCTGCCAGTGGGATGGATACAGTGGGATGCTTTGATTTAGGATCCTTTTCTCCCTATCCAGGACTAGGAGCTCTGAGCTGCTTGGGACTGGACCTGCAGCCAACTGCAGTTAAGGCCCTCCAGCAGTGTTCTGCAGTGGAGATGTCATCGGCCCTACCTGGAGGGTGTGTCATGCAGGAATTCTGGATCTAGGTCCTCCCTAGAGTTAAAGACAGCCTTGACCATGAGCCTCTTGCTTGGGAGTTTATTCCCCAAAGGAAATGTGGCTTAGCCCTTGGGATGCACAACACCAGCAGGGGCCTCTGGAAGACCAGGGCAGGGCATTGCCCCCTCCAGCCCTCACCTTGGACACGACTTTTCAGTGGGAGAGGCAAAGATCATGAGTTTGGGGTTGGGCAAGATTCCTTCAGGTTCTTCTCAGTTTGTCTTGATCTGAGCTTAGGTCTTGCTGCCTCCACCCTGCAGTTTAATGAAATCTGCCTCTTATAAAACAGAAAATATTTTGGGAACTCAGATGTAGAAAATCTGTAGGAAGTTCCTCACCTGCAAGAGACAGTTCTCACTGGAGAGCCTGTAACACTGTGGATGTAATTTCTAGAGAAGAATCCCACACACTTTGCTGTTCTGTAAAGTGTATTCTGGAGCCAACACCTGTTTCAGGCAATCTTCCCTCTAGACACCAGCATTTGAACAGGAAAGGTAACTGCACAGCAAGTCTTTATTCAAATATGACCAACAGAGAGATGAAGAGCCTGTTAACAGAACCCATAGCCTTCTCCATCTTGTTGCTCACACCCTTTCTGTGTTTTTCTAAGAATAACCCTGCCTCTCTACATAGTGGGGGATTTTTTATATAAACAAGAGATTCTGCAGGCTTCAAAAGTGACTATGTGGACCAATGTTTATGAGATGTAAAAAATTAAATTAATTTTTTTTTTTGAAACTTAATATTTTTTCAAAATATAATTTGAATAGTCAGCATGGCAATTTTGCCAAAAAAAAAGCAGATTAACTTTGCTCAGGGTAATTAATATTGTTTATTTGCTAGAGCAGAGCTTTGATCACTAACTCTTTTAATGAAATTTTAAATGTGTATTTCATGAAAATTTGTAAAATTGCTAGTGAAGTTCTTAGAAGCACACCAATAAAAATCTTCCAGAAAAAATACAGGCAATTTATTTTTCTTTTATGTTTTGTTTTGCTTTTCATAATATTATTTGTGAAGTTACAGCTATTACCTTTTTTTTACTGAAGATTCCAGATTTCTGTCCAATCTTCTTTTTCCCTTTGATCATTTCACAGTTTATTAAGTTCCCATGTCCTGCAGATGACTTATACAGTCCTAGGTAGGTAAACTGAACCTTAAGAGAACAGTAACTTTCCCAAAGTCACAAAACAAGGTCAGAGTAAAGCAGCACCAGTGTGATGGCTTGTCTCTGTGGAGAAAATTGTCACAGTAATCGTCTGAAAGATTAATCTTTGTCACAAATGATTGTCACGCAAATTAATCTAGAGCAGAAAGAATTAATCAGAAATCTGCTCCTTGTGACAAGAATTGTCACTCATGAGCCTCAAAATGAACTCCTTGCAAAGCAAAATCTGTAAAAATTGAGTCCAGGGAACACAACATAAAATAAATTATTGGCAATTTAGTGGCAGCTTCGTGTCAAACTTTCTGCTGAGAAGCTGGGAGGAGGGGCATGGCATCTATGGGAAAATTTGTGAGCAAAAGCCTTCCTCAAACCAGATAAAACTGCTCTGTTAGCTTCAAAGCCCAGTTTGTCCCTGCCTCTGGCTGAAGCAAGAGCATTTGGTTAGATTGAGCCAAGCCATAGAAAAGAAGGGTTTAATCATCAAAACATGAGAAAGAAGGGAGATACTTGGACTTCCTGGAGTAAGAGTTAAAAGCTTTAAAGCACCCTCATATGTCATAAAGCTACTCTGAGCTATGATTCTTGAACCACTCACTTCTAGTGTAGTTAAAAATGACTGGCTAGTACTCCCTCCGTGAGGAAGCTCACAAAAAAGTGCCTGAGATGAGAATTAGAGATTCAAACTCTAGATCTTATCCACTTTTAAGCAAAAATCAGCACATCTTACTCTGCCTCTCCTGATTACCTGGCACTCTGCCTCTAGGAGATTCCTTTGCAGGCAGTGCCATACAGCTTTTTTTGCCATGAGCAGCAGACAGATTTTTGCAAGTCTCTTCAGTATCTTACTATCTTTGAGCATTTCTCATTTCCAGCCTGAATTTCCAGGCCCCCATTTTGCCCCTTTCTTCTTTGGCTAACAAGGTCTGTTTAGTTGCTCTTACCCATCGATATTTATGGTGGCTGACCATATAGAGGGTAAGTGGCTGGCTTTGTGTCATGCTCCAGGTATAATCCTTATTGATTTACTGTTCTCATCTGTCTCTGTACTGGAAACATCATTCCTGATATGTCACAAAATTCCATCAACCTTTGTGTGGCTTAATCATGTTGATGACTCATGGCCATACTGTGAATGATTATTTCCAGTCTGGGCTTTCTCCTTTCCTCACATTAGCACAGTTCAGCCTCCAGCTTACAGCAAATCCTTTTATTAGTGTCTATGTGCCTGACCTAGCACCTTGGGATGTTAAATTTAATCTGATTTTTATTGCTTCATTGCTCAAGATTATCAGCTGTCTCCTATATGGCATTCTGACCTTCCTCTCTAACATCATCTCCCAGATCTGTGCCGTTAATTATTATTATTATTTATTTTGGTGCTCTGTTATTGTGAACAATTGACATAATGGCTGATCGTGATCACATTGCACCCAGAACCAGCATTTTTCTGGCTTCATCTTCCTTCAGAGTTACTTGTTGTTACCTACTCTGAAGCCAGATGATTTTCTAAAGCTAAATGTAATAATTTCCAATGTCTTTGCCTTAAGCACTAATAATTTTGCCTTGGAATGTATGTGAGCCTTAGAAGAAGGTCGATTGGGTTGTATTTATCCCATTCCTTCATTTGAACATAGTCCAATATATCACAGAAAGTTACCAAGTTCATCTGCCAAAATCTATTGCTGTCAATTCAGGTTGTATTGTATCACATTTTCTGCTTGTCTATAATTTGTTGAGTGGTCTTTCCTTTGAAATTTGTTCCAATACCTTGCATACACTGGAAACGTGGCTAATAGTCCCATAACTCCGTGGGTCCTTCTCTTTTTCAAGATACAAGGGCCATGTCTGCCAATTTCTAATGCTAATGCACTAGCCAGAGATGAATGGGATAATTTAGAAAAGCTTTGGCTTTGCTGCAGGACTTGCAATTTCACGATCTAATACTTCACAGCTGAAGTTTAACTGCTCCACAAGTTTCAGCACACAAGACTTCAGTGGTTTTTTTCACCCTTGTCTGTTGGTATTTTCCTTTTTGAATATTCTTTCCTATTAAGCCTCCTCTCATCTGCTCCTTTATTTAAGATAAGGGTAAATAAACCTAGTTATCTTCTATCTCAAGTTTGCACTCTCTGCATGGATCCTCCCAGGTTTAGTGTTTTCCTTTTTTCCATAGACTGATCCAGCAGAAAATTTTTATTGCTATGATTTTTAACTTATAGCCATAAAAAAATGTCGTTATTTATCTTAGCCACTAACAAAAATTTCATGTAGCGCTCATGGCTTTCATTTTTAAGAGCTAGTCCACAAAGCTTTAGGCAAATATCACAGTGCCATTGAGCTCTGTCAGGGTACATCCGTACTGATCCACCTACAGTGCACCAGTAATGCCTTTTGCTTGAGCCACTTAATGTTTCATAGAACCATAGGATCATAGGATTACAAAATGGTTTTGGTTGGAAAGGACCTTAATCATCTAGTTCCAACCCCTCACTTTCTACTAGGCCAGGTTGCTCGAAGCCTCATCTGACCTGGCCTTGAATGCTTCCAGGGGTGGGGCACACGCAACTTCTCTGGATGACTTGTTTCAGCGCCTCACCACTCTCACAGTGAAGATTTTCTTATTAATATCTGACGTAAATCCAGCTTCTTTCAATTTAAGGCTCTCCTGCAGTCCCCTTTAGGGGGCTTTAGCACATGAAGGTGCTCTAAGGTCTCCCTGGAGTCTTCTCTTCTCTAGGCTGACACCAGCAGCTGTCTCAGCCTGTCTTTGTAGGTGAGGTGCTCCAGTTCCCTGACCATATTTGTGACCATCCTGTGTCCTTCCTGCTCTGAGGCCCCCAGAGCTGATGCAGCACTGCAGGTGGGGTCTCACAGAGCAGAGCAGCAGGGCAGAATCCCCTCCCTCATCCTGCTGGCCACACTGCATTTAATGCAGCCCAGGACACAGCTGGCTTTTGGCTGCAAGTGTACATTTTTCCTAAATCCTTCATATTGATGTCCTTACATTTCTTTTTTGTTTGGATCAGATACCATTTTTCAATCAGCTTTTCAGGAGGAAAACCATTTATCTCCTCTTTAATTAAACCTGTAATCTTAAATGGTTCCTTATCATTTAGTTCTGTTTATTTTTTGTCTTACCCATTACCAGATATAGATCTAAGTTTGTAATCCTGGTTTGCACAACAGATGTCATTGTACAGTCAAACTTATATCTCTGCATCTGGACAGTTTTCCCCTAAGGTGGACGATGTTTTGACAGTTCTCTGTACCAGATGTTGTTTATGATCTGCTTAAACTGGAGGCCTCTTTTCTATATATACAGAGTTGCTATTTTTTAGAAGTTCCTTGTAAAGCTAGTTAAAAAATGATCTCTTTGTTTTCCAGGAAATTCTGATTTGGCAAAAGCCTCGTTGTTCAGGAAGATTTTTTGTAGTTCCAGTGTCATAGATTTCTGGTATTAAAAAATCACAAAGTCTTATTTTTGTCAGAAGTTCAACAAATTGCACTAATGGTATTAGTAATAATAAATAAGTCAATTTTAAAATGAAAGTAAATGTCATGAATTCTCAAATTTTTGTCAAGGCACTTTTTCTTTATGTTGACTTCATTTTAATTGATTTCTAGCAGAAGAGAAAAAAACATTTCCAACCCAATCCTGTTTCTAAAAAAAAAAATAAAAATTAAAACCTCCTCAAGTTCCTCCCCCCTGCTTAAGTTTGTACAATGTGTGAGAAGCACTTTGGATGAGCAACATGCAAAGTTGTGTGGATCCTGCACTGCCTCTTGCTGCCTAGCTGCTGATCCCAATGGATCTGCCATTGCTGGCTGCCATGGAAAGCAGCCTGAGTGCTCTGACCTTTCTTTTCTGCATACACCTGACACATGCTGAGTACCTTCCAAGAGCCATATTGTAACCCAAGCCATAAGAAATCTGCATTTTATGCTTAACTCTTCCCAGAATTTACTTACTTTCAACCAATACCTATTCTCTAAGGTGTTCTTTTTGTGCCACTGCTTTAGTCCTATCATTGAAAGGCAAATTGAAGTAGTCCCTTGATTGGATCTACTTATAAAGAGTAAATGAACTGCTTGCAGTAAACTTCAGGGTTCTGAAGAGATGTGGATACAAGCACACATGAAATACTTTAAGGCAGGAAAGAATAACCTGCAGTTTTTGTGGAGAGACTATTCCTGTATTATGCATATGTTTAGAAGGGAAAATTATTTTAAGCTCAGTTTCTCCTCCAAATCTTGCTGACTTCTTGTCTTCTTCTTTGCTCTTGTTCAGCTCAGTGCCCAGCTGTCTAAGCAGATGGCATATTCCATATGACAGCTGTGAACTGGATGTTTCTGACAGGTACCATTGCAGGGGCATACCATGCAGCCTCCTGACATACATCAGAGCACTGTGGATAACTAGGCATGATGAATATCTAATGAAATAACAAAAACATAGCGACTTTCAGCAGGATCTTTATCCCAAAGGAACTTCAGTGTGCTCTAGGCATGGAGAGACAAAGGCAGGAGTCTTCCCTGTTTCTGAATGATGAATGCTATGGTGGTGAGCAGCACACTGAAATACAAAAAAGATGCTTTGGCTAGGAATTAATGCAACTACTGCATCTACTTGACACTGGTAAAAATGTATTTGCTGTGATAAAATTTTTTCTTAGAGCACTGGAGTGCTGTATTGGCAGACAGCCTCCAGATATGACACGAAACACTCAGGATGGGAGCTTCCTGATTCACTTCAACAAAACTACCATTAGCACTACATTTTGACTGTACCATCAGTGTTTTCTTGATGTCCAATATTCCAGACAGTCCAGTCTAGGTTCATAGAGAAATATACATTTTGTTATTGCCAAGCTTCCTTGCCTCTCCTTTTTTTCCTTTTCCCTTGACTCTGCTGGTAACATAGGAAATATGAGTCATTGGCATTTTCTTCCATCAGGCCAGATACTGGTCCCTCCAGCATCAAATCTCTCCAAAATTCATGGACAGGGCAAAAAAAAAAGCAGTTTTGTGTTGCACAGTGCTGGGATCTCACCCTTAAACTTCACTCAGGTCTGCACTAATAACCGTATTTCAGGAGGAAAGAGCTTATTGTAGATATGAAGCAAACTGGTAGGTGTTATTATGGTAGCAATAAAATAATGATTATAAAAAGTGAATAATTATCGTGCATGTACTCCTGAGAACTGTAGCAGAGGAACTCTAGGACTCATTAATATTTTCTATTTGAGTGTGAAGTTGTCCCCTATAGGTCAGCTGGTGGCATGGTTTGATGGGGAAGAGTTTCAGAGCCCAGATGGGTCCAACTGTAATTTCATTTTCTGGCAGCTTCTGTGTCCCACACAGTCCCTCAGCTCCAATTCTGCTCCTGACAACTGAATACTGACAGCACTTAATGCAATTAATAGAGGAATAGCCTCATTAGTGAAACCTCTGGATCTTTTCCAACCCAGTTCTCCCTTTCTTTACACTTTGATCTTGGTGAGCTGTCCCATGTTTGCGTGTGTAACTAAAGACAAGAGTGCTGTCCCTCATATTGAACTCACTGGGTGAGGAGCCTTCTTTGGCCAGTATCTTGCTCTAAATGATGGATTCAAAGGCTAAAGTCAGCTGTGGAGCTGAGGATGTGGTTTGCCATGGTAGCACACACCATGTGTGCAGTTTCTGGCACTGATGCTACTCTGCCCTGGAGTTCCACATTACCTTGTGCATGGGGATTCATCTCACCCAACCATTTGTTTAGTCTCCCTTTCCAAGTGGTGAGAGAATAGGCACCTGCCTAAAGAGAGAATAGGGCAGAAACTCATCCCATTCCTCTCTGGACACAATTCGGTTCTCGAGGAAACTGGAGAATTCCTGGAGCACCTGAGTACATGAGAATGCAGGTTTACTCTGCGGTATCTCAGGTAACTCTGGATGTCTGTGTTCACATCTCTGACTCGTGCCTCAGACACCCAGACCAAGGGATTACTCCCACATCAGAGATGTCTTTCTGCCTTCACTGACTGGAGGGATGTGCTGCATCTGCACAGATGATTCACACTCCCTAAAAGTGGCTGCAGGAGGATACCTTAGGATTTTTAACATAGCATTTATGATTATATGTAGGCAAGTGAATCACACCACAGACGATCACCTGAGTCTAAACACTGCACTGTTAATGATTTAAGGTTAAATGAGGCAAAGCCAACCCTAAAATTCCCCTGACTCCACCACTGGGAGTGGCCAATGTTTCAAGCCCTGTGGTTTCTATCTGCCAAGAACCCATATTGATTCCACTGCAATGCCTTGTGGAGAGACCACAGTGGTTTTGTTCCACCACTTTGAGCCCAATTCACCCTCCAGAGTGACAAGCTGTATTATTAATGACTCCTTGTTTTCACTGAGCTCTTTGCAGTCGTGCTGGACTGCTGTCTCAACCTGACTTGACTTGAGCTGAAGTACCTCCATGCTCCAGAGCAGTTGCCTGCAGTGCAGACTTATCAGCTGTGATTTTCTGTGACATGAGAAGGAATGTAAACATGCTTGACTGATGTTAGTAACCATTTTCTGCAATGCCAGCTCTGTACAATGAAATGTTTAGAAATGCCTGTTATTGATGTGCTGAAACAAAAACACAGCTACTAGGTACATGTTGCTATCAAATACAGTTTATGTATTCCTGGAAAAAGCAGATGGGATGTGGAAATGG